>NC_051326.1:56579765-56886458 GCF_015220235.1 Choloepus didactylus
AGTACATTTATTCCAATTGATGAAAGCACATTTTGTTGTTATTGTTGTTGTTTGTTTTGTAATTCATTTTTATTGAGATATATTCATATACCATGCAGTCATACAAAGCGTACATTCAGTTGTTTACAGTACCATTATATAGTTGTACATTCATCACTAAAATTAATTTTTGAACATTTTCATTACCACACACACACAAATAATAAGAATAAAAATTAAAGTGATAAAGAACAATTAAAGTAAAAAAGAACACTGGGTTCCTTTTTTCTTCACCCCATTTTTCTACTCATCCATCCATAAACTAGATAAAGGGGAGTGTGGTCCATATGGTTTTCCCAATCACATTGTCACCCCTCATAAGCTACATTTTTATACAATTGTCTTCAAGATTCATGGGTTCTAGGTTGTAGTTTGATAGTTTCAGGTATCCACCACCAGCTACCCCAATTCTTTAGAACCTAAAAAGGGTTGTCTATATTGTGCGTAAGAGTGCCCACCAGAGTGACCTCTCAGCTCCTTTTGGAATCTCTCTGCCACTGAAGCTTATTTCATTTCCTTTCACATCCCCCCTTTTGGTCAAGAAGATGTTCTCCATCCCACGACGCAGGGTCTAGATTCCTCCCTGGGAGTCATATTCCACGTTGCCAGGGAGATTCACTACCCTGGGTGTCTGATCCCACGTAGCGGGGAGGGCAGTGATTTCACCTTTCAAGTTGGCTTAGCTAGAGAGAGAGGGCCACATCTGAGCAACAAAGAGTCATTCGGGAGGAGGCTCCTAGGCACAATTATAGGGAGGCCTAGTCTCTCCTTTGCAGCAAGTCTTCCCAAGGGCAAGTCCTGTGGTAGAGGGCTCAGCCCATCAAACCACCAGTCCCCTGTGTCTGCGAGCACATCAGCAACCATCGAGGTGGGGAAGCCCAACACCCCTGAATTCTTCATCAGCTCCTCAAGGGGGCTCTGCATATGTTTTTCATTGTTTTTTTTTTTTTTTTTTTTAATTAACTGAAGGCACATTTTCATAATTGTACTATTAACTATAGTTCACGGTTTAACTTAAGGTTCACGCTTGGTGTTATGTAGTCCCATGATTTTTTTTACATTTATTCTAGTAACATATATACAATCTAAAATTTCCTCTTTTAACCACATTCAAATATATAATAAAGTGCTGTTAATTACATTCACTATACACTTTTTCCTTTTTCCTGCAATTTTATTGAGCTATAGTCACATACCATACAACCATCCAAAGTGTACAATTAATTGTTCACAGTATCATCATATAATTGTTCATTCATCACCACAGTCAATTTCTGAACATTTTCATTACTCCAAAAAATAAAATAAAAATAAAAATAGGAATAAAAATAAAAATAAAATTAGAAAAGAATACCCAAAATATTCCATCCTCCCCATTTCCCCCCTATAATTCATTTGCTTTTTTGTCCCCATCTTTCTACTCTTCTGTCCATACACTGGATAGAGGGAGTGTGAGCCACAAGGTTTTCACAATCACATGGTTACACCGTATATGCTATATAGTTACACAATTGTCTTCGAGAATCAAGGCTACTGAATTGCAATTCAGCAGTTTCAGGTATTTTCTTCTAGATATTCTAATACACTAAGAACTAAAAAGGGATTTCTATATAATGCATAAGAAAAACTTCCAGTATGACCTCTTGACTCCATTGACATCTCTCAGCCACTGAAGTTTTATTTCTTTTCATTTCTCTTCCCCCTTTTTTATCAAAAAGTCCTTCTCAAGCCCATGATGCCTTGTCCAGAAAGAAGAGTGGATTTTGAAACCACATAATATATAATATAAAAACTGTTTTAAAAACATAAACACACATGCCTATATAAAAGATGGTCTAAATCTGAGCAGTGATATCGCTGGGTTAATGGAATTACAGATCATTTTTATTTATCTCTGTTTATTACTTTTATTCACTTTTATTCATTTTCAAAATTTTTCACAATGAACAAAATTACTTTTATATCTTACAAAATCATGCATTTAAAAATTAAATAGCCTTAAAGGCTATTTATCATGAATACACTTTCTGCCAAGCCTTGGATGGTGTCTGGCCAGGTACAGGCGCTCAATATAGTTAGAGGAATAAATCACACTCACTTTCTGGTCAGTTTGCTCACCAGACAGCAATTCACCAACTCAGAGGTGAAAAATGAACCTAGGCTATTGAGCCACGCAAACCAGCCAGTAAAGTAAGAAGCAGAGATTACTAGAAAATCAGTAATGATTATGAAAGCACCGTATCCCTCCTCCTCATTAACAGTACATGGACCTAATTCTTGCCAAAAGTTTTTCAGAGAAAGAATGTGGTGTGCCATTTTTGAAGTCGAACCTCTATCTGTCCCCTCTGAATCTTCTCTGATGTTTTCTCTTCTGTTGTCAACTGTGGCGCCTAATTGTTCAGGGTGATAAACTGTGTCCTACTCAATTGACCTCAGCAGCATTGCACTTTCAACTATATTTACTTTGGTGCCATCAAGATGCATGGAACATATATTCCAACATCCACAGCTCCAGCCAACCCTCGGCTTTCTTGACAGAACTTGTCAGTAGCACATTTAACCTCTTCTCGGGGATAATTAATCTTGTCTTGTTAGCGTGATGCTCCTTAGGGAAATGGAACCACTGCATGCTTTCTTGAGTCTCTCACAATGAACACTGCTCTCATTTCCTCTCAAGTTTCCTCATCGTCACTTTGGTTGGTGGATTCTCAAATCAGTGCAGATGACTTATATAATATTTTTAAGACTAGTACTCCTAGAATATTGTTCCTGGACTGTCATATTTCATTTTAGAGGCTATCAGCCTTTTAGATAGGTGACAATTTGCTCAGCTTTTAGTGGAAATGATTTTATCCAGTTGTATCATTCTAATACCTGCTGCTACTATTTCATTTTAGCTTGTTGTTTCAATTTGATATATATTTATTGAACACCAGGGCACTATATGAGATACAATGATGTGTAAGATATAGTCCCTGACTTTACCAAAGTTATGTTCTAATAAAATAAATAAGTAGAGGATAATTTAGCACAGTAGTTTTCATTATAGTTAACACATATATATCCAGAAGACCATCAACATTTAAGAACATCAAAATATAAGATATCTATAAGAATATCAAAGACATAAGAATATCAGAAGTTCCAAACAAACATAAAGTTTTAAAAAGATATATTTGAGACACAATACCTTACCTTTATACCAAAGAAAGTGAGTCAGTATTTTCATAAAAGGTATGTGTGTTGGGGGAGTGGAGGGGGGCTCCTCCTCAGTGTCTAATCCATCCTCAAAATCCTACTGATCAGCTACTACTCTTCAGGTCAGATATTGAGTCCAGTGTGTGTCTTCCTCTAGTTTCCCCAGATAAAGACTACCAGTCCTTCCTCTGCTCCCCACCCTCCACTTTACTGGTAATCCCTTCTCCAGCGCCTAGCATAGCCTGTGTTACCGTGGGATCTTCAGTTGTCCATTCGCATCTTACTGTAATTCCCTACAGCAGCCCACACAGGTGCAGCCACACAGTGCTCTGTGCCACCAAATGAGTGTGAAAGCGGAATTCACCCTTTTTAACTCCTCCTGCTACATAGACAATTAAGTTCCTGTGCTTAATTTTGTTGCATTTGTTTCATTTCCCCAACAAGACCACATGTTGCTTGCATGCAGGAGCCATGGGATATATGCATGTTAAATGCAGATGGGATAAATACCTATGAAAAGTGTCCTAGAAGGTTAATTAGCGTGTACAGTTTTCTGAGTATTAGCCCGTGAGCTTTCTGAGATAGAGTAACTGTGTCCCTTTCTTTGTTGTTTCCCAAGTGCCTAGCACAGTGCCTGGACCAGAGTTCATTCTCAGTATAAATAGCAATTCAGTAAGTGAAGCTCCAGTTGAGCTTCCTGTCAAAGGTGAATTTGGATGGGCCATACCATGTGTCCCTGAGAGCCCGACTTAGCTGGCTGGAATCGTGAAATGACACCAAGTCCTCCTGAAGAAGATGGGGCTTGATTCTTCCTGTGTGTTTAGATGTAAAACATAGTTCCTTCTCTTTCCACTAACTTCTGTTCTCCAGGAAAATCAGAACATCACCTTACTTTCCTCTGGAACACATGCTAGTTATTTCTTCTGTCAACATTAAAAAATAATCTCTAAGCTCATTAATAAATGAGAAACAAAGGAGCTGATGATAAAAAAAAATGAAATGATAATCCCGGCTAGATGGCTGGTGAATTTGTAGACTAGACTAGAGCCCCCCTGAACCTGAATTTAAAGTAAAAGCAAGTTTACTTGTGTCATTTCAGCCTCTTTTAAGGCCATTAGCACCAAAATATATTTTGATGGGCAAGTGTAGTTATGAGTGAGATGAAAGTGCATTAATGAAATTTCATCTAGAGTTTGGCTAAAGAGCCTGCTCTGAGAGGTGATTTATAATTAGCTTTAATCTAACTTTACAAGTATTTCTCCACATTTCAGGATATATTCATCAAGAGAATCAAGACATAGAAGCTATTGCCGTCTACATGAAAGAAGTTAAAAATAATTCTCACAAGAAATTTTAATAGGATATCTACACCATTTACTATTTTTCCTGCAATGAGGAAATGTAGTAATGTTCTCATTCTAGCTGAAAAAAAAGGGTTGAGACAAAATTTAGCAGTTAAAAATTTCAAAGATGTGGTATTAAAAATGAAAAGACAAGTTGCACATAGACTATCAGGATTGTACTGCTAGAGAGTATTTTATAATAGGGTATGTATTTTATTGCTGAGTATTAATGTGGAGAAGAAAGAGGAAAGTTTCCTTATAATAGTATGAATACAGATAGATAGATTTTGGAATCAGACTTCCCAGATTCAAATCCCAGACTCATCAATTACTAAGAGTTTGAACTCTGGCAAGTCATTTAACCTTGCTTTATCTCCTTTTCTTGTGGGTAAAATGGGAATAGTGTACTTTCCCAACAGGGTTGCTATCAGGGTGAGTGAGTCTGTGAATATAAAAACTTAGGATGGTTCCTTGCACATGGTGAATTCTTTCTAAATGTTAGCTCTTGTCATTAATGATAATAACTCACTACTTTAGAGATAAATATTCAGATTGGTGTAGTAAAATGCATCAAGTGGGAACACCTGAATTTTACGGTTTTCATTATATTGTTGAATAACCATCAGTCATTTACTAGCTTACTCTGGATATCAGTGGTTCCTTCTGAAAAAAAAAAAAAAATGAGTATTGGATTGAATAATCTCTCCGATTTCCCCTTCCAATTGGTGCATTCTATGTTTCCTTTGGAATTAAAGGGCTAATTTCCAGAAATTACCAAAACTTTGAGAAATCCTTAAGGTCTTCAGTTTCAAAAGTAAACAGAATTAATTTATCATTCTTGCTTCCATTGGCATGATATAAAAGCAACTGAAGCATTGAGCCAGATGAGTAAACCCAATGAAGGATTTGCTTTCTAATTCATTCTGTGGTGTCCTTCAGCTGAAGCTAAGCTTTAAAAAGATGGATTCAGAGAAAGGCATGATTCAGTGGAGCAATAGCACAAGTGGAGGTGTGGCCAAGTCAACTGTATGCACAGAGAGAGACTGAATAACAACTTAAATAGAACAGGCATATTCCCTTGCTTTATTTATTACCTATTGCTTAATAACAAACTGACAGACATTTATTGTCTCCCCCAGCTTCTGGAGGTCAGAAATCCAGGAATGGCTTAGCTGTAGGGTTTTGGCTCAGAGTCCTTCACGAAATGGCGGCCAAGGTGTTGGGCCATATCTGAGTCATCAAAAGGGGCTGGAGGATCCACTTCCAAAATGGATCAAACATATCCCAAATACCAAAAAAAAATCATCAAAATTACAGAAAGTTTATATATGGTTGAGCATTCTCTTGATTTTAATAAAATTTGGAATTTTTACAGGTTACCTACATGTTATAGAAGTTATAAGTCCTTTAGCAGTTCCATTCCAATGCTAATAACATGGAGCAAAACTTATTATATAGATAAAACAGATGAATATTTTGCTAGTTCAAAGTTAATACTATGGTCTTCACCTCTTTTCCTGGTTTATTGCTTTTATGGAAAGCATTGGTAGATTTTCTTAATAATACCCAGTTTTGAGAACCAATTGCAGGATTATGCCTATGTGATTATGTGATTACTATTCTTCCTGAGTATAACAAAATGAGTCAAAACAGAAAACTTGTATTTTGCATATAAGATATACACAATAAAAGTTTGAAACCTTTAAAAAAAATGGATCAAACCTGTGGCTGTTGGCTGGAGTCCTTCATTTCTCGCAGCAGTTGGCTGGAAGTCTCAGTTCCCCTTTGTATCGTATTCCCCAGGTCTCCTTCCTGAGTGTCCTCGTGACATGGCAGCTGAGCCCCCTCCCCTCCACCAGAGCAAATGATTCAAAAAAGAGTCCAGCATGGACACTTAGATGCTTAGAGTGCTACATAACCTTACCTCAGAAGTGATGTGCCATCATCTTTGCTGTATTCTATTTGGTCACACCAACCAACATGAAGGGGACTATATAAGGGTGTGAATATCAGGAAGTGGGGATCACTGGTGGCCATCTTGGAGGTTGGCCACCACACTTGCCACTGTGTTTAGGTCCAGAATAAGTGGGAGAGATGGAATCTTCCAGCCCTTTGTTCTATTTCTGTGAACCTCTCAGAATTATTCTCAGGCTGTTTGTTTGAGGAACAAGGAGAATAGAGGTGCTATTTGCCAAGATGGAGGAAAAAAAATTAGCGTTATAGAATTTTTTAAAAAGAAATTAGGAATTATATTTTGGAAAGATTTAGTATGAGATGTCTATTAGATGTTCACGCTCTATGTGCTTTAAGTGTTTTAAGATAACGTCTTTTCCCTTCCACATAGCAGTTAAACACAAGCCAGAGATCTCACCAAAGAAACCGTTAGTAAAATGGTTAAATGTTCCAACACAGAAGAAAAATCTGGCTGTGCTGGACTTAGTAAAATGTGGTATATCAGTCTTAAGGAGCAACACATCTTCCGAAGAGAAGTGCAAAAACAATTTTGATTATACTTAAGGAGTGTATTGTGAGTCTAGTGATTAATATGATGTTTCTTGTTAACTCAAAATTCACATCCCAGCTCTGACCTGTCCCCTGAATTCCATTTTTGTGAATGCAATTGCCTATTTGGTACGCATTGCACACTTGAGTGTCTACAAACAGAACTCCAAATTTCTACATCATTCCACCACCAAATCTGTGCCTCACTGAGTCTTCCACATCTCAGAAATGGTACCACCATCCACCCAGTTGCTCAAACTAACATCTTATGAGTCATATTTAATTCTTTTCTATCACTTATACCCCATGTATAATCATCAACTAATTTTATTGTTTCTACTTCCAAAATAAATCACAAGTGTGTCAACTTCTGTGCTCACTGAAATCATCCTTTGGTGTTGAAATCATCAAGCCTCCACTCTTTTTCCTCACCTGGACTAGTATTATTGCTACTAACTGGTTTCTCTGCTTTCACTTCTAGCCAACTTTAATCCATTCCCCATGCAGCAGTCAGAGTAATCTTTTTCAATGTATACTGCTCAGGTCACCTCTTGCTCAAAACCCTCCGATGGCCTCTGGTTACACTTAGAATAAATTCAAAACTCTGCTCCGTGCTTGGGAAGCCCGTCATGGTTGCCACTGTGCCTCTCCCTCTGTCCTCACCCCACACCACTCCCCGGAGCTTTCTCCTGGCGCCTCACACATACCACACTCGTTCCCACATCAAGGCTTTTTCACTTGTTCCATCTGGAATGTTCATTTCCCAGGTGCTTGATTAACCTAATTTTTTTGATTCAAATCTCAAATAAAATATCATCTCCTAGAAGCCTTCTGTGAAAATCTGTAAATGACGTTACCAGTCCCAAGCACTCTTGGCCACAATTAGTCTGTTATTTTCTTTATGTCAATTAACTGTACAAGAAGTTATATTGTTCATTTCTTGATTATTATCTTGTCCCAGTGGAATAAAAACTGGAGGAGAACAAGAATATTTTCTGCCTTATTTGCAGTCAGTTCCTCAGGGTCTAATACAATATATACTGGCATTATATATTATATACTAGTAATATATACTGGTATTATATACTCAATAAATAATTTGAGTCAGTCAATAAATCATTATGAACTACACATATTTCAGTGTTGATGGAATCCTTCCCTAACTTACCTGAGTGCTTGTGTTTGTTCTCTCCAGACTTAATGGTCAGGTAACATTTTTAGCACTGAGCGATTTGATGAGAAAAGGGTATTGAAACAGGGTAAGCAGCAGTGGAAAATATATACAATACTGGATGGGTGCAGCGGAGTCCTTGTTTCAAATCTAGTGGTTCAAATGGAACTAAGGATCTGGAATGACATAAGCCGTATGAATAAGGATTATATAGGTTCAATAAAATATAAAATCCCTGAGTTAGATCACAATCAAGTATTCCGGCAAAGTGTCATTTAAAACATCTTTGAGATATTACCTTCTTGAGTGCTGGTTTGGTTCAATTTTCATTTTGATGAGTTATCCTACTCTTCTTGACCAGTGACAAGAACAGTTTCAGGTCCATAACAGGAGCTCAGGAAATTCTTTTGGACTATAGGGAATAATGAAGCAAGGCCCCAAAGCCAGAGTTAGTTGGAAGGCATGCAGAGAACAAAAGCAAGCTCAGTGCTCAAGTGAGACCAATTAGCATTTTAGAATCCAGGCTAAGGAAGCACAAATCGAAGAGACAAGTAAATGTGATGCCAAATCCTCACAATGGCATTACAGGAAAAGGAAATTACAGACAAATATCCTTCACAAACATAGACTCAAAGATCCTAAGCAAAATATTGGCAAGCAAATCCATCAATATATAAAAGAGAATATATCATGACCGAGTGGGGTTCTTCCCTGGAGTGCAAGTTGATATGACGAAATCAAAAATTAATCAATACATTTCTTTCTAAGATTTGGGAACAAAACAATACTGCTTATTATCTCAACTGCTATTAAAAATTATACTTGAGGTCCTAGCCAGTGCAACAAGGCAAGGGAAAGATAGAAAAAGCATAAAGATTGGAAAGAAAACAGTAAAACATCTTCTGTTTCTTTAGATTACACAATTATACATGTAGAAAGCTCTAAGGAATCCAAAAACTACTATAAGTAATGGTGATTGTAGCAAGTAGCAGGATATAAGATGAATATGGAAAAAAGAGAAGGTTGCATCAATAAAACCAACATACTTGAAAAGATTAAATTAAATATGAAAGTCTTTGGTAAAGTATAATGAAGGCACAAAGAGAAAAGATACTAATACATAACTTAGATTCCAGAAATAAATATATTCAGAGAAGCTTTATAGAAATTGCAATATTTTACTTTACAAATTATTACCAAAAATTTAAAATCTAGTCAAATTTATACTTGCTCAGTAAAATATGGATTGCAAATATCTCCCAAAAAAGAGGTTGCAAAGTCAAATAATGCAAAATGAAGGACTAATTATAGTTATGTGTGTGTACATAGGTTAAATACATACATGTATTTCTTAGCTTGGCCCTTTCATTGGGCCTAGAAACAGTGACTCCCAAGTAGCAATGAACACACCCAGGGCCTAGCTCTTGGTTTCTAAATACTAAGAAAGTGCTAAAACAAAAATGGTTGGTGGGCCATGTGATAAAGATACTAGAGACAACCTGGAAGAGCCCTGTGCTAGTTTGAAGCTGTTATATACCCCAGAAAAGGCATATTCTTTTAATCCTTCTTATAGGTGCAGACCTAGTGTGGGTAGGACCTTTTGATTCCACTGTTTCAATTGATATCTGCTCTTAACTCAGTTGATGGACTGCATTGCATAGTGTCAGTCTCCCATCATATAAGACCAAAGGATTAAGACCAAATTCAAGGTGGGTCTTAATCCTTTACTGGAGTCCTTTATGAGAGGATCAAGGACAGAAAAAAGCCAGAGAGCTCAGAGAGAGAAACACCCAGAGAGAGCTGACAGAGAAGAACCCTGGAGATGCTAAGAGAGGATGCACAGAAGCTCAGAGAGGAGGCCTCTGTAGCTAGGAGCTGAAAGCAATGAAACTGAAGAGCTGAGGACCAGCAGACATCAGCCTTGCTATCTGACAGAGGAACCCTGTATGCTCGCAGCCTGTCTTCAGAGAATGTATCATCCTGTTGATGCCTTAATTTGGATATTTTCATGGCCTTAGAACTGTAAATTTTTATGTTAATAAATCCCCATTGTAAAAGCCAACACATTTCTGGTTTATTGCATTCCTGCAGCTTTAGCAAACTGAAACAGATTTTGGTACCGAGAAGCAGGGTGAGATTTCCAAGTACCAAAAATGCTGAAACAGCTTTATAAGTGGATAAGGGGAAGATTCTGGAAGAATTGTGAGATGCTTGATAGGAAAGGCCTAGATTGCTTTGAAGAGACTGTTGGTAGAAATATGGATGCAAAAGGCACTTCTGATGAGGTCTCAGACAGAAATGATGAATGTGTCATAGCCAACTGGAAGAAAAGGGATCACTGTTTTAAAGTGGCAGAGAATTTGGCAAAATGGAGTCCTGGTGTTAGATGGAAGGTAGAATTTGAAAGCAATGAGCTTGGATATTTAGCTGAGGACATTTCCAAACTAAATGTGGAAAATGCAGTCTGACTTCTTGCAGCTTATAGTAAAATGCAAGAGGAAAGGAATATGCTAAGAACTGAACTCTGGGGTACAAAGAAATAAGAAACTGATGGTTTTGAAAATTCTGAGTTTCCAGAAAGTGAGTCCCCAGAGAATAGAGCCCCATGTGAGGATTTAATCAGAGAGCCATCACAGGGTGAATCAGGACTGTAGATGGAGTTATCCAGAAAGATTTGTGGAAAGTCCTATTGTCTGACAGTTGACCCCTGGTGCTGCATGTGAAACCAACTTTTTGGAAAATCTATATGAATGGAACCACTGCCAGCCTGGACTAAAAGGGACAGACTGAAGGAAAAATAGCTTCAAAGGCAGAACTATGGAAGCTGAGGCCTGGAACCAAGAAACCTTGGGCCAGGAGAGCAGATCCATCCATGCACGTGGAAAAGGTGAGTTTTCCCTGGAGTTTGCTGAAGGCAGATGCTTTTCCCCATTGTTCGGGAAGAGTATTACCACCACAGGGCTCTCAGATGCCTGGGGATTGAGGGAAGCTTGGCAGACCCCTTGCTCAGGAGGAGTGTTGCTGCCCCAGGCTTTAGAGAGGGCAGAGCACATTCCCCAGGGATTGGGGAGAGCCTGGCAACCACCCTACTGTTCAGAGAGGGATGAGCCTGTGCTGTAGAGATAGCAGAGAGTCCATGTGGCACACTAATGTTTGAAGAGGATGGAATGGAGAATATGGTGGTCTCCCCAATGTTTGGAGAAGTTGGAGCCCTCACCTTGGTGTTTGGAGAGAACAGGGCTGCGGCACAAGCCCTTGGAAAGGGTGGGACTGCTGCTCTCTCAAGTCCCAAGGATAACATCTTTCTGTAGGGACTCTCAGACTTTGAAATCTAATGGAGTTTGCCCTGCAGATTTTCAGAACTGTTTGGGACCTTTGACCCATTTTCCTTCCAATTTCTTCCTACAGAAATTAGAACACTTATCCTATGACTGTGCCTCCTTTGTATATTGGAAGCAGATAACTTTTTCCAAGTTTCACAGGTTCACAGCCAGAGGAGAATTTTGCCTTAGGACAGACCATGCCTGTAACTAATTTTGATGAGACTTTGTACTTATTTATTGTTACAGAAATGATTTCAGCTTTTGTGATATTGTGATGGAATGAACGTATTTTGCATATGGAAAGAACATGTCTTTTGGGGGTTCAGAGGGTGGAGTGCGCTGGTTTGAAGCTGTTATGTGCCCCCAAAAAGGCCAGATACTTTTAATCCATTCTTACAGGTACAGACATATTGCTGGGTGGGACCTTTTAATTAGGTTGTTTTAACTGCAAGGTGGGTCTTAATCCTTTACTGGAATTCTTTATGAGAGGACAAAAGGCAGAAGAAAGCCAGAGAGCTCATAGAGAAAAACGCCCACAGAGAGCTGACAAAGAAGCGCCCTGGGGATGCTAAGAAAGGATCCACAGAAGCTCAGAGAGGAGGTCACTGAAGCCAGGAGCCGAAGGCAATGAAACCTGGGAGTGAAGGATGAGCAGACACCAGCCATGTGCCTTGGTATATGACAGAGGAACCCCGGATTTCATCTGCCTTTCTTCAGAGAAGGTATCGTCCTATTAATTTGGACATTTTCCTGACCTTAGAACTGTAAATTTGTAAACTAATAAGCCACCATTGTAAAAGCCAACCCATTTCTGGTATATTGCATTCCAGTGGTATATTGCATTCCAGTGGTATATTGCATTCCAGCAGCTTTAGCAAACCTAAACAAGCCCCCAGTGGCCAAATCTGAGTAACAGTTGAACTGTTGTTGCCCAACAATTTGAGCAACAAAATAAATGATGATGTTGGATTATTCTAAGAAAATAAAAATACAATAAATATTCATGAGCCCACCTTGATAAAAATAAATAATTGAATAAGTTAATCAGTGGGGCAGAAGAAACAAGTCTTTACAGAAGAGTTTTTTTGAAAATCTGCCAATATTTCTCCCCAGGAGATGAGCTTGATTCTCCTAACCCTGAGGGTGGGCTTAACTAAGTAACTTGCTTCCAAAGTGTAGAGAATGGAAAGGGAAACCTAGAAAATTTACAGTGGGGAAACCTGGCAGACACTAGTGATCAAGGTTAACATCACCAGTAGTGAGTGCTTTCTAGATTGGGCACCCTCTTCTATGATGAGATGAGAAAGACACTCACCTTTGTAGTATTCTTCTCCCAAGCCCCAAACTCTAGTACAATCATAAGAAAACATCAGACAAACCCAATTTGAGTGACATTCTATAAAATACCTGATCAACTGTATTCAAATGCTTTGAGGACATGAAATACAAGGAAAAACTGAGAAACTGTCACAGACTGGAAGAAACAAAGAAAACATGATAACTGATTGCAATGTGGTACCCGAGATTGTGTGCTGCAATAGGAAAAGAACATTTGTGGGAAAACTGGTGAAATCTGTATGAAGTCTGTAGTTTAGTTAATAGTTCATAGTATTGTACCAACACTAATTTCTTAGTTTTGACAAATGGAACATGGTTATGTTAACATTAGAGGAAGCTGGGTGAGGGGTATAAAGGAACTTGCTGTATTATCCTTTCAAATTTTCTATAAACTGCAATTATTCTAAAATAAAACATTTATTAAAATTATAATACCTAAATACCATATGGTATCTATACCTCAGAAGAGACACCAAACCTACACTCTTTTATAAGACAAATTCTATAAAATATTCAAGGAGCAAGTTATTTTTTGTCTTATGCAAAATAATGACAGAGGGAATGAGGAGATAATTCTCAACTCATCCTATGAAGATAGCATAAATTTGAAATCAAGAGAGAATAAGACTATATATATGTAAACCATATTTCCAAACAAAATTTGTCAGCATGTTTAAGAATAAAGTATATTTTTAAAAATCATATAAAAATTTAAATCCAGGACAAGTTTTAATATTTGATAATCTGAATGAATAGAAAAAAAGCACTTGATAAAATCAGCACCTCTTTCTGGTAAGCAGCTTTAGCTGGAAACAGAAGGGAAGTTTCTTAACGTGTTAAAGAAATCTCCCACTAAACCACAACCAACACCATCCTGAATGATGAATCATTAGACATTCTGACTCAAGACAGAAACAACAACAACAAAAAGAAGACAATGCCAACTATCACAAAAGCTATTCAGCATTGTTCTAGATGTGTTAAACCATAAATGGGTAAGAAAAAAGTATTAAAAGGTATAGCCCAGTGTTTCTTAAAGTGTGGTTCCTGGAGCATCAGCACCACCTGGGGCTTGTTAGAAGTGCAAATTAGGGGGGCTCACCCGAGACCTTCTGAATCAGAAAGTCTTAGAGTGGGGGACCAGCAGTCTGTTTTTCATAAGCCCTCAGGTGGTTCTGATGTGCTCTAGAGTCAGAGAACCTCAATATGATAGATGTTTTTGCCTCATCCACATGTCTTTCACTGAGTCGGTGCAGCCCATATCTCAGCAGCTGTGAGTGTTGGCTTCTAACAGTTCACAGCTGCCCTCTTCTCCTGAGAATTTTGCTCGGTTGATGGAAGTCAGTTTGCCCATAATATCTGAAGAGTCTGCCCTCCATCTAGGACAATCTCCAGTCAATGACTGACAGATATGGGGATCAAAAGGCCACCCATCTTGCCTCAAGCTGGGACAACTCTACAGTGCTATCCACAGTCCGCAGGGCATTGTGGGATCGAGCTTCGGCTGGACCACAGCTGAGCCCACCTATCTCATTTGCCCATCTTCTCCCCTTGGCCTGGTTTGCTTCCCTCACTCTCTTACAGATTCCACCAGAGAACGCAGCTTCAGTAGAAGACACTTGCACAAGATCCTTGTCTTAGGCTCTGCTTCCAGGGAAAATAAGAGCCAACAATATCACAATTTTCACCACAATTTCCAAAATAATCAAATGTGTACTAATAGTACATTCTTAGATAACACTTATGTATATGCCAAGCTCTTTCTATATATCTGCATATGTTAACTCTTTTAATGCAACAATATTCCTCTGAAGTAGATATATTATTCTCAATCACAGGTGAGGAAACCAATGCACAAAGAAGTTTAATAACTTTCATGATGCCTTATAACTATGTTTCTGTGTTAGTTGGGTAAAAGATAAATGTTCAGATATAATTTGAGTGTTTAAGTAACTTAAAATTACTATAAATTTAAAATTTAGTAATTGAAGTGTAAAAAATGAAGATAAGTTTGCCAAAGTACAGGCACAGCTAATGATTCTATTCATAAATAACTATAATTTAGTTTTCATTGCATATATATATATACTTATTTTATTACATAGCTATTGCAGAAAGAGTAACAGACACCAAATATAGTTATCCCTTTCCATCTCAATCCTTAGTTTCCACATTCAGAAACTAAATAGAATCAGACAAATTTTTGGATGAGTCCATGCTACCTGAATTCTCTCTGTTTGCTATTTAAAACTCAAGAACCAAATAAATATTAACATAGTTTTTCTCACTATCTGGACTTGCTATCTGAATACTCACTCTTCAGCTTTAGAAAGAGGACAGAATTGATATTTTTAATGCAATTTTATTGAGATATATTCACATACCAGATAATCATCCAAAGTGTATAATCAGTGGTTCACAGTATCATCATATAGTTGTTCATTCATCACCACAATCAATTTTTGAACATGTTCATTATTCCAAAAAAAGAATAAAAATACAAGTAAAGAAGAACATCCAAAACACCCCATCCTCCATCCCCCCATTATTCATTTACTTTTTGTCCCTGTGTTTCTACTCATCCATCCCTACACTGTATAAAGGGAGTGTGAGCCACAAGGTTTCACAATCACACAGTCACACCGTGTAAGCTACATGTTATACAGTCATCTTCAAAAATCTAGGCTATTTGGTTGCATTTCAACAGTTTCAGGTATTTCCTTCTAGCTATTCTGATACACTAAAAACTAAAAAGGGGTATCTATATAACGCATAAGAATAACCTCCAGAATGACCTCTCAACTCCAGTTGAAATCTCTCAGCCACTGAAACTTCATTTTGTTTCATTTCTCTTCCCCCTTTTGGTCAAAAAGTCTTTCTCAATCCCATGATGCTGGGTCCAGGCTCATCCTCAGGTGTCATGTCCCATGTTGCCAGGGGCATTTACACCCCTGGGAGTCATGTCCCATGTAGCGGGGAAGGCAGGGAATTTACCTGTAGAGATGGCTTAGAGAGAGAGGCTACAACAGAGTGGATACCGAGAAAAAGTTGTATTCCATTTTCTACTCCACATTTCCTCTACATTACATGAGACCCTCAGACTAGCTCTGAGCCAAAGGGGCCTGTGACATTTGCTCCCAGGCTGAGGCAGTGAAGAGAGCATGTGGGCTCTTCAGCCTCCCTCCTCCTGTGTCACTGTGGCTCTGAACGCCGCCTGTCCCATTTTGTGCAGCTGCAAGTAGGCAGAACCATCAACCACCTGGTCCCCATGGCAACTCCCCAAGCTGAGCCCAGGCCACCTTCAGAGGACATGTGTTATGGGTGGGAAGTTAGAGAAAACAAAAAACACTGTTAGATGTAGTCACAGAGATTTTGGTGTTAACGCATTGCTGCAGCATAACCTAACCTATCCTGACTAATAAATAATTATTTAAAAGAAATATCAAATCAGTGGAAAAGGAGGAAAAACATGTTGGAATAATTGCTTTACAGGTAGCCTTCTACCACATAATAAAAATTAAATGAAAAATTAAAATTTGGATGGAATACCAGAAAAAAAGGAAATATAGTGCCCAATTTTTATAATTTTTTGATAAGAAAAGACTTTTTATGCAGGGTGGCAATTCAGGTATTAAAGAAAATGAAGGGCAGCCATGATTAAAAAACAATGAAAAATTTTCTTACAAAGAAAGGCATATTAAAGATTTCAAAAATAATTTGCAAGTTGTGCAAGCACCTTTATTAAACACCTGTGTGTGCACACACATACACACATACACATAATTATGATGTATATCCAAAATATTTAAAAAGACATTATGTACATATCAGCTAAGAGCAAGTGACCTTCCAGTCAATATAAAATAATAATGGATCAAGGGTATAAATAGACACATTACAGAATAAGAAATTCAAATGGATAATAGGAATATTTACAGAGGCCCATCATCCTTAGAATCAGAAAAATGAAAATTAACAATATATCATTTTTTTTCCTTAAACTGAAGAAATGTTCAAATAATGATTATATATAAATAATACGTAAGGACACAAGGTGAAAAATCAGACAGTGTCATGCATTGTCAGATACCATAAATAAAAAAAGCTTTTTGAGAATAATTTAATTGAATCTATCAATTTAATAGTATCTTTGACTCAGCAATTCCACTTCTAGGCAATGAGCATGATACAATCACTTTTGGATGATAAGAAAATGTCTAGTATGACATGTATATATATTATCATTTGTTACTTCTGAATATATGAAAACCCTATTTAAATTTTATGTAATATTTATTCTTGAATCTATTAAAGTAAAATATATTAGTTAAAAAATAATTTGCAGATCTTCCTATTGAATCAATTGTGTGTGTGTATATCTTTGATCATTGCTTCAAAACTCTTGTCATTATTATAATATTCTTCTCAATTTTACCGTATTATTACATATAAATATTTACATCATAATTTTATTTAAATCAACTAACTCTCATTACTCAAATTTATTTTTAAAAGCTCATGGCATTGTATAAGTGGAAGACAACTACAAGTGTAAAATAAAATTGTAAATATCAGTAATGCACCATATAATGTAAATAATAAATAAATATAATTACATAAATATATAATGTAAATAATAAATAAAAAAACTTCCT
Organism: Choloepus didactylus; assembly: GCF_015220235.1. Lineage (NCBI taxonomy): Eukaryota > Metazoa > Chordata > Mammalia > Pilosa > Megalonychidae > Choloepus > Choloepus didactylus. The sequence continues at coordinate 56,597,335 of NC_051326.1, forward strand.
TTTTAGTTTTCTTTTAGTTCTCTGCTATTTTACCATACTGTTTCATTTAAATTTCCTACATGCTAACTTCATTTGTGTGACTGAAATAAAATTGCAGCATATAAATAATAATAACAATAAATGTAAACATTTTTAAATGAATGCCTAAAAATAAGTTCCTCAGTGAAAAAGGAGATGTATTTGATCAATCAGATAAGTGATACTGATGACATTTGAGACAACAATGATATTTTATGTTAATATGACAATTTAATTTCTTTAATTTTAGCTAACTAGCACCAAATTACCCTACTCCCATGTGATTGGAAAGGGTAAAATATCTTCTTTGACAGTGTTAAATACTGATAATTGTTAATCTGAAAGAACTAAGTTATCCACTTAACTTTTACCTCAGGAAGATACTGGAAACACTAAAGAATCAGGTTTTATGAATGTGTCAGTTTACATGGTGATATCCAAAAAGGATGGGAATAATGTACAACATGCCATCGTCATCTGATTTGAGGAAGTACTCATGAATACCACTTATTAGGTCTTTCAACTGTCTTTTTAGGAAGTTCAAAATAGTTTTCAGTTATTATATGAGTTTATAGCCAGGTTGATTTACCGTGTTTTAGGTATTTGATTGAATGGGTGAATTTGGTTAGAAGATATGCTTCCATGCTAAACAGTCTATGCACCATGCTAAACCGTCTACACAATTATCTCATTTAATTCCCGCAATACCCTACAGGATTGGGATTCCCATTATTCAGTTAAGAATTTGAGGTTCAAAAAGGTGAAGTGAACTGGCTATGGTCACAGAGCTAGTAAGCCACAGTATGTCTCAGAATCAAAAACAGAACCTGGGAATGCCGGCTTCCAGAACTATCATCTTCTAAATTGGACATAGAGGCTACAGTCTCCTCAGGACAATTTGTCTCATGTCCCCTGCACTGGGCCTCAGTTGTGGGAGGGAACCACTGCTCAGTCAACAGTGACCCTGGAATGTGCAAGCCTCAAGACCAAGGATCCCATGACACGGCTGGTTCCATGCTCCACAGACACGCTTTCAGCAAGCTGTTGGCTGGCAGGGCCACCTCTGAGCCCAGAATGTGTGTGTGTATGTGGTGTGCAAACACACCCAGGCCATTCTAATAAATGCCACCGTCAGAGACCCAGAGGTGGAAAAATAAGCTTTGGAACATCTGCCTCTCCAGCCTTTCTGTCCCTCTCTAGTCCTTTCTTCTTCCTCTCCAGCCCCAACCTACGTGCCCTCTACAAGCCCTCCTAGAGCTATCAGCTTCTGTCTCCTCCTCCACTGCTTTTTCATCTAAAATCATCTTCTGTTCACACATTATACTTTTTTGAAATGATAAACTAGATGAACAAAAATACTCTAATGTCCACAGTTGCTGTCAGATTTATTATTTAGGTATATTACACATGTATATGATTGACTTTTATGCATTTATAGTGTAATAGGCTCTTCAGCCTTCACTGAAATGATTAATCTTATTCAGCAATGAATATTTTTAAAGTTCCCTATGAATGTTTGAATTAGTCACTTGTATTTCTCTGCACTGAGACCCCAAATTCAGTCAGTAGTTTCAGGAACTACTAATACTTGCAATTTCTATCGAGGAGATAACTTGAACTGACAAGTGATTGTATCATCCTTGTTTCCTCTTTTTAACCATAACTCAGATGCTAAATTGAGAAGCTGCTTGATGCTCTGCTCTGCTGTTTAATTGTGCCATGTGGTTCTTAAAAGGCTTTTTCTTTTTCTTTTTTTTTTTTTTTTTGAACAGTCAAGATAAAATTGGCTTCTGGTCAGCAACTCATTTTCTTTTTCCCTCCTCTGAGGTTGAGTAGCCAAAAAGGATTTTGTTTTGTTCCCTTTTGCCTGCCTGCAAAGCTATGGGTAGCCAAATATGACTACAAATTATCTACATTGTTTTTATGAAGAAAAATATATTTATTTTTCTAGAACTTGGAAACATTTCTTGTGAGGGCCAGGGAACTGATGTTGTCCCCTGATTTCTGTCCCACTCTCACCCTAATTGGAGGGACCTGAGCACACCAGAGGATGTGGGAAGCTAAATTAGGGTATTATGAAAATAGTTCACAAAGCAAGTGGAAAGCTATATATAAAAATGATATTTACTTCTCATTTTAAATGAAGACTAAGACAAAAGGCATATAGGTAAACACAGCTGCAACATTTTTAGGCATATAATCAAATGCAAAAATAATATTGGAAAACTATGTTAATTATTGTAATTAAATTGTGAACAGTATTGATAGGAAAATATCTTTAGAACATATAAAATCAAAGTGGATCTTATCACATTATGGGAGTTTGCTCTGTTATATATGATGTGCCTAGATGGATGTCCAGTTTAATCAACTCCCTCCTACACCCTAGCAATAAGGTAGAGAAAGGGATGGACTGAAAGGGTCCATTGAAATTCTCCAGACCTATCCACGTCTTGGCCCCAATTTCAAGTCACAGGGAAATAAGTTTATCTGATCCAAAGCCTAAAAGTTGGTAAGGAATAATGGAAAAAACATAGAGTTTGGAATCAAACTGATACGTATTGAAGCATGGCTGAGCACCTTCTTATCAGTGTGATTTGAGTTTCTATGTTCCTATCTGTAACATGAGAAATCCAAATTCTGCTAATAAAAGAAAATGTGCCATGATCCTATCATATTTTTACTCCATTGTTATTATATGGGCATGAAATTCTTATTCTTGATCCTAAATGCCTTGGGGTTTGAGGACTAGCAGAACTTGGCCCAACCACAGAATCTACCATGTTGCCAAAATCTTGAACACTCTGTATTTGACTTTAATCTTCATATTCACTATTCCCCCTGGAATTCATGAAGGCATTTCTTCCCCCAATAAAGGTTCTTAAACTGATGCTGAGCCCCTCCTCTGGTCTACCAAGCTTCCCTTTTATGATATTTCTGAGGGTAAAAGAAAACTGGTCTGCAACAAACAGGTACCATTTCTCCTAGTTACTTTACATCATCCAAGACAAAACGCTCTTTCCAGTTTTCCAATCAACCTTTAATCACAGGAAAGGTTGGTTGAAGATCCACACTGGAGTCTTCCCCATCTGTTGCTTCGTGGAAGTGTTTGCACCGGCTCTGGGCTTTCTGCCGAATCCCATTTCCATCATAAGTCTTGTGTTTCCTGTGCATATTCTCACTCTCTACACGTTAACCCCCTTTTCAGTTTTCACTTAAATCTTATCTCTCACTTGATGAGCAATTTTTTCACTGGCTGGGACATTTTACAACAGTTTCAAAAATGTCTTTTTTCTCATTTCTGTAGGGAGAAACTGGTGAACTTGTTCATTCCTCAGATCTAAGCCATTGCTGAATTCAACATTTCTCTCTTAAATTTACTCACTTCTACATTCTGGCTAAGAACCTGAAGTGTGTCAGATTGCTTCACTTTTTCTTTATTTTCATCATCTGCACTAAAGGTTGGCTTTTTTTGGTGGGGGAAGTAGACAATTATCACGCAAAGAAACTAAGTTTTTTTATCAGTGAATAAAAATTACTGCACATATCAGGTAGATACTCACCGTAGCAAAACATAACAGTATTTGCTTGAGGTTATTAGTGGAAGAGCCAGCATTCAAAGCCCGCATTCTTTCCACAACACAGTAAGTCAAATAAACTAATGAGCCTCAAATACATTATCTGTAAAATGAGAATTACAATAATAATGATATCAGCTTAATAATGTTGTGAAGATCAAATAAAATAATATTTGTGAAAAACTTTTATACAGTGGTACATACTCTGTTCCACAGCGCTGTCTCCTCTACAATAAGTATTCCATTCCAGTGCAGCCCCCACCCACACACCCAGCAACCTGCCTAGGAGATTTCATGGTTTAAAGACTCAAACTGACTCTATCTAGGGAAAAGATGATAGGGATTTCTGCAAAGTTGGGAAAACACTTAAAAATAAATATTTTTACATAAGCAAAATAAAATATTAAAGGCATCCACACCAAATAAATCAGCATCAATATCAAGCTAAGCATCCTTAATGAATAATTATGTGTTTTGTAAATTAATTTCCTCTTAACATCTTTTTTCCCTCGGAAAGTTCTACAGATCTTCTTCGTTGGTGGTATCGAGAAGATATTTGCTAATTCATCTTGTTAGTTGTGGATAACAAACAGATTAGGGGTCGATTATTTTGCCTTTTTCTGGTCCTCCATCAAAATGCTCAATAAATTTCTGATCCTATGTCTAATAATTATATCCTCCTGCCTTCTGGGTTATGCCATGATCTTTAATTACCAAAGTTTCTTGGATCTGTGAGATGGAAAAGGTTTGCAGATGTTTTTCAAACTTGTCTCAGTATTTTCTAAAATTCTCTTTGCAAATTCATGTTAGAGCAGCAACCATCAGATCCTCTTGAGTTTGCTCCAGCTCCTCCCCTCCTCAGGTTATCCCTGCTGGGCAGTGCCGTGTTCTAGGTTGCCTCTATGTCATCTTTCATTTGTTCTTTCTCTTAAGTCCTTATTGCTAAAATCACTGTTTTTCTCTCTTCCATTGTTGCAGATTGAATCGTGTCCCCCGTAAAAGACATTCAAGTCCTAACACCTGGTCCTGTGGGTGTGAACCCATTTGTAAATAGGACCTTTGGAGATATTAGTTAAGGTGTGGACTCATTTGTGACTAGGATCTTCAAAGATCCTATTTAGATGAGGCCATATGGGGTTGGGGTGGGCATTAATCCTTATGATTAGAATCTTTCTAAGCAAAAAAATCCAGAGGCAGTCAGTGAACAGGAGCCAGAAGTCAGAAGCAGCAGATAATGAGACAGATTGCCATGTAAAGGAGGCAGAAGTACAAGCCAAAGGACCCCAAGACACCCTAGAACACTACAGACTCCAAGAGAAAGTATGACCTGTCAAGAGCTTCATTTTGGATTTCTAACCTCCAAAACTGTGAGACAATAAATTCCTGTTGTTTAAGCTAACCCATTCTGTAGTGTTTGTCATAGCATCCCCAGCAGGCTACAACTTCTACTTTATTTCTCTTTTCTATTAATGAATCCCATTTCCCCTCCCCCCTTTTTTTGCAATTATCCCCAACAGAAGTGATGTGCAATTCTAATAACTAGAAGACAAAATTCTCTCCCCCGACAAAGGGGCATTCAGATAGTTTTACTTATTAAGGAAATGTAAGAGATCATGAATTATTACAATAGTAGGCATCCAATAAATGTGGGTCAATCAAGTCCAAACTGTTCTATTAGATATTATAAGGCATTATCAAGGTTTGATTGAATGTCTTGCTCCAAGCTACACCCAAACATAACCATAACCCTATAGTTAGCCGTAACCCAGTAGTTAAGATCATTCATTTTGGAATCACCTACTAGCTGAACATAATCCAACATTTGCCACCGACTAGTGCATGATCTTGGGAAAGTTACCCAATGTTGCCAGACTTTAGTGTTTCATTTCTAGAGAAAATACCTGCTGTGAAGATGAAGTTAAATGAGGCATGCCAAGTACAAGGCACATGCTTATTTATTTCATAAATATTAACTACCCAGCTGATAATAATGGAGTGAAAAATTATTTCTCTCTCATTTATTTTATCATATATATTATTACCTTCCATATTACTCCTTTATAAAGTACATTTGCAAAATATTTGAAAAATCATATGACTATTCCAATCACACTTGCAGACTGGACCCCATGTAGCAAATAAACAGTGTTCAGTAAATGTCTACACAATCTGTTGAGTGCCTTGAATTTAGGTGCAATCAGAAAACAGTTTTAATTGTTCTCCAATTCCTCTCTCCAAACATGCTTTGATGCATCACCCTTCATCTTCACTTGAACATTAATTTCTGGCTGCATTCTATTATGAGGATTGCATTTTGTCTGTAAGACCTTCTTCAAGGTTTTTTAAAGTCCATTAATCTGTTTCAAACCATCCCATTCCCACCCAGTTCAGTCCTGACCTTTAGTGAGGCCCTTTGGTAAGGAAAAGAACATGGTCTGCCCTTTCCTTGTTTATTTATTTCCTCTTACAAACTACATCAAAAGCTCCTCCTAGCCCCTCAAGGGTCAGATTGAAGTTGAAGAAAGATTTGAGAAAAAGGGACAAAAGTCTTACTCACCGGTTTTGTTATTATATGATCCTTCGAGTGCAGGTGTCCAAATGCTGGGTTTGCCCTTGGAAACAGACATGTGGGTTCTTCAGAAACCTTACAGAACCTGACCACTGCATACATCCTAGACTCATATGGAGACTCTTCAACTCACTTCTAGTCCCCCCCTTCACCAGCTCCTGTACCCGGAAGTCCACCACACAGCCCCATAATGCTGGGCCCCCTCTTGGTCTGGGTCTCTTGAAATCAACTCAAGATTGGCTACTTTCTTGAGCATTCACCTAGCTCTGGAGAAGCCCCATATCATTGCCAGTGGGAATATAGGACACCATATAGCCATCCTTTTCCCTCATCACCAGCTTCTTATTATTTGGGCTACTTGGAGTGGAGATATGAGGCTGCTATACCAGCTGAGCTCTCTCATAGTATTTAGCTCAAGAAGGATAAATCTAATCTCTCTCTTTGATTGTGGGGGAATTAACGAGCTCTTCTCTCTTTGAGCACCAGTCAGGATATCTAGACTAGTGAAGTCCCATTCAATATCCTGTTAGATACATGTCTTAAATAAATCAATGCAGTCTTTCTGTGAATGTGTGTTGAATGAGTGAATGAAGAAATGAAGTTTGCGCATACACAAACTTCTTGTGAATCTACTTTTATACAAACTAGATCAAAAGCTTGATAATGGCAGAAAAGGCTCTGAATCCTATTTCTTTTAACCATATAAACATACACTGGCAATTACTCATACTCTAGTGCATTGTTTAAATATCCCAATTATATATTTTTGCCTTCACTTTTTGATTCAGTTATTATTGATATTTTAAAGCTATTTATCCATTTAATAGCATAATAAAATTATTATATTGGTGGATTAAATATGTAATATGAACAGGCTAACATAGGAGGTGAAGATGTATGTGGAACTCTTGGAGAAGACTGGAGGAGAAAAGATCACTGACATTTATTAATCACCTACCATGAGCCAGGTGTTGACTTAGCTGCCTATATGATATCTTCCCTATCTCTTACAACAATGCAGCAAGGCAGCTAAATTACAGGTGCCAAAAAACAGGGCTATAAGACATTAAATAAGTAAATGACAAACGGGATTCAAAGTCAGATCTGTTTCAAAAGACCCAAAGTCCATTTTCTTCAGTCTTGGCCAATTCTGAAGTCAGAAAATTCTGAAATGAAAGTCCTTTGCATGCTCTATGCTGTTGTGTCAAATTGCTCCTTTGGATTTCTCCCTCACTGAACTAATTTTCTCAAAGGAATACACACACACACACACACACACACAGAGCATTTCTCCACTTAACAGTGAGCTTTGTGAGAACAGGGGCCAGATAGATAGGTAGGTAGGTAGATAGATAGATAGATAGATAGATAGATAGATAGTTAGATAGATAGATATAGATAGATAGATATAGATAATCTCTGTCCCCAGCATTTAGCATGGTTCCTACTGCTCAGCACATAATAAATGTCCTATGTATTTAACTAAATTAATAAACAGTATATCATGGGACAAAATGATGCCAAAGGAGCTGCAGAAAATATATGAATGCCTTGAGTTTATCTAAAAAGGTAGGTTTTTAGGAAATGTCCATGTTTTTTAAATTAAAATAAATGAAATTTGATACCTTTTTTCCTTTGTGTGTGTGAGAGAGAGAGATTTGCTAGTAAATAATTTCCCTTTATAAAACAGGGATGAGCAGATTGTGGCAGCTGAATAGAACATCCTGGCAGACTACATTAGGAGAAGGATAATATGAGAATCAGTGTTTCAAGCATTCCCCTAAAAATCAACTCGCTAAATAAAAAAATATACAATCTCTGAGAAAGGTGAGATATTTAGAAGGTGTGAGCAGAAATGAACAATTGTCTTTCTCTTCTTCAGATCTCTCATTCCCTAATTGTTCCTGGTCTGCTTCATAAAGATCTCTAGATGGAGTTAATTGCCTTTAAATACCAAAGTAGCAGTCTCTATCTTTTACAACTTTTTGAAGATATATTTTATTTTCCTGGAGAGCCTGTAATTTCATAATACTGATTGTGAAACTAGGAGCTGCCACAAATGATGGTGCCCAATCCTTGCTTTAAATGGTAGAACAGAATTACAAGGCCAATTTACCAAGGATGTACTATTACACCTCTTGTATCCTGCATCTGTGCTTTGGTGTGCAAAAGGGGTCCTTTCTACTTGCTGACATACGATTTCCGGTATCAGTTCAGGGGTTTAGGTGCATGCTGATTGCAGTACGAAAAAAATTCTTACACTTGGGATTCCACTCTTACACTCCAGAGCAAAACGCTCCCAGACTGGATTTAGTAGCCCCTGCTTTTCTCCTATTTCGCAAACCAACAATCAACAGTGTCAGGATTTCACAGTAGTAACTTCATTTGTTTGTCTATATAACTCCAGATCTAGCCTACACTCTCTTAAGCAGGATGCTTAGATAGGAATTTCAAATAGAGCCCTTAAAGTTCTAGACGTAGGGCTTTCTGAGACAGGCTACTTCAAAATCCATCCCTTAGTAATAATTCTACCTCACTTGTAAACTGTTGTGAAGGTTCCCTGCCACTACCAACTCACCGTCACCATTCAAAGCACCTGCCACATTTACTTGCTCCAAGGAAGGTAGATAGAAAGGCTAGTTTTTAATAAAAATAATGATGATGATGATGATGATGATGTTGTAGTAGTAGTAGTAGTAGAAGGAGGAGGAGGAGGAGAAGCAGGAGGAGAAGGGGGGGAAGGAGAAGGAGGAGGAGGAGGAGGAAGTCCAGGATACTGTGTAGGTACAAACGGCTTAAGCCATGAAAACATTCATCATCTGTATAAAAACTAAGCAGAGATAGGGTGATTCCAGGATTGGTTAACTTACCAACTCAGCTATATCAATAAGGACCCAGGCTCATTTCATCTTTCTGCTCTTCTATCCTCGGTGTGTTGACTTTTGTGCTCAGACTCACCTCCCTTATGGTGACAAGACAGCTACAGCATCACACACCCCCATACAACAGCTAAAGGCAGAAGAGGGAAAGACTTTTCTTGTCCTCCATTTTTTAAATGAAGTGAACTTTCTCACCAGGTCCCTAGCACGCTCGACTCTGGTATCTTTAGCTGGAACTGCCATCACATGTGCTTTGCCAAACCAATCATTGGCAAGCGGAAAGTAATAACCATGATGGACTTGGACCGATCTTGACTCATTCCATCAGACTAGGCTGACTCTCCAGAAGCACATGGCCAAAATGGAGGAGGTCAAATGCTACCATAGGAATGAGGGAAGAGGAGGAAATGGTTCTGGATGTCACACACCTGATATAAACTGTGCTCTACATCATATTTTGTGATGAAGTCCAAGGTCAGAGAACAGAAATTACTCACCCCACCCCCACCTGAGAGTAATGCCTCATTCAGCAAATAAGCAAATATTTATGAGTACCTACTGGGAAAAATGTAATCGATTGCAAGATTATATTGATCATGTTTTCAATTCATTTATTTCTTCAATTCATTTGAACATGAACATGCATTTAGTAAATAGTAGTCTCACTCTTTATATGGTTAAATAGTGAAATATTTACACCCTGTGAGATCTTATAATCTGATTAGGCAAACAAGGCATTACTATTCTCGTTTAAAGGAATGTTTAAGTGTGGTTTACATAGCTAAGTACAGTGGCATGCTGGAGCTGGTTTGTATAGGCTCCAGAAACCCAGTTGTGTGCATCCCTTCTTAACTCTGTGACATCCTGTTGGTAGCTTGAAACCAATCATGGTGGGAGGAGTTACAGCATGCAAATTGTTAAATACCACCAAACAGAGGATCACCCCGACCCCAGAGACTTTTGGTAAACATTAACAAGCACATCTCTGATCGCATGAAAACACAAGTCAAATGATAAAGCATGAACTCTGATTAAAACCCAAATGATTAATAGAAATAAGAATTCTTTAAAAAGTCCGACTAGCTTGATTTGCTTGATGGGCAAATAAAGGAAGGAGTGAGGAAATAAGCTATCAAGAAACGCCTTGGGGAGAAGTAGTGGAATTTGAAAAATGGGTAGTGTTCGGATAGTCAGAGAAGTTGGAAAGGGCTTCTCAAGGAGAACAGCATGAATAAAAATCTGGAAGCAGAAAAAAGGATTTGATGAGTATATCCACACGGAGGGAGTAAAAGATGTACATGAAGTACCAGGAGTATGAAGTAAGACTGAAGAGCTGATCTGCGCCTTGAGGGCAGGCTTTGTATCTTATACAGACATTTACTAGTGACTTGCATAGGGAGAAGCTCAAATGTTGGTCAAATAAATCTTAGAGGCAATCCAGCCAAGATCTCCTCTTCAAAGTCTGGGCCATCACATTTAGTCTTGGTTGTGTTGACCATATAAAGAGTTAAGCAGCATTTTTAAAGAAAGGGTGCATGCCACTTTGGATGTATTATATCCCCCAAAACTCCATTATCTTTCATGCAATTTTGTAGGGGCAGACGTATTAGTGTTGATTAGGTTGGAATCTTTGAGTGTTTCCATGGAGATATGACTCAATCAACTGGATGAGACCTTTGATTGGATAATTGCCATGGAGGTTGGGTTGCTTTGCATATAGTATGTCCCCCCAAAAAGCCATATTCTTTAATGCAATCTTGTGAGGCAGACATATTAGTATTGACTAGGTTGGAACCTTCGGACTGAGTGTTTCCATGGAGATGTGACTCACCCAACTGTGAGTGACACCTTTGATTAGGGTGTGGCCTCTTGATTGAATGTTTCCATGGAAATGTGGCCCCACCCATTCAGGGTGGGTCTTGATTAGCTCAATGGAGTCCTATAAAAAGAGCTCAAAAACAAAGGGACATCAGAGCAACTGAGAGTGACATTTTGAAGAGGAGCTATAGCTAAGAGAGGATGAAACACCCCAAGAGCAACATTTTGGAGAATGCCATTTTGAAACACAACCTGGGAGCAAGCAGACACCAGCAACATGCCTTTCGAGCTAACAGAGGTTTTCTGGACACCAATAGCCATCCTTCAGCGAAGGTACCCTGTTGTTGATGCCTCACCTTGGGCACTTTATGGCCTTAAGACTGTAACTTTGTAACCAAACAACCCCCCTTTATAAAAGCCAGTCCATTTCTGGTGTTTTGTAAAAGGCAGCATTAGCAAACTGGAACAGAGGTGTTACCCCACCCATTCAGGGTGGGTCTTTATTAAATCACTGGAGTCCTATAAAAAGAGGTCAGAGACAGAAGGAGCTCAGAGCAACTGAGAGTGACATTTTGAAGAGGAGCTGCAGCTAAGAAAGGATGAAACACCCCAAGAGCAACATTTTGGAGAACGCCATTTTGAAACACAACCCAGGAGCACGTGGACACCAGCCTCGTGCCGTCCCAGCTAACAGAGGTTTTCGGACGCCAGTGGCCGTCATTCAGTGAAGGGACCCTGTTGTTGATGCCTTACTTTGGACATTTTTATGGACTTAAGACTGTAGCTTTGTAACCAAATAAATTCCTCTATTTCCTTGAAGATAACAATACTTAAACACAAAAACTAAATCCAAGATCTGAGAATGTGGAACTTCCCTCTCTTCTTTATCCCTCTTCCTGCCCCTAGCCCTTCTCCAATCTCTTTTTTTTTAATATGATTTGATTAAACCTTCTAACTAACAGAGTCTATCTTATCCAAAAACTCCACCTACTTGGTGAGGTTTGATTAAACACTAAAATAATTGAAACATGCCAATGAAACATTTCGGTCCAAGCAATGGGAGCTAGCTGATTCCTAAACACACACACCCTGTACATCGAATACAGTCATTGTTTTGTGTGGTTGCTGTTTCATTCAGCAGGCATTACAAAGGCATTTCTTTCACTGCAGTATTCCTGAACTTAGACAGCACAAGAGAGGAAAGTCAATTTCCTCTGAGTCACCTAGCTAATTATGGTAGGGCTTAAGAAAAAATTTCCAATCAGTTATTCCTCCCTTCCACTCTTCTAGCCAATAAAGTTGCATATTTTACTCTGAATTGGGTTATCCAAAGTAATATGACAGCTTCTGTAGTTAAGAAGGGAAAGGAATCAAATAATATGCCTTTTTTATTACTCAAATTAATTGATCTGAAGTATCAATAAGGCAGGGTTGCCAGCATTAGCAAATGAAAATCAGGGACACCCAGTAAAATACAAATTATTCCTAATTGTCTATGCATGTGTACATTGAGATAAAAATATTGCATGAGAAATATCTATACTAATAAGTATTTGTTGACAATCTAAAATTTATTTCTAAATCACATACTTCTTCCATTATTTATACTTAGTATATATTATTTGGTTCTCCCTAATAGTTTCTTATTTTGCCAATATTGTTTATAAAATTTCTAGTCTCTCTTCTACTTACATTGTTACATAGCTTTGACGGTGGTCACATACAACTTATTTTTTGTCCACTGAACATTTATTAAGGAGAAAGCATGCTCAACATTAGAATTATGAGCCAGGAAATCAAACATGTACTGACTGATTGAGAGACTTGCTCTTCCGATTTGAGTCAATCAAGCACATAATGCCATCTTCCATGGGATAACTTGCTTTTCCATTCCTCAGGATTATATTGCATCTCTCAATCATTGACTTTTTAACAAATTTGTTCACTGATTTATTTTTTAAAATGCATTACTGTCAATTTTTATTCCCTTCTTCTTCAACACAACACACAATGGTTCCATTTGTTCTCAGGCTGGAAGAGCATCTGGTAATGTCCATGTAAACGATTGAATTCTTCAAAGAGCAAACTTCATTTTGAAATAGAGTCATAGTGAGTGCCATAATAATTATCCGCATCAAGTCAGAATTTCTTTTCCTGTTCATAAGTAATGTTGTTCCTGTTAGCAATAGCCTTGGCACTTAAAGGAATACATGTTTTTGTCAATTCTTTCCCCAACATATCCAAAAAGTTCCTTTTTTTTTTTTTGATGCTGATTAGATTTTTTTTATTCATTTTATTGAGAGATATTCACATACCATGCAGTCATACAAAACAAACTGTACATTCGATTATTCACAGTACCATTACATAGTTGTGCATTCATCACCAAAATCAATCCCTGACACCTTCATTACCACACACACACAAATAACAAGAATAATAATTAAAATGAAAAAGAGCAATTAAAGTAAATAAGAACACTGGGTGCCTTTGTTTGTTTGTTTGTTTCCTTCCCCTATTTTTTTTTTAATCTTCATTTTATTGAGATACATTCACGTACCACACAGTCATACAAAACAAACTGTACATTTGATTGTTCACAGTACCATTACATAGTTGTACATTCATCACCTAAATCAATCCCTGACACCTTCATTAGCACACACACAAAAATAACAAGAATAATAATTAGAGTGAAAAAGAGCAATTGAAGTAAAAAAGAACACTGGGTACCTTTGTCTGTTTGTTTCCTTCCCCTATTTTTCTACTCATCCATCCATAAACTAGACAAAGTGGAGTGTGGTCCTTATGGCTTTCCCAATCCCATTGTCACCCCTCATAAGCTACATTTTTATACAACTGTCTTCGAGATTCATGGGTTCTGGGTTGTAGTTTGATAGTTTCAGGTATCCACCACCAGCTACCCCAATTCTTTAGAACCTAAAAAAGGGTTGTCTAAAGTGTGCGTAAGAGTGCCCACCAGAGTGACCTCTCGGCTCCTTTTGGAATCTCTCTGCCACTGAAGCTTATTCCTTCCCCCATTTTTCTACTCATCCATCCATAAACTAGACAAAGGGGAGTGTGGTCCATATGGCTTTCCCAATCCCATTGTCACCCCTCATAAGCTATATTTTTATACAATCGTCTTCAAGATTCATGGGTTCTGGGTTGTAGTTTGATAGTTTCAGGTATCTACCACCAGCTACCCCAATTCATTAGAACCTAAAAAGGGTTGTCTATAGTGTGTGTAAGAGTGCCCTCTCGGATCCTTTCGGAATCTGTCTGCCACTGAAGCTTATTTCATTTCCTTTCACATCCCCCTTTTGGTCAAGTAGATGTTCTCCATCCCACGATGCCGGGTCTACATTCCTCCCCGGGAGTCATATTCCACGTTGCCAGGGAGATTCACTCCCCTGGGTGTCAGATCCCACATAGAGGGGAGGGCAGTGATTTCACCTGCCAAGTTGGCTTAGCTAGAGAGAGAGGGCCACATCTGAGCAACAAAGAGGCATTTCGGAGGAGGCTCTTAGGCACAATTATAGGGAGGCCTAGCCTCTCCTTTGCAGCAACCGTCTTCCCAAGGGTAAAACATATGGTAGAGGGCTCAACCCATCAAACCACCAGTCCCCAGTGCAGGAGAATTCTTCAGTAACAGTGCTTGCCCTTCTTTCAGTTTACATCATCCTATTGCTAGAGAGGTATTGTAAACTATGAATAAGAAATAAGCTGTTTTCATTCAATTGATTATTAAAAATGTCAACAAGAATTTTGGGGTGTTTTCTTCAGAAATAAAATATAATGTCAGTGTTTGGAATAAACTGGGGTTTCTCTCAACTGCATTTGTCAAAGAGAGACATAGGCTTTTGAATGTGAGAGAATTGAAGTATACAGACACCAACAAAATAACAAAAATCCTTTAATTACTTAGTTTGAACAGTTTAAATGCTGAACTAAAAGAACAATTTCATGACAATTACTTTAATGTCAACAGAAAAGACAGGAGACACTTTTGAGCAGCATTATGCAGAATCTGGGCACAACAGCCAACACCTTCCATAGAATCTTTCATGCTTTTTTAGAACATTGAATAAATACTGTCTGAACCTTGACTCAAACATCCACCAAAATTTGGGTTTGTATTATCTCCAGGATAAGCATTACAAGTTCATTATTCATTCCTACCTCAATAGCAAAATTTTGCTGTTGTTTCTAAAATCTCATCTGGGAGGTGATTACTCTCCATAGCTTTACAAGCAAGACTTTTTGATGAGAAAAAATATTGTGTGAGCAAAGGGAAAGTTTTTTTCTGCATGTGATTCCTTGCACTCATGGTTATACCATAAAAAACTGAGGCATTTAGATCTTTGATTATCTCTGTGGTAGTAAATGGAATTATAATTTTTTTTTCTTACTGCGGTAGATTCAGTCCTGGTACTTAAAGTTTTGTTTGCAATTTTGGAATCAGAAAGTACTTCTGGCAGCAGTAAATTCAAATAGCTGTTTGAGCTAAAAGTCTGATGGTGATACATTGTATGGAAGGCCATTAAAAGTTCTGCTGCCTTTATTTGATCTTTTTTCAACTGAATCCTCTTACCTAAAAACAAAACAAAACAAAACAAAATGTGTTATTTTACCATTTTCTTTGGTACCAGTTGAAGAAATTACACATCTCTTACGCTTAACTGTTGGTACTTGCTGGTCTATCTCATACTTGCTTAACAAATGTCCACTGTTCAGAAAACTCATCCTGAAGTTTACACTTGCACTTTGGCATTTTGGGTTCAAGTAGGTGCACATTAATACTGGATACTAACACCCACGGTGAAAATTGAAAGGATTGAATTTGATTCATCTCAGTGACACATCAGTGTAGCAGCCATTCACAAATTCAAACCCACTAATTGTAAATGGGTTGAACCATCAAAAGGGTCACAAACTTGCCCACTAACAAGAAAATAAACTCAATATCTGATGCAAAATAAGTTGAACTTCCCATTAGCCTGCAAAGAATAATTGTACCTGTAAGGAAGTCAGTCTCTCTGAACAAAGCCAGAGCAGGTCTTGCATGAGGTGTGGGGATCCTGGTCTGGAGGGATGGTTGAAATTTCAGAAGCAGGAGTATTGAAGGACTGTGGGATTTTCCACTGTGTCACTGTGGTCACTGAAGTAAGGCTACTGATGAGGGCTGACCTTCAGAAGTGCGGCCACTTGCTGATTGGCTGTCGGCCAGAAGTGCGGGGCTGTCATTGGCTGATTTTCAGAACTGGGGGTTTACCACTAATTGGGTGATGTTCAGAAGATTGGGAATGTCATTGATTTCCTAATTTCCAGAATCATGGCCAGTGGAGTGAGGCTGTCACGGACTGGCTGATGTTCAGAGCATGTATACCAATGTAATGTTATATCTGATTAACGATGGTTACTTGTTCATATCTCAGGATTTTGGCCAAAGAGCAGTTTTTTCCTTCATTGAATATGAAAAATAAGTTCTTTTAATCCTTCACAGTCCCCTCGTTAGGTCTTCCCTTAGCCAAACCTGCGGGAGAGACTTTTGGGGATGGCTCAGGTTCTTGTTCATAGAAGTATGGTTTTCAGCTAATGTTGCCATTTAAGTCACTGAAGCACCAGTTACTGTGGCAGAAAAATAGATCTAACTGCCAATTTTTGTAATTTATTGGAAAAAAAATCCCTGAATACAAGGCATTTAAGACATCCTGATATAGTCAATATAAGACATTAGACAAAATCAGTAAACGCAGGACATGACCTGTATGTGCAGGATGCCTGACAACCCTGCAGTAAGGCGTCTACTGCATTGGAAGTTTGATCCATAAATTACTTATTTCAACATGAACAGTCATAACTGTAACCAGCTAAAAAGTTAAGTGTGAATTTGATTATTTAATACACGCATAGATGCGGTAGTTGTCCATATCTATCCATCATTTCAGAGTCTATTCATTAGTTGCCAATGTCTCTTGTTACTTGGAACTTAATGTTTTCACACTTCATCTTTCTCCTGAAGTACATGTGTTTGAGTGGAAGAATTCCAACATGAGAATCTCCAAAATGACACTCTAAAAACTCACATTTGAAACATAGAGATACAGACATTGCAATATCTGCAAGTTCTCTTTCCCTGGTCTAGACATTTAAAGCTTGAGAGATGTCCAAAGATTTCATCTTATCCCAAAACATCCAAACATCAGGAAAGAGACAGACCATTTGGTTCACCACATCTTATTGTTTTTGCAATCTATTTGCAATTTAATTGTTTATTTAATGACCTCCCTCTTTTTGCCTTAACTATCTTGCCTGGTAAGCTATTCCACACATTTATGATTCTCTGCATGGGAAAAAAAATAAAAAAAAAAAAAAAAACACTTCCTGACATCTGTTCTGAATTTGTTTTTCTTTAATTTTCATTTATACCCTCTTGTTCTATCATCTGTGTTGGGCTCAAAATAGGAAACCATGTTGACATTTTCCAAACCATTTAAACTTTATGTTCTTTAATTAAAATCTCTCTCTTAACTAGAGAGACATCTAACCTGGTGGGTAGATAGACATTTTTTCTTTAGTCTCCCTACTCCCACAGGGAAAAAACAAGGATCAAGAAGTAATTCTGTATTATCCAAAAGCAAAGGAGATTCACACATTTTTATTTTCTCCCCAAATCAAGAACTAACTAAAGTTGATGAAACCAAGGTGGAAATAGTATTATGCAGCTTTCAGATCCAGCTGCTTTCTAAATAAAATATTTTTTAAAAATTTCTTAAAAATGCATTGCTTCATCACAAAAACATTAAACAAACAAATACAAACTGCTTTTTTATAAACCTTTTTTTTTTCCCTTCTGGGCAATAGTATTTGTGTTGGTCAGAAACCCTGGCTCCACAGAACAATTCCAAATTTCTCAACACATATATCCTGTTCAGAACCTTGGAAGCTAATAGAAGCTCTTCTACTCTGGACCATTGCACAAACTACATAAATAACAGAGAATTGTGTTTTTCTGTGAGATGTAGAGGCCATATCAAACTTAATTTCGAAACAAGTAAAAGACCTTCTTTGGGTGAGGCTCTTAGTTATGTTGGAACCAATATGTTCAAGGCTAAATTATTTAAAGGCACAGCATGGACCACACTCTCTTTAGTATTTGTATGACCCCTCTCTTTGAATCTAGAAAAGTGCCTTGCAAATAACTGATGTTTAGTTGTTCTTCTTATTTTATTTTGTAGACAGGTACGGATATCTTAAATGGTAAAGTGTGGTCCCAAGAGACCTCAGAATTTTTTTTATTCAGAAATTTAATTAAAAAATACTTGTTGATAGTGCTGGGATAAGCATTAGGTAGATAGAGGCAAACAGAGCATATGGGGCACCTGCCCTCGTGGACGCTTACATTGGAAATAGACAACAAGTAATAAAAGCAACAAATAGATACAGTACTTGCAAATTGCAAAAAGCACGGTGAAGGAAAAAAAAAAGAGTATTGTGAGAGAAAATTCTAGGCCACATGAACTTGAGATTGGATCGCTCAGGAAGCTTTCATTAAGTCTGTGACACTTAAGGTAAGGACTGAAGAATAGTAGGGAAAGGAACAATACCCAAGAAGGATGGATCAACGTATGCATGATGGATGGTTTGTTGCCAATCACATCACCCTGACCCCTCCTCTCCCATCGGAGGAGAAGCTGGGAACAGTGATATTTCCTAGGATCTCTTTCCCTGAATACTACCAGGTTAGAGTTTGCCAAGGAGTGAATCCCACACGAATCTGGATGCAGAAGGGGAGCAGACTCCACGATTCTCTGGAGGTGGCTGCGGGCAGACACGTGGGCAGATGTGAAATTCCCTAGGCTTCTCCGTAGATGTCTGAGATACAGCAGCCCTGCTGCTGCAGAGGAGACGGTTGTGGAGTTTCTCAGGCACTCCTGTGAGAAACAAGCACTATTCCTAAAAAGGAACAAACGCTCACCCGATTGTGGAGAAGAAAATAATTTATTCACCGTCTTGCAAGAACGGGCGCCCAGCCAAATGTGGGGGTTGGCATGCAGAACAATAGATTCAGCAGTATTTATTCCCTACACCTAACCGCAAGTCCCTCCCCTGTTTCTCCATTGGCTGGATACTCCAGAGGTTACATTCTATTCAACAAGCCTAACTAGCCCACGCAAATTTGAAACATGAAGCCCTGCCTAAATTGGAAACATTTGAAAAACCTTTCTGCCAAATTTGCAACATTAGGAACCCTTGGAACAAATCCACACCCCTGACTATAATGGCTATGCCCAGGCCTCTTTAGAGCCAGTCTGGGCTAGTTTGGTAACAAGTTATGAGGCTATTTTGAGAACTTCTATTCCGAGGCTCCACCTTGCAAGGATAGTAGATAGTGGGCGGATAAGCAGGGGGACTGACTGTGGATAGTGGGAGGATAAGCAGGGGGGACTGACTGTGGATTACAGTTTGTCTTTTCAAACTTCTACCAATTCCTTAACTGCCCCACCATGCTAGGCACATCTGTCCTGTGTGAAAGCTAAACTTAATCTCATTCTCACACTCCTGAGAATCACAGCACTTGCCGGTGAGCCTTTGAGGATGATTGCTTCTGGCATTTCAGGATAAGGTCCCAGTGTCTGTTTTCACCTCCTGATCATTTCTCCTGTTGAGCTCCCAAGATTTGTGCAAGCCCAAATGTCCACATTAAGTCCCAATATCCCCAGAATATACATGGTGGTTCTATTTCCCTATCCAAACCCAGAGGGATATGACCTGAGGAGGTTCTACAGAAGGAAAATCAAAGAATTGACAGACAATAAGAAGCAAAACAGTCTCGCTTTTAAAGAGTATTCAGAGATCACCCCTTATTGTGGCAGATCTACTAGAACAAGAGCATTTGGAAGTTGTGTGCACATATTTTCTTTTTCCAAAAGCTTTCATTTTTTAGCAAGCTATAAAGATCCAATAGGTCTGAAAAGTTCAGCTATCTTGGTCTTGCTTATTCTGATCTCTCTACAAAGGGTAAGAAGTAAAGTGTAACATAAAATTGCTCCCCATTCCCTCTATTGACATTGTCATGACTCTGGAATGAGCCTGAAACAGGCTGGAAAAAATGTACCATGTTAAGGACTATCCTGATGCCCTGACACAGCAGGAGGTTGACTATTCAGAAATTACAAATTAGCTTTCCATTGAAATACATATAATTATGTGATTAAATATGGGGAAATAATGTCCTGCAAAACATTTCCAGTCTACTAGTCCTAAGCAGTTCAAATAGTTTGTTTAAAATATAAAGGTTCTTCTCTCTAGGATAGAATAGAATTATAGATTAGAGGATTTCTGCTTGGATTTTTTTTTTTTTTACCAACTATAAATAGTAGTTATAGTTTTTTGTTTCCACTAAGATGGAGTTTTCAAAGGTGCCCAGGTTTTGGGGAATAAGAGACCAAACAACCAATGATTCAATCCCTCGTGGAAGCTTGAGCTTTGCTCGGTCGTGAGGCCAGTGATTACTTTCTTTGGTTGGTATTTGAAAAAAATAGAAATCATGAGGGTTTTTTTTTTTTCATTTTTGTAATTAAGTTGCAATTTATAAATAACAAATTTACTCTTTCAACATACAGTTTATGAGTTTTGACAAATGCACTACAATCAAGATTGGAAAATAGTTCCTACATAACCCCTCCAAACAAGAGATTTTAATTGGCTTATTTAAAACACATACATCCAAAACCTTCTTTGGAAGGTAGTGCTAAGGCCCTTTTCCCACCTCATGCAGCACTGTCTCCAAAGGGTTTTGAATAGGTAAGTTTGCCCTGCTGGGGTCAGATTGTCAAGGCTTGAAAACTGATTCTGCCACAGATCTTGGAGTGAATTTTTGGGCAAATCCATAAGTGTTTCTAATTCTCAGTTTTCCCTTCTGAAAAAAAGGAGGGATGATAATGTCTAACACAGAGCAGTAAATGCAGCATTGCACACACAGCAAAAGGTGCTCAGTAACTGTAGTTCTGGGCATCAAACATGACCCAAAGCCAAGATTGGTTGAATGTTGCATTTCTCAAATAAAGATGTTTCAACTACCTCTGGTTATGGAGAAAGGAGGAAAAAGGTCAAGAATATGGCTGCACAGACAGAGAAACTTTTAAAAAGAGAGGTAGCAAGAGTGAACAAGCAAATCTGGCCCTTACCTCTTGCAATATTTATCTGGTTATTTAGAAGGCAATAAGGTAACTTCATTTTCTTTCATCTTTCTCTCTCATTTCAGTCTTTTGGGCTCGATTCTCCTCTTGCATTTGGTTTCCTTGGTTTAATTACCTACTCTTTCTGAACTGCCTGTCCTTTCAAAGTGCTTACTTTGTGCTGTTGCAGAAGTACACATTTTTGGCCAAAGTGATGGAATTTGCAGCCAAATGAAAAAGAATATGTGCAATTAATGAAAATCTGCAATGGACTATAATTTACAGATTATTTGGCAGGAGCAAAACCAGTGAGACATGGCCCACTTTGTTCCCAGCCCTGGTTCCTGTAATGTCTTATTCCAATTTTATGCAAATAATGTATCGGAGAAAGGAAAACGAGAGATTGTAAGTGAGGGAGAATTTCACAATACCCTTTCTCTCCAAGGGACAAATATTTGGTGGTTTGCAACGAGATCTCTGCCATGCCTATTACATGCCCCCAAATGGTACCATATTGAACTAATTCCTCCATAATTGCTCTGTCACAAACATAATTTTCCATGTAATTAAAAAGATTTGCACAGTATCTTCAAAGATGCTACACAAACCAAACAAGTAATTTGATATTAGGGTAAACTTTCAAGAAATTTAGAGTTTGGGGCCATGTTACTGAAGAAAGATATACAAGCTCTGCCAGGGTCCTTTGAAAACATATATTGTCACATGCCATGTGGGTTCTTGTATCCTTGTCCTAGGGAAAAAGGTAGTGGGAAACATGACATAGAGCTCCTATGAAGTGGGGGAAAAAACTGAGATTTTGGAGAAAGAAAGATTTCAATCTCTGTTCTATTGCTTGCTAGTTACATAATTTAAAGAAAATAATTCTCAACCAGTAGGAGCCTCAATTCCTGATGCGTAAAATGAACGTAGTACACATTCATGCAATCTAAATATATCCCTCTTCCCTGCTCTTATTTCACTATTGATATTTTTTATAAGAATGATCTCTCAAGTTCTAAGTTTCATATATTAATGGTGTTTACTTGGAAAAATGTTTACCAGGCTGAAATGATTATACTTAAAAAAATCAACATTGAAGATCTCAACTTCTTTCCTCTTTTTATAGCTGGTTTTTATTTATAAACATGTATTAAATGTCTACAATGGGAATGTTGCTTTGAAAACTCATGGAAGACAATTCCCCATAAGACCAAGCCCTTGTCTTTTGAGGACCAACACTTGGGGGTTTGTGGGAGGGGGAGAGGTGGCAGGGAAGAGGTGTGTGCAATTACTTACCAAGTGTTTTATTTCTCAAAATGTTCGAACACAGGTTTGTTTGTTTACATCTATGAAAATCTCTCAGAATGTGGTACCACAATCACAGTTTGGACAATAATGTTCTAAAGAATTCTTTCTCAACACCACCACCAGCAGAATCATCATAGTCACAATACAATGTCTGCATAATGCTTCACAGTTTACAGAATCCATTCATGTGTATCATCTCACTTAATCCTTTAGTAGTCTTTTATGGAATGACTATATTAGTGAAGAAAACATCATTTCAGGGAAAATAAATGGCTTGACCATAAATTGTCTAGCCCTTGAATAAAATTTTGTGAACTGCTTTCCCATGCATTCCTTTCTGTTATTCTCATCCCCTAGAAAAATGTGCCCATGCTACACAAATACATTTTCCTATGGTGAGCTATGAGATAAAAAGCAATCACTGGAACAGAGAGAGCACCAATGAAAAATACTATGGCCCCATTTGAGATGGGAAGGAATAGCATAAAAGTCCAGATATTGATGACTTTAAGCAACCAAGAGGTAAGGGTTAGCAAAACGATCCTTAGACAGACATAGCTAGATAGTCCATAAAGATAGAAGTCAATAATCCAGAGATTTATTTCATGCTTACTTAGTCTAGGCTAGAAGAGTTCACTTATTCATTTATTCATACATTCAACAAATATTGATTGAGTGGTCCAGGCATTGTATTGGAAGGCAATGGCAAACAACACAAATACGTCCCCAATCTCCTGGGACTTGTAATCAAATAGAAAGACAACCAAAGACAAGTAAGGAGCCAGCTGTGAGAAATGATTTCAAAGAAACAATGTTGGGACAGCAAATAAGAGAGGGTAGCTTTCTTCAGATCAGTTTGCAGGAAGGTTTTGTTAAGATCTAAAGGGAGAGAAGGAGTCAGCCATTGTAGAGTCCAAGGAAAGCTCCTGGGAAGAGCTGGGCAATGGTCTTATGGCTGAGAAAGTGTAGAAGTTCCATAAGTGAAGAGCAGACCATACAGCTGGAGAGCAGCGAGTGTGGGGGACACCAGCAGGGAGAACTCTGAGGACATAGGTGAGGCCAGATCATTCAGCACTATGAAAATGCTTGGATTTTACTCTAAGCACATTGGGGAGCCATTAAAGTTGTAAGCAGAGGAGTAATGTTTCTTTACTACATGCTCAAAAGATCTCTTAATCAATTAGGATTTGGGGGTTATAAGCAAAAGTAATCAGTTCTGGCTGAATTAAGTGAAAACAAAATCTGAAATGATAAAATCTCTAAACAAATAGTTCTTAGAAAGGAAAAGAACCAGAGCATGCTGGGCATGTAAACATCAGAAAGGGACTGATCATCATCTTCATGTGTTTTCAGTTCTTGCCATCCTTGCCCAAGATTCCAATTCCAGAGTCATTATTGGATCAACTTGCTGGAATCACATGCCCACTCCTTAGCTCCTCAACAAACAGGGCCACCAAGAATGAAAGCAATGAAGGGGTGGGAGATACTCTCATCACCAAAATAAGGACTTTCGATTCCTGAGAGAGCAAAATCTGCCAATACTGACTACAGCCACCTTTACTGATTTGTAGATAGACTGGAAAAAAACGAGAGTACGAGATAAGTGATCAGGGGTAGGGCTGTTTCAGAGATTCAGGCAGGACCTGGACTGAAATGAAAGCAATGGTGGTAAAAACAAACAAACAAACAAACAAACAAAAAACACGAGGGTGGGCTTAAAATACAATTAAGGGTAGAACCAGCCAGACTTGCTGATGGGAGTTGAAGGAGAAGAATAGAATGAAGGGTAACTTTGAGTTTTCTGGCTTGAGGGTGGTAACCAATGGACTTGTCTTTGATTCATCCTGATTCTATCACTAGTACTGTTTTTTAATGCAATTTTATTGAGATATATTCACATACAATACAATCATCCAAAGTGTACAATCGTTTTCAGTGTCATCATATAGTTGTGCACTCATCACCACAATCAATTTTTGAACATTTTCATTACTCCAAGAAATAAAAATGAAAATAAGAATAAAAATAAAAGTAAAAAAGAGCACCCAAATCATCTCATCTTTTTTCTACTCATCTGTCCACACACTGGATAAAGGGAGTGTGAGCCACAAGGTTTTCACAATCACACTGTCACAGATAGCTATTCAATTGTCTTCAAGAGTCAAGGATAGTGGGTTGCAGTTTAACAGTTTCAGGTATTTCCTTCTAGCTATTCTAATGCACTAATAACTAAAAAAGGATATCTATATAAGGAATAAGAATAACCTCCAGAATTACCTCAACTCCACTGAAATCTCTCAGCCACTGAATCTTTATTTTCTTTCATTTCTCTTCCTCCTTTTGGTCAAGAAGGCTTTCTCAATCCCACTATGCCAGGTCTAGACTCATCCCTGGGTCATGTCTCACACTGCCAGGGAGATTTACACTCCTGGGAGTCATGTCCCACATGGGGGACAGGCAGTGAGTTTACCTGCAGTGTTGGCTTAGGGAGAGAGGCCACAAAAGAAGTTCTCTGGGGGTGACTCTTAGGCAAAATTATAAGTAGGCTTAGCCTCTCCTTTGCAGTAACAAACTTCATAAGGGCAAGCCCCAAGATTGAGGGCTTGGCCAACTACAATGGTAGTCCCCCATGCTTGCAAGAATATCAGGAATTCCCCAGGTGGGGAAGTTTAAAATTTCCAATTTTTCCCCAGACACTCGAGGGGGCTTTGCAAGTACATTTTTATTCTCTGCCCAAATTACTCTGGGATGTATCGGTGCTCCACGCTAACCTGTACAAACCAACCAGATCTCACCACCTATTTAAGGTTCCATGTAATTATGGTGTTTGAATAAACTGACCATACAAATTAAATTATATAGCATGCTACAGAAAATATAGATTTTCCACTGAATAAGCATCTTTCCCTTTGGCCTTACACAGAAGTTGAAGTTTAAAAATACAGTCAATACCATCCTTTTCCCTTTAGTCTGGTTTACCTTAGTCCCAACCAAGTCCATTTTGTTCATATCTTTAATTGAAGTCTGATCACTTTTTCAACTTCTTTAACATTTGCTCTATGGGATAATGCTGACACTCAGAGTTGCCAAACTCTGGCTCTGAGTCTCAGATTTCATACAGATACCCCAAACTCCAGGGACTGACCAGGTTATACACAAAAAGCTCATCATCTCAGAATTCAGAAATAACCATTATAACTCATGAATAGTTGTGACTGCTGTAAGAGCTTGCAATCTAGGAACCTTTACCATAAGCCTTCCCCTGATAACCTGTGCTCTCAGATTCAAGTTTCAGAGTTTGCACATTATAGTTAGTCCATGTTAGTGAGGTGTTATAATGTTTGTCTTTTCAATTCTGGCTTATTTCACTCAACAGACTGCCCTCAAGGTCCATTCATCTATTTGCGTAGCTCACAACTTAATTTCTTCTTGCTGCTGCTCAAGATTTCATTGAATGTATACACCACAGTTCATTCCGTTTATCGGCTGATGTACCCTTACGTCACCTCCATCTGTTGTGAATTGTGAATACTGCCACCATAAACACCAGTGTGCAATGTCCATTCATGACCCTGCTCTCAGTTCTTTCAAGCATATATCCAATAACAGGGTTGCAGGACCATATGGCAACACCATAGTTAGCTTCCTGTGGAACCACCACACTGCCCTCCAGCTGGGCTGGACCATTCTACTTCTCTACCAACTAGCACTGTTGTTAATAAAAGAATGGATATATGCATATGGCATATAACATTCTGAGTTTAATATATTCATAGAGGGAATACAGATTTCCATACGCATATGGGCCATAGCATCAGCAAATCCATTTTAATAAGCCCTTTTATTATGCTTAAAACAAGCATTACTATTTGATTTTTTTTTAATTTGTTGAACCTGTTTTAAGTTTTTTTCTTGACTCAGTGGAGTATTTTGTAATATAAATATTTAGAAGTTTTCCTTTTTTATTATTTTTTGTAATTGAGCCCCAATCCAAGTTTCTCTCAGCAGTGGCCCTGCATGTGACCTTCTCCTGTGTCCAACGACAGAGCTCAACACCCAGAGTAAGAGAAGAGTGATGTGGGAGGAAAGTGCCCACTTTATTTCAAGACTAAAAATATCATCTGAAATTCTCAGCTATTGGTTCACGCCTCCTGGAGACTATTAGAATGGGAGTTTCAAAAGTTCAGAGACTATTTTGGTCGGAAGCCTGAAGTTCTTCGAAATAACAGAGCAGCTGCTGCTCTCTGTTTCCCTCTTTTCAGCTATAAATACAGGGCACTTGTAGAAATTTTTGAGTCAGCCAGGGAGGGTGTGAGCATTTATTTTCTTTTTAATTTTCTCTCCATTGTGTCACATTTTTCTATAAAGCCGAGGTGGAGAATTAATAGGTCTGGTAAAAATGAAGTCTTATTTCTCTATAGATGAAGGAGAGCTGTTCGATTGGATTGTTCTGGTTCGGAGGACTCAGATTGCTATAGAAGGATGAAAATAGAATCTCTGTACTTCACCAGCAGTTCCCTGCTGTAGGTTTTTTGGGAACCAGTGAGGCATGGAAAGAAAAGCAAGGGCCTTGGGGTGTGGAGACCTGGAACAGAATCCCAGTTCTGAATTTTGCAAACCGGGTTACTCAGATGTGATCTTTCCATCTAAAGAATCGTTTCTGCAACTGGGACAATGATGCTGAGGAGGTCACTAGAAATGGTGGTGATGGGGGATTAAATGGGCTCCTTCCTTCAGCTCACCAAGGGCAAATTAACCTGTATTAATGGCCACTCTCCTGGAAAACACATACTACCAGGTTTTCTCATGAAAGGCAATATTAGCATGGCTGTTAGGGTCACACTCGGAGACAGACCAGTGGGCTTGAAGCAGGACTTCGCCATCTCACTGGCTGACTCAGGGAAGTTACTTCACCTCTCTGTGCTTCAGTTTACTCATCTGTAAAATGGAGATAATAAAAGGACTTACCTCACAGGGCTGCTGTGAGGATTAAATGAGTTAATGAATGTAAAGTATTTAGGAATACTCACACAAACTTTCAAAAGTGAGCTTAGAACTTTAGAGAAAAACAGAGGAAACTAGGCCTGTATTGATTTTCTTTCTTATCAGATGGATGCAAAAGTTTTCACCAAGAAAATTACTAAGAAAAAAAAATTATGAGGACTTAGGATAGTGCTGTCAGAAAAAAAAAAAGAAAGTTTAAGGAGAAGGCAAACTAAATTTCTTGTTTTTTTTCCCCTATTATCATAAAAATAATGGAAATCAATTGTGTGATTCCAAACTATGTTTCAAAGAAACAATTGTCTAGGTGATAACGGCTAGAGAATATTTCACAAAGAGGAACCTGAGGCCATTGAACTTTCAAACACTGTCCACCGTGTTAAATGATAAAATCCTGGAGCATTTTCACTGCATCTCCTGCTCTCCTACCCTCACCCCCATCCCCATTACCTCCCGTCCTTCTCCTTTACTCCCCACTGGGCTCTGGCTGGACCCAGAATTTACAGTTGCCTCCTGCTACGAAGTCTGAGCCATGGAGGGGTTGTTTTAGTGATGAAGCAAATTTTTTTTTTTTGGCCTTTCAAGGACCCACCCCCACACACACACAAAAAAAAAAAAGAAAAAGAAAAAGGGAAAATGAGATCAAGATCCCTAGAAGCCAGGCACTTAAGATCCTAATGAAATTCTGTAATCCCCTAATAAACCTCCCCCAAAATTAAACCTCTTGTAGGTCCCCATATATACATTACACTTTTGTATCTCTGGGCCTGTGTTAGCTCTTTCATTTATCATTTCATTTATGTATTTATTTGTTCTTAGGCCTCTCCATGCTAGGTCTGCTGAAGGCAAAAGTAAACAAAATAGACATGGGCCTTCCGTTCATGGGACAGTTGCGCAGATGATGACAATATGATGTGAGTCACACAATGGGATGCATAGGGTCTTGTAGGAACCTAGCTCATTTCTAACCTTCCCTAGTACAGGGAAGATAACCTAGTGAAAGTGCTCCATGGTGTGATCTGAAGGGTGGTTAGGAGTTAGCCAGGTGAAGAAGGGAAAAGAATGACATAGGTGAGGTTCTAAAGGCAAAAGAAGGCAGAGCAGCTTTGAAGAAATTCAGTGTGGCTAATTCACAAATTATGAGAGATGAAGTGGAGAAAGTTGGGGCTGGAGAGATAGGTAGACAGTAAGACAAAAAGATATGTGTGTGTTTTTCTATACAAATAAAGATATAGTTACTATATAATGCCATGTATACTATATAATATAGTTAGTATTATCAGTACTAATGCATAAACATATACACACACACATACACACACACGTATATTAGTATAAAAGTTTTCTGAGTCAGATTCTCTCTGTACCAGTCCTCCAGGATCTGTGAAGTTAGAATGAGAAAAGAGGATATGATACAGGAGGATGAATTCTGATCCATCATCTCCAGTGCCTTGTGGGAAGACGAGAAGAAACAGTAGTCCTGTGGTCACCAGACCACAAAGCAAAACCGTGAGGCAGTAAAAATCTAGCTGTGACTGCACGGGTCCAACACCTCTTCTTCCCAACTACCATGAGATCCAGTGCCCCCATTCACTCAAGTTACCATTTTGAGAAAGAGAACGGATAGAAGGTGCATCTTGAAAAATCTGAGCATTTACATGATACTGAAATATCTAAAAGCAGCCATTGCAATGAGCAATGATAAAGAGTTGAGTTTTTATAAAGAATCGATATTTAAACTAACAGCAGACATTCAAACTAGAAGAGACCATAAACTCATCAATTGGCAACTCTTAAATTTTTCTGCTGCCCAACAGGGTGAGGGCCCATAACAAGGGTTATATAAGCTACAGAAAAGAAAAAACCTGTTTTATTTACAAATGTGAGTCTAGGGAGTGTGAAACGTTCAACCCTGAAATGTAAGCCACGTTAAACTGGATTTTCTCTTGGCATTATTGGGAACCCATGGATGGGTGACATGGTCAGATGTACATTTTAGCCTAATCACTATGGGTCTTGTTATATCATAAAATGTCACTAAAGAGATACCAAGAAAGCACATCACATTGTCAGCTTAGTATTAAAATGAGTGAAGCCCAAAATTCCCTTTAAGGTTGTCTCTTTGGGAGACTGTAATGCAAGCATCTTTCCTGCCCCTGTAGGAGCTGTGAGCCAGTAGCAGTGGGAGGGGATTTTCAGCAGCTGCCAAACGTGACATTTCTGGACAGGCTGCCTCACCCTCGGCAGGGGACATCTGGAGAACAGCCTTTCATCCGCCGGTCTCTGCACGTCTGGCTACCTGCAAGGGGGGCTGGAGCCCAGGGTGTCTGGGTGGCTGAAGCCTGGCCCTTGTGTCCAGCTGAGGCAGCACCTCCAGGCAGAGGAGTGAGGTTTTCTTGCTTCCAGCAGCATCTGTTCTGGGAAGCCTTTGTCCATCCCTCTCTCAGATGTGCTTATGGCCCCAGCCAGCCTGGAGGGGTGGCCTATAATCAAGGACAATGCTTCAGTTCTGACAAGTGCTGTCCCCAAGTGGATCACCTCCTATAGCTAGGGGCCAAAACTCTGCAGGAGGAAGAGGATGTTGGCCATGAGCTTGTCGATAGCTCTGGGGTATGTGGCATCAAAAGGAAACGATTTGCGTGATTTATTAATTCCACAGCAGCAGACATTTGCACAGTGTGTGTTCTTCACTCCTTGGAGAGGCATGCTCAGGATTCCTGAAGTTGCCACGCGCAACAGCAATGCGCTTGTATCCTCACAAACAGCCAAATGTGGCCAAGCCTTCAAGTCATCATGGTCCTCTGCTCGTCAGCATGAAGGTGTCTTTGCCAAAGCAGGTAAAATATCAGAACCATCTTTGGCCAGATGGAAAACTTAAGTTGGTAGTAAAAGAAATGGGAAGAGATATTACCTTATCTATCCGCTCATTAACCTTCAAAGATCTATTTGTGTGATTAAATGAGATGTGGAGATACGTGACTATAAGGGACATATTCATGTATGTTTTTTTAAATGCATAAAGGAGACCTGGAAGAAGGCACACTCCACTCTTAACAGAGGTCTACGCTGACAAGGAAGGGGGGTGATAGGACTCGTGGTGGTGGGCCTCCAAAATTCTCAGTCATTATTTGGTCCCAACATAATAGGTGTAAGTTGACAAATTATTGAACAGATGATTTTCCAGATTCTTGACTCATTATGAAAGAGATTTTGAAACAAGAGGTATATGGGTCTCTAACTTTTGGCGACTTGGTGTTAATTTTCTATTCCTCCTCATCACAACTGGAAGGTGCAACAAGGTAGAGAATCCTGGACTGGGATCCCCAGTCCAGGGCTGACTGCAGCCCTACTACTGCTAGGTCATAGGTAGGTTTTGAGCCCTCCACTTCCTCCTCTGTAAAAGGGAGATAATGAAACATATTTCACAGGTATGATATAATGACTGAAATAATATACTTCTAATCCCTGGTGCCAAAGAAAGTCTCCACATTCCTGCAAAGCACCATCCCTCTCTCTGCATCCCCATTGTGTCATGCCTCGTCTATTTTAGCTCCTAACACACTGCAGTGTTTCCTATCTTTTTCATGTTCATTTTCTCTAGCAGTCCTTGATCTCTTGCAAAGGGTGGGACTCTTTCTTATCTCTGTAGCCTAAGAGGGTAGTTTGGTTCTGGGGACATATTTATTGATAAATGAGGACTGAAAACTTAGTCAATATGTCAAAGAATTTAAAAAGTGAGTGAATAAATAAATGAGTGAGTGAAGAAAGCATTGAGGTCTATGTGTTCAAGAAATTATTAACCTTTGAAAACATGTTTTCCTATTAAGGAAAATGAATTTTTTACATCATTGGAAATAACCAGATTAAATTGTAATAATAATGATAATGATAATGATAACAGCTGCTAACAATGATTTGACACATATTACGAGCCAGGAAATGCCTTACCAATGTTTCCATGAACAAAGTGTTATAATTGTCTTTATTTTACAGATGAGGAAACTGAATTGCAGAGACGTGCACTAAACTGTTCAAAGTCACGTGAGTGAGAGAACTAGGATTTGTACTCAGTCTGGCATCAATCCCGAAGCTCTTACTTTTACATTATAATGTGTCTCAATTTATATTATCTTTCTTTGCAAGCCCTTATGGGCGAGAATAAATGAGCTGGAATCTGGCCTGAATATAGGAGTTAATCCTTTTGCCTTGAGAAATGTCCAGAAGATGAAGTTGATCACAGATACAATTCAGTGAGGATTATCTCTAAGATGACCCTCTAAAGTGATTGAAGCAATCACTTTTTGAGATGTGAGGCTCAATTTTAAAACAGGCTAAGTCCAGCCGAGTGGCCCAGGCCCCTTCCCTCTGAGGTTTGGGATAAATGCCTGTCCCCACACATCAGGCCCAGACAACACCATCACTCATGCACTTTGGGCTTTTGTGATTTCCTTGAAAACAGCAGAGAGAGTTCAGCTGAACAAAGCAATTCTGTCATAAATCTTGCTAATTCAGATTGGGTAGGGCATTAGTCATTAAGCCCTGGTAAATGACCAATTTTTGATCACAGCTGCTTGATAGCTATATTTGAATGCAGATCACAGGCTTTTGGGCCCATGTAGCCCATGCAGAAATAAAGTTTGCAGTTTCTCGTAGTAACATTCACTTTGCCATCAGACCCCTTTAATGACCAATTTGGACAGAGATCATTGGCAAATTCCGGGTCCTCCCTGGACAGTTAAGGAGAAGCAACTCCCATTTAATTTCAGGGAATGACTTTTTCAACTCATGTAAACTTTCATTCTCCTCCATGCTAACTGGGAAGCAAGAATAGCATTTTCACAAGCTGCCCTTCCCTCCTAGTGCCAGGTATGAAAGGATTGGGAAACATCAAGGAAACTTGTGAAAAGGAAAAGTCAGCTATCTGGAGAACAAAGATGGAAATGAATAAATTATCAGGTGTTCAAAATGTTAATATAAAGATTCCTATTTTGACCAGAATATTGCTTGTTCATGGGGAAAAATATTTTCTTAACGGGCTGGAATGAAATTATACACACTAAGAAGGAGAATCAGTCTTTTCAGTTGGTGAGCTAGAAGATAACCAAACACGAATGCACCTTCTACCATTTTTTTATCCACTGAAAGACATCTTACTTGAAAGTCTCTAACCAATTTGAGATCCATGTTGTGAGAAACCGTTTTCTAACATACCACACTTAATTAAATTTTATTTTCCCGTGAGAAGTAACACTGCATAATGGTTAAAAGCTGGGATAATACAATCACTCCAGTGGTTCTCAGTTGGGGTGATTTTGCACCCCTCCTCCAGGGGACATTTGTCACTATCTGGAAACATCTTTCACTGTTACAAATTGGTGGGCAGGGAGGGGCAGATAGAGGTGGGGAAAAGGTACTGCTGACGTTTAGTGAGCAGAGGCCAGGATGCTGTTAAATATCTTGCAATGCACATCAACAAAAAATTATCCTACCCAAAATGTCAATAGTGCTGAGTTAAAAAACCCTGAATCAGATAAACTTGGTTCATATCCTAGCTTTCCCATTTAGAAGCTACATGATTTTGAGGCATGTTCCTTAACCTCATTAACCCTCAAAAACAAGCAGCATTAGTGAATCTCCCTAACGGAATGGTTGGAAGGGATAAATGAGATATTGGAAGTCAAGGGGTTAAAATAGTCGCTGGAAAACAGAGAATCCCTTGCACAAAGCAGGTACTTTAAGCTAATCTAATTTTAGCACACAACAAAGAAACTTGAGGTTCCAGTGGTGTAGCCTTCCCAAGAATGAAGGCTGTTTGAATGACACCCAGTAGCTTTCAGGCCCTAATGGTTGCCTCCTAGTTCCCTGGAGGGACTCAGGAACCACCCTTTTATATAACTTGAAGCTAAGGACAGAATGAATTCATTGTCAAACACCAAATCCTTGCTCATTTGGTATTCTAGCAGAGATTCTTTGGTGGCTGATTTTATGAAGTTGATAGAGCCCAGAGCTCATCAAAAACATCAAACATGTGGGTTGTGGAATGTCAAATGATCTGCCTGCAGCTGACTCTGCTACTTGAAGCATTCATCAACTTCCCAGTTGTTTGATTTTGGATCCTGCTGCTTCCAGACACTTTCCTTGTGTTGGAAAGAAAAGCAAACTGAAAAGATGCCTGACCCTGAAGGAGTCAAAAAGGCATCTGGCAAGGTCATTCATTGCATGTTATTTATTACATAAAAGGGGGGAAAAAAAACCTGGAAACTACATAAATGACCAAAGTAGTAAATTGAGTAAATAAATCCTATGATCAAAATAATGTTTCTGAAAATTATTTATTATATAGGTAAATATTCAATATAGATTTATGAATAAAAAGTATATTCAGTTTGATATGAACTTTTAAAGATATATCAGTATAAAATTATATAAACATAAATAAAAATTAGATATATAAGTAGATGATAGGACAGCTGAACAGTGGAAGGATGAGAGATAGACAAAGATAAGTAGATAGGTAAATATTACTAGTAGGTATTTTCTTGCAATGGGTTAATGGGTTATGTATTTTCTTTTATAGACATTTTCTTATTTTCTGAATTTTCTACAAAATGAACACACTTTACTTTTACAATCAGAAAAAAAATTAAGGCATCCATTATTACATCTTTTGAAAATATCCACATGTCAGCATGGAGTTATGGAGTATATCTCCCCTTCCTCTTTCTGGTGGAGGTTGAGACAAGGTAAATCAATCTTCTCCAAGCAAGGAGGGAAGGGAGGAGAGAAAAGAGGTAGTGGGAAAAGAGATGAAACAAACAAAAATGAAACCAAAGTACCAAGTATCAGAATTACTGGATGCAAGTCCTGACTACACTGATTGCAGGCTGTGTGGACATCAGCAACCATTTCTTCCTCGTCAAGACGAAGAAGGGCAGTTACCCCACACTCTTGTGGTTTAGTAGAATGAGGATTTTAGAACGCCAAGTAAACTGTGAGGTGTAGCACGCCAGTTAAATGTTTATTTTTTAGGCCAGAAGTGCTGGTTCTTGAAAATGGTCTAGAGAAAAGATCTTGAGTTTATGTAGAATGATAACTGGGTTCAATTCTGAACCTATGCTATGTTAATACTATGACTTTCGCCCAGGTACTTTGTTGATCCAGGTCTGTTTCCTTATTCAAAAAATCTGGTATTGCCTTCTTCATGCAGGTAATGTGAGGCTCAAAGACTTTATATAAAAGACTATATAAAAACTTATGTTGTGGTATTTCAAGATGTTTTTAGGTCAGAGATGATATTTCTGTCATGAGGATCCATGATGAGTGCGTTGGACCTGCATGTTCAGAATCCTCAGAATAAAAAATATCTTTAAGATATACAGGTATATATAATAAAATCTATTATATAAATGCAAATAACCATTTAATCAAATAATCAAAATATATTTTAGTACAAAGGTCTTATGGAGGTGCTGAGGAGATTATATACTAAAATTAAAATTAGAGCAGATTTTCAGAGAAGCACATGTATATATGAATGTGATTTCAAATAATATACCTGAACTTCAGATTGACCCTGAAAGTCAGGGACACAGAGTGGCAGG
Source organism: Choloepus didactylus (assembly GCF_015220235.1). Lineage (NCBI taxonomy): Eukaryota > Metazoa > Chordata > Mammalia > Pilosa > Megalonychidae > Choloepus > Choloepus didactylus. The sequence goes on from NC_051326.1 coordinate 56,632,291, forward strand.
TTGTGAACTAGACAAGATGGGTTTTGTCCATAGAGGCCAAAAGGAGAACTATGGCAGGCAGAAGTTTACGGAGAAACCAAAATAAAATTTGAACTTGTCATAATCACCTAAACTCTAGACGATAGAGGTAGGAAAATAATAATGGTTTAATCCCTGCTTTTGCCTCCCAGGCAGGCAACATAGCTCCTCCCTTTAATGGGAGGAAAATTAGGCTGTGCCCACAGACACTTTAAAAGCTCAGTAACAATGTATGTGTAAAGAACTCATCCTATTCACCTCAACCCAGGGTGTTAAGTAGGTCACAGCTATTTTAAATGTTCCAATTAAAGGGCTTGAGACTTGCAGGCTCAGTTTTCCTAGGTAAATCTCCAGAAATCTGGGAGGGTTTTGGTGCTCAACAGCCACTCAGGAGTCTTTCAACTCATTGTTGTGGCTGGAATTCAGAAATGCCCCTTGAGACTAAAGGAATCTAAACCAACTCAAAAGCTGGTGGCTTCAAAAGCATTCCAGTAGTTGTCACTGCATCCCAGACACCTGCTCTCGGCCACACTGTAGAAAGTGGTTTGGTTCCCTGACTTAGGCATGGTGGTTCTTCAAGTTGAGAAAGAAAACCTTTTTTTTTTTCCCACAGAAGCTACCTCCATATGAGCACACTTCACTAAAATTAACCTGGACTCCCAGGAGAACTGCTTCTGGATAGGTTTTCGCATCTGACTCCTTCAAGATCCAGATCCACATTTTCCTTTTGATGCAAATCCTTGTGGGATGGACCTGCTGTTTGACTCTCTTTATAATTCCATGGTGATTTATTTCAGAAGTCTCATCAAACTTCTCTTCCAAGAATCCTTTGCCAGAGCTGTCTGGGCTGATTTATGTTGTCCCATGCTAATACAAGCACGTTTTAATAACTGAATCTGGAGATGATGGGGTTGGGAGGTTGGTTCTTATTTTCTCAAAGGATACTTAAGTTCTGTTATTCAAATTTGCTCATCTTCACTTCCTCCTGCATCAGTAACCTTCAATATCTCATATCAATAATTTCCTTCACAGAAGAAAGCTTATGCCTCACTGGACATTTTCTCTATGTAAAATCACATGAAAATGAACAAGAAGTTTAAAGAGGGACCCACTTTCTGGGTCAAAATAATAAGGAAACATTTCACCAGGAGGAGCAATTGACCAGAGCATTAAGTAACAGGCAGGACTGGGATGGCAGCAGGAAAGCTGACAGAATAAGTAGCATGAGACCAAGCATAAGGAGTGTTTTCAGAGCAAGAAGAAAAGTCATTGTTGAAGATTTAGTGAGGTGAGTAGCTGATGATGAAGCTACAAATGTTATCATTTCAAGCCATGTCTAACAGTCTCCCGGTTACTCACTAGTTCATTCTAAACATCTGGACTATTACAAAGCAGAATTTCTTTGCCATCCCTTGGAAGTCAGTTTCTGATATCTCTTTTAAGTAAGCAGGAATCTGAAATTCTGGACTATAATCAATATGTCTGGTTGTAACCAGTCCTTGGGCATCACTGTTTCAAGCGAAAGGAAGGAAGGTGGCCGGTACTTCTGGAAATGCTGAAATGTGACCTTCCAAATGCCCAACAGGCTAAAAGGAAAAGGAAGAAAGAAAATATCCAGATAAAATACGCAGAATACACATTCTTCCCTAGTGCACCTAGGTCATTATTCAGGAGAGACCATATGTTACATCGCACAGCAAGTCTCAATAAAAACATGGCAATGATACAGTATATTTTTTCTGGTCATAGTGGAGTGAAACATACAGGGAGAAATGGAAAACTCACAAATATGTGAAAATTAAACAACACACTCTGAAACAGCCAATTGGTCAAAGAAGAAATCACAAAGGAAATTAGGAACTATTTGAGGTGAGTGAAAACAAAAATGCAACATACCAAAAATTATAAGATGCAGCAAAGGCAGTGCTGAGAGGGAGATTTATAGCTCTAAATTCATACATTAAAAATGAAGAAAGATTTCAAATCAGAGAGGCCTTAGAACTGGAGAATCTAGAAAAAGAAGAGAAAACTAAACCCAAAGCAAACAGAAGGAAAGGAATAACAAAGATTGGAGCAGATATAAATGAAATAGAGAATAAAATAATTTGAAAAATCAAGAAAACCAAATTTGGTTTTTTGAAAGATCAATGAAGTCAAGAAACATTTAGATAGACTGACAAAGAAAAAAAGAGAGACAGCAGATAACTAAATTCAGAAATGAAAGGAGAACATTACAACTGATCATACAGAAATAAAAAGTATTATAAGAGGATGCTATGAACAACTGTGCATCAACAAATTAGATAACTTAGACTGAATGGACAAATTCCTAGAAGCACACGTACTACATACACCAACTCAAGAAGAAACAGAAGACCTTAACAGACTAGTAACTAGGAAAAAGAAAATAATAATGAAAAAACATTCTAACAAAGGAAACCAAGGACCACACTGCTTCAAAGGTGAATTTTCCCAAACATTCCAAAAAGATTCAACACCAATCTTGCTCAAATTCTTCCAAAAATTGAACAGAAAGGAATATTTCTTCAATCATTCTATTAGGCCAACATCACTCTCATGCAAAAGCCAGATAAGGATACCACAAGAAAATGAAACTACAGACCAATATTCCTTATGAATAGAGATGCAAAACTCCTCAAAAAAAATACTGGCAAACTGAGAGAATATGGGAATAAGGTGGAGTAGAAGTTTCAGGATTCAGTCCTTCTTCAAGAACAACTATGGAACAGGCAGAAACTGTCTGAAACAACTATTTTGAAACTCCAGAGGCCAGTGGAACACTGTACAGCATCCAGAGAAGAGAAGGAGGAAGAGGCTGATAAATTTAGTAAAGAATGGCAAACTGCATTCTCAGCTTTGGGTTACCAGTGGCCATCCCCACTGTTACGGCGAGCCATCAGGGGTCCAGCCCCTGGCTAACTGCCTGGTGACAGAATGGGGCATAAATATCCTCTTCCCCAAGAACAGGGGTGGGCACAAGCAATCACTGATTATTGCTTTTGATTAGAGAATTTGGATCACTGAGTTTCAGCTCTGTGTCAAACCACCAAGGACAAAAGTGGGGGCAGCTGTTGTTTCAACCCTCCCCAGAAAGGGGAGGAGGTGGTGATGATTAAACAGATGTAGCCCTTCCTCACAGCTGCAGAGTACAGTTGGCTGAAGGGCTGCATTTGCTGGGAAGGCCAGGAAAATTCAACTTTGGGGAGCTGAAAGAGACATACTTAGTGCCCATGTTGATCCCCTCCACAGGGCACTTTGGAGCAAATCTGTTCCCTCCTCATGAGTTTCTAGCCCTGTTTTTTGACTGTGAAGGATTGACTTGGGAAAGTTCTCTCTAGGGTGAGCCTCCTCCAAGAATTTGCCCACAAGGCAAAAGCAGCTTGAGACAAGGAAAAAGTATTAAAAAAAAAAAAAAAAAAAGGCCAAAATCTGGGACAAAAGCCTGCCAGCTTCAAACACCCGGGAATAGGATGTCTGTCTCCTAGGAAACAGAGGAGACAATTTAACTCCTTTAAATGAAGGAACTCAAAAACTAACAAAAGCTTGAGACAAGTAAAGGGCCCAGAAAGCTAGGGAAAACCCTTCTTTGGGCAAATCTTCTAAATAGGAGGGCTGAAGCACAAGAAATCTTTGTCTTGTCACCAGCTGGATACAAAAACACAACAACAAAAAAAAACACATCCCAGGGAATAAATGCTAGAGTTAACATTTTAAAGTACTAAAATGTAGAGTGTACAAAAAAAGAGCAAAACACAAACAAAGAAAAAAGAAATGATGGCCCATTCAAAGGAGGATAAAAATACAGAAACCACCAATGAGGAAGTTGAGAATGTGTACATACCAAACAAAGCCTTTAAAAAAATGATCTTAAAAATGCTCAAAAAGATGAAGGAAAGTCTGGAGAAGGAACTAATGGATGCCAGTGAATCAATGAATGAGCAATTTGATCATACAAGCAAAGAGAGAAAAAATTTTTAAAGAGACCAAAGACAACTAGTGGAGTTGAATGCCACAATGATGGAAATAAAAATGCCCAGAGGTGTTTCAAGAACAAATTGAATCTGGCAGAAGAAAGAATCAGCAAACTTGAAGACAAGACACTTGAAATGAGTCAGGCTGAAGAGCAGAGAGAATAAAGAAATATTCAAAGCAAAAATAGCCCTGGGACACCATTAAGTGCACCAATATATGCATTATGGGAGTCTCAGAAAAAGGAGAAAGAGAGAAAGGGGCAGCAGGAGTGTTCAAAGAAGTAATACAAAGAACTTCCTGCACTTAGCAAAACACATGAATATGCACATCCAAGAAGCCCAGAAAACAACAAACAGGGTAAACATGAAGAAAAATACACCCCATCATGTATCAGTTACACTACCAAATGCAAAGGACAAAGATAGAGCTCTGAAAACCATGAGGGATAAAACAACATGTTACATACAAGAGAGCTCCAATTATATTGAGTGTCAATTTATCCTAAGAAACCATGGAATCAAGAAGGCAATGGGTTCAAATACTTAAACTACTGAAAGAAAACACCTGCCAGACAGGAATATTATATCTGGGGAGACTCTCTTTCAAAAATGAGGGAGAGATTAAGACATTCTCAAGAAACAAAAGCTGGGGGACTTCATCACCACTACACCTGCCTTACAAGCAATGCTTTTCAGACTGAAAGGAAAGGACGCTAGACAGTGATTTGAGGAAGCATAAAGGAATAAAGACCTGTTTTAAAGGTAAGCATTTGGAGAATTGTAAATGCCAGTAAGACTGTATTGTATTGTTTGGTATGTAGCTCCATAAATGCTTGTAATGTAATGATAAATCTATGGTTTTGAACAAACAATGTAGAAAGATGTAAGTAGTAATAATACAAAAAGTGGCAGGGGGAAACAGGGGTATAGGAAAAGTATATATGCATGCTATTGAAGTTAAGTTGGTGACAAACCAAATATGATTGTTGTATATTTAGGATATTAAATTTTAAGCCCATGGTAACCACAAGTAAAATAGATAAAAAATATCTAGATAGAAATGAGAAGGCCCTCAATATGTTACAATACTAAAAATCAAATAAATATAAAAGAAGGCATTAACTGAAGTGAGAAAAAAATGTATAAGATTTACAAAGACTAAATATGAAAATGGCAGAAGAAAGTCCTGTACTATAGATAATGATTTTAAATGTAAACAGATTAAACTCCCTAGTCAAAAGGCAGAGATCTGGCAGATCCTTACTTCCTGACACCTCCCCTGTTGACTGTGCTGAGAAGTCCACTTCATCCAGCCCAATCTCAGGGATTCAGCCAGAGGGACATGAAGGGGTGCACCCTCCAGCAGGCACCCAAACCCTCCTTTTCCAAACCATGATGACTCAGACTACCCAGGAAACATCTTAGGATTCAGTTCGCCAGACCCTGGTGCTTCTTCCACAGTGAAGATCAGGCTTTGTCCCCACAGGAACCATGCTCAGCACTCTGCAACTTGAGGAAAACAATAAACAGTACCACTTTACTGCATTCTGTAGGATGGTGAAAACTGGGAAAGGTTTTAAGCATGGTGAAATGGGACATTGGTGTGAATTCTGAACCAGTGCTGCTCATACTTCAAAGCACATAAGAATCCCCTGGGATCTTGTTAAAATACAGATCCTGATTTGTGCTTATCTGGTTGTGAATGGAAACCCAGAGGAAGACAGTTGTCAGCTGAGTTATTGACAATGCAGCCACTGGAGAAGGAGTATATTGGGTAGAGTAAAATTTATGGTCCTGTGAAAATTTTTGAAGAATTGGAGAGACCAGAATGGATGAGGAGACTTGTACTCTTGAAAATACAGAGGAGGAGTTAATGAACTTGAAAGATGTAGTTACAGACTGCACCCAGGAGGAGTAGTCCCTGCTGGAAAAATCCCAGAGAAAGCTGTTCAGAGATGTGATGCTGGAGACTATCAATCATCTGATCTCAGTGGGTACTTTTCCTTGGCTGACCTTCAATGTTTACCTTATTCTTTCTTGGTCATTATAGTGGTTTGAAGCTGTGTGTACCACAGAAAAATATGTTTTTAAATCGAATCCATTTCTGTGCATGTGAATCCATTGATATTCAATCTTCAAATCAGATGTATCTTCCCACTTGGGGCAACAAGAGAAACCATGGAGAGAAGGAATTGGATTTGTCTGATCCCAGAATCCAGGCAGGGAAAGTGATCTTAAAAAAAAAAAAAAAAAGAAAGAAAGAAAAAAAGAAAAGAAATGCTATCCATACAACACAACTGCAAGAAAAACACATCTACCATTATGTCATTGAGGTAGAATTCTCATAACAAAAAGAATGTCATTATATGTAGTGAATTGCCAGAAGATTTTACTTGTAGATCCAGTGTGATTGAACGAGTCACAATGGAAAGAAATCCTACTCCTGCAATCTTGTTGGAAAAGCCCTCAGTGACCTGTCACATGTCAATAAACAAAAGCAAATGTGCACTAAATATATATCATATGAATGTCTTCTGATTGGTAAATCCTTTATTGAAAGCTCTGGCCTTATACATTACAATGGAACTCACACTGGAGAGAAACCATATGAATGCTGTCTATGTGGGAAAGCCTTCTATTTTCTGCCAAGAGACAACATGAGAGAACTCACACTGGAGAGAAACTATATGAATGACACCTATGTAGGAAAGCCTTCATCCATTATTCTATGCTTAGGCAACATGAGATGAGTCACACTGGACAGAAACCTTATAAATGTCATCTATGTGGGAAAGCCTTTGCTCAGGCTTCTATCCTGAGACAACATGAGAGAAGTCACACTGGAGAGAAACTCTATGAATGCCATCTATGTGGGAAAGCCTTCAGTCTTTGTTCTTATCTTAGACAACATAAGGGAACTCACACTGAAGAGAAACCATATGAATGCCATCTATGTGGGAAAGCCTTTGCTTGTTGTTCTAACCTGGAAGAACATAAGAGAACTCACACTGGAGAGAAGTCATATGAATGCAATGCATGTGGGAAAGCCTTCACTCATTTTTCTTCCTTGAGACAACACAAGAAAACTAGCACTGGAGAGAAACTAGATGGATGTCATCTGTGTGGGGAAGCCTTTAATCAATGTTCTTCCTGAGACAACATGAGAGAATTCACAGTGGAGAGTGACTGTATGAAAGTTGCCTTTGTGAGAAAGCTTTCACTTGTCATCTGCCTTCAGAAAACATGAGATCTGCGGAGATACAATAAAAATATTATCTATGTGGGGAAACCTTAGTTAATTTCTGTCAGCTTCAACAGCATGACAGAAACCAAACTGGAGAGAAACCCTATGAATGCCATATATGTGCAAGTCTTCATTGAATATTCTGACCGTAGATGACATGAGAGAACTCATACTAAGAATGTTTTTATATGGATGAGATTTCAGCCCTTGAGTGAACCTTTAAAAATACTAGAAAACACAAACTGAAAGAAAAAAAAAAAAACACTGTATTCAATCTGGTAGAACTTTAGTCATCCTGACTACTGGGTCAAATCTAAGCCAAATTAAACTGGAGATGATCAATATTAAATGTCACCTATATAAAAAATAATTTAGTATACAGTCATACAACATGAGAGAAATCATAATATACATGTAATGAAAGTGAAAGAGTCTACCTCCACTGCTCTGATATACAAGTTTTTACCAGAGGATGAAGCCCCTTGAGAGAGTGCCAGGCAATGGATACTGAAGATGTTATTTGCGAAAAATCATGCAAAATCATTTATTCATACAGCAACACTTGTAGGGCAAGTGGGAATTCACATAGTATAAAACTCATTGGTGTCATGAATGAAGGCATATCTTTAGTGATCGCTCATTTCTTAACATTAACATTCTTATGCTGAGAAATCAACAATCCTAAAGTCAATTTAGAAAAATCTGCAGCTAGATTTCACACCAGAAAATTCATAGTGTTAAATAAAATCTTTTATATGGACTCTATACATTCAATTCAGCAAACAGTCAGTAACTTTGAACAAGACTTATTATTGAAACTATGTATGATAACAATGTAGAATTGTAAAGTGTCGTTGGTATCCTGCTGAATGATAAATTTTGTAAGAAGTAACATGAAGTGAGAAAAGTTCTGTAGATTAGTATTTGCATATTCGTAAGCACAAAGGATGAAAACACACTTGGATAAATAAACACACTTTAGAAGTAGAGTCTTATGGTACGTAAATGCTCCTCTTTTAAATTATCATTTTATATTGCTATCAAAATTTAGAAATGAATTGAAAATGAAACTATTTTAAATAAAATGAAGCACATCATCCATAAAAAAGGCATAAATTTGCAGAATGGATAAAAAAAGCATGATCCGACTATATGCTGTCTGCAAGAGACTCATCTTAAATTCAGGGTACAAGTAGGTTGAGGGTGAAAGGATGGAGAAAAATATACCATGCAGGTAGAAACCAAAAAAGAGCTAGGAGGTTATACTAACATTGGATAAAGTAGAATTTATGGCATAGTTATGAGGGACAAAAATGACCGTTATACCCTGATAAAGGGAACAATTCAACTGGAAGATGTAAACAATTATATATATATATATGCAACTAACAGCAGATCCCCAAAATATATGAAGCAAATACTGACAAATTTGAATAGAGAAATTGATGGTTCTACATTACTAGTGGGAGATTTTAACACACCACTCCCCAAAATGGCTAGAACATCTAGTCAGAAGATCAATAAGGAAATACAACTTGAAAGATACACCAAACCAACTACAGCTAACAGACACATATGGAACACTGAACCCAATGAAAACAGAATAGACATTCTTCTTGAGTGCACATGGATCATACTCCAGGATAGACCATATGTTGGGTCACAAAACAAGCTCAGTAACTTCAAAAATATTGAAATCATGCAATGTATATTTTCCAACCACAATGGAATAAAACTAGAGATCAATCAATAACATAGGGAGAAATTCCAGTCCTACCCAAAGCAATTTATAGATTTAATGCAATTCCAATCAAAGTTCCAAGAATCTTCTTTTCAGAAATGGGAAAGCCAATCATCAAATTTATATGGAAGGGTAAGGGGCCCTGAATAGTCAAAACATCTTGAAAAAGCAAAATAAAAGTTATAGGACTCACAGTTCCGAATCATAAAACATATTATAAAGTCATAGTAACCAAAACAACATGGTTCTGTCACAAGGACAGACATGTATACCAATGGAATTGAATTGAGAGTTCAACCTTCACTAACTGATTTTTAACAAGGGTGCCAAGACCAGTAAATGGGGAAAGAATAGTCTCTTCAACGAATGGTACTGAGTTATCTGGATGCCCATATGCAAAAGCATGAAGGTGGAACCCTACCTTACACATACACAAAAATCAATTCAAATTGTATCAAAGACTTACATATAAGAACCAGAACTATAAATTCCTAGAAAAAAATCATAGGAAAGCATCTGCAGGAATTGTGTTAGGCAGCAGTTTCTTAGATTTTACAACCAAAGTACAAGAAACAAAAGAAAAAATAGATAATTTGGATCTCATCAAAATTTTGTATCATTTTTAACAATTTATTTTTTAGTTTCAGGTTGTTTTGTTTTAGTTCTAAGCATGCAAATTTTGTGTTTATTGCATTGGCCAATTGTCCCTCACAGTGGTTCATTTTTTCATGTGATGTATAATTTTATTATGTAAGCTCTTCTTCAGCAGTGTTTGATATTTCCATTACAGAAGCTGTAGGTTTACAGAAAAATCATGCAAAAAATACACGTTCCCACAGAACAGTTTTACATTTACTTTTGCTATTGGTCCAGGGCTTGCAATTCTCCTGTCTTAATTTTTATGATAACTTTCCAGAACATTTTTGGGTTTTGTGCAATATAATTCTACACGAGAGCACAGTTTTGATACCTTAGTAGAGACATTTTAAGTCTTCATTCCTTAGTAGAGACATTTTAACACTATCCAGAGCTAAGGGCAGATGATAAGTTCCTTTTGGGTTATCCAGGTCCATGCATGTAGTATTTCTAGTGCATTCTATTGAAAAATTGATCTTTTCTGAAGCCTAACTTTTATTGGGGTTCCAGCTTCTCATTTCCAGTTGACTCAAATCAATATGTATGGTGACTGTGTGAAAATCCAGCTTCCACGGCCCATGTGTGATCAATAACTCTTTGGTGTCAACAGAAGCCTACTGCTCAGACTTTTGCATTCTTTCTTGGTTTGGGGTGTCTACGTATTCCCTTTTCTTTTCTTTTTCTTTCTTTCTTTTTTTATTTTGGAGCACATTATAGTAGTTTTTAAAGCATTTATTTATTTGTTATCCAACATCTCAAAGCATTTTTGAGGGAGTTCTTCATTGCTTCAGTCTGCAGTTTCCTTGTTCTAATTTATTTTTCCAACCACTTCCCCTGATGCTCTTCTCAATGACTGTTCTATTCCAAGCTGACTTGTCTTTTCACTCTCCTCAAGTATGCCTTTTTCACATCCTCTTTACTCTTGCAGTCTTTCTGATGCATCCCTCCTCTTCAAATATTGCCCATTTTCAAGGTCTGGCACAAATCTTTCTTCCTCCGAAAAGCATTTCTGATGTGGAATTAGCTCAGAGTTCTCTCCATCCTATGATTCTTCTGGTAAAATTTATCTGTGACAACCCAACTGGAATTTTTTGTTTGTATATATATTTTTTTATATTTAATAATTCAATTTTATTGAGATATATCCACATACCATATAGTCATACAAAGCATACAATCAATTGTTCACAGTACCACCATATAGTTGTACATTCATCACCAAAATCAATTTTTGAACACTTTCATTACCACACACACAAAAGTAATAAGGATAAAAATTACAGTGAAAAAGAACAATTAAGGTAAAAAAGATCATTGGGTGCTTTTTTTTTGCCCCCTTTTTCCTACTCATCCATCCATACACTGGACTATCCTAGCCACCTTTGCTTTCAGATGTACACAACATTCACTTAATAGGGAGGAATTAATGGGTCATTTTCACTGCAGAGTAAATGACAGATGATGATGAAGAGGTTCTCTCTCCCCTGGAGTGAATGGATGGACAAAACCTTTGGCAATGGGATGAAGCTGGGATGGCCATACCATTCATACTAATATTTATGGAGCATGTACTGCATGGCAGGCACTGTCCTAAATATTTACTTGTATTCACTTATTGGACCCTTAAAATTGACCTAAACATTATCAGCATCACCCCCATTTAAAGATGAGTCATGGGTTAAGGGACTTAACTAAAGCTGCACTGCTAGCAACTGGGGGTACAGGACTTAAACCGAGGCAGCCTGGCTCAACTATTTTTTTTAATTCATTTTATTCAGATATATTCACATACCATGCAGTCATACAAAACAAAGTGTACATTCAGTTGTTCACAGCACCATTACATAGTTGTGTATTCATCATCAAAATCAATCCATGACACCTTCATTATAACACACACAAAAATAACAAGAATAAAAATTAAAGCAAAAAAAATCTATTAAAGTAAAAAGGAACACTGGGTGCCTTTGTTTTCTTTCCCCCATTTTTCTACTTATCCATCCATTAACTAGACAAAGGGAGGTGTGGTCCATATGGCTTTCCCAAGAACATTGTCACCCCCATAAGCTACATTTTTATACAATGTTTTTCAAGATTCATGGTTTCTGTGTTGTAGTTTGATAGTTTCAGGTATTTACTCCTAGCTCCCTCAATTCACTAGAACCTAAAAAGGGTTGATTATATTGTACATAAGACTGTCCACCAGTGACATCTCAACTCATTTTGGAAGCTCTCTGTTACTGTAGCTTGTTTCATTTCCTCTCACATCCCCCTTTTGGTTAAGAAGTTCTCCATCCAATGATGCTGGGTCTAGATACTTCCTTGGGAGTCATATTCCACATTGCCAGGGAGATTAACTCTCCTGGGTGTCTGATCCCACAAAGGTGGGAGGGCAGTGATTTCACCTGCCAAGTTCGCTTAGCTAGAGAGAGAGGGAAACATGTGAGCAACAAAGAGGCATTCAGGAGGAGGAACTTAGGCACAATTACAGGCAGGCCTAGCCTCTCCTTTGCAGCAACATACTTCTCAAGGGCAAGTCCTGTGGTAGAGGGCTCAGCCCATCAAACCACCATTCCCCTCTGTCTGTGAGCACATCAGCAACCATCAAAGTGGGGAAGCCCAGTACCCCTGCACTCTCCACCAGCTCCTCAAGGGAGCACTGCATAATTTTTTCGTTGGTTTTTTTTTTAATTAACTCTTTTTTTTAAATCAACTATATCAAAAAAATTTTTAAGAAAACATACAATAAAAATACAATAAAAAAACATTTCAAACAAACCATAGCAAGGGAGTAAGAAAAAGACAACTAACCTAAGAGAACTACTTTACTTCCAACATGTTCCTACTCTACCCCAGGACAATAACCTAATATAGCAACATTTCTGTGAACTTGTTCCTACCATACCCATCAGAAATTAACAGAACATAGTCATTCCTGGGCATTCCCAGAACATTAAATTTACCCTCAACAGCTTATCTGTTCTTATTAGTTTATCATTCCCCCTTCCTCAATTGCTCTCTATCACTAGTTGCCCTAATTTCTACATTATAAACCATTTGTTTTACATTTTTCAAAGTTCACATTAGTGGTAGCATATAATATTTCTCTTTCTGTGCCTGGCTTATTTCGCTCAGCATTATGTTTTCAAGGTTCATCCATGTTGTCATATGTTTCACAACATCGTTCCTTCTTACAGCCACTTAGTATTCCATTGTGGGTATATACCACATTTTATTTATCCACTCATCTGTTGAAGGGCATTTGGGTTGTCTCCACCTCTTGGAAATTGTGAATAATGCTGCTATGAACACTGGCAGGTGATATCTGTTCATGTCACTGCCTTCCAATCTTCCAGGTATATACCGAGAAGTGCAATCACTGGATCGAAGGGTGACTCTATATCTAGCTTTCTAAGGACCTGCCAGACTGACTTCCAGAGTGGCTGAACCATTATACAGTCCCACCAACAATGATTGAGAGTTCCAATTTCTCCTCATCCCCCCTAGCGTTTGTAGATTCCTGTTTGTTTAATGGCAGCCATTATATTTGGTGTGAGATGGTATCTCATTGTGGTCTTAATTTGCATCTCTCTAATAGCTAGTGAAGCTGAACATTTTTTCGTGTGTTTCTTGGCCATTTGTGTTTCCTCTTCAGAGAACTGTCTTTTCAAAACTTTTGCCCATTTTATAATTGGGCTATCTGTACTCTTGTCATTGAGTTGAAGGATTTATTTATATATGCAAGATATCAGTCTTTTGTCAGATACATGGTTTCCAAAAATTTTTCCCATTGAGTTGGCTGCCTCTTCACCTTTTTGACAAAATCCTTTGAGGTACAGGAACTTCTAAGCTTGAGGAGATAACATTCATCTATTTTTTTCTTTTGTTGCTTGTGCTTTGGGTGTAAATTCTAGAAAGTGGCCACCTAATACAATGATGTTTCCTTTCATTATCTTTTGGGAGTTTTATGGTACTGTCTTTTATATTGAGATCTTTGATCCACTTTGAGTTAATTTTTGTGTAAGGTGTGAGGTAGGGGTCCTCTTTCATTCACTTGGATATGGATATACAACTCTCCCAGCCCCATTTGTTGAAAACTCTGTTATGTCCCAGTCAATGGCTTTGGGGGTCTTATCAAAGATCACTCAGCTGTAGATCTGGGGGTCTACCTCCAAATTCTCAATTCAATTCCCTTGATCAATATGTCTATCTTTATGCCAGAACAATGCTGTTCTGACAACTGTGACTTTACAATAATCTTCAAAGTTGGGGAGTGTAAGCCCTCCCACTTTGTTTTCCCTATTTAGAGTCCCTTTAGCAATTCAAGGCATCTTCCCTTTCCAAATAAATTTGATTACTAGCTTTTCCAGGTCTGCAAATTAGGTTGTTGGAATTTTGATTTGGATTCAATTGAATCTGTAGATGAGTTTGGATAGAATTGACATCTTAATGACACTTAGCCTTCCTATCCATGAACATGAAATATTTTTCCACCTTTTAATTTCCTCTTCTATTTCTTTTAGTAGAGTTATGTAGTTTTCTTTGTATAGGTCTTTTACATCTTTGGTTAAGTTTATTCCTAGGTACTTGATTTTTTTGATTGCTATTGAAAATTGTATCTTTTTCTTGATTGTGTCTTCAATTTGTTTATTTCAAGCATATAGGAACATTACTGACTTATATGCATTAATCTTGTGTCCCACTACTTTGCTAAATTTGTTTATTAACTCTAGTAACTGTATTGTTGATTTCTCAGGGTTTTTGAGATATAAGATCATATCATCTGCAAACAATGACAGTTTTACTTCTTCCTTTCCAGTTTGGATGCCTTTTATTTCTTTGTCTTGTCAGATTGCCCTGGCTAGCAATTCCAGCGCAACATTGACAAACAGTGGTGACAGCGGGCATCCTTGTCTTGTTCCTGATCTTAGAGGGAAGGCTTTCAGCCTCTAACCATTGAGTACTATGCTGGTGGTGGGTTTTTCATATATGCTCTTTATCATATTGAAGAAGTTCCCCTCAATTCCTACCTTTTGAAGTGTTTTTATCAAAAAGGGATGCTGGATTTTATTGAATGCTTTTTCACCATCTATTGAGATGATCATTTGATTTTTCTTTTTGATTTGTTAATGTGTTGTAATACATTGATTGATTTTCTTATGTTGAACCATCCTTGCATGTCTGGAATGAATGCCACTTGATCATGGTGTATGATTGCTTTCATGTGTCTTTGGATTCAATTTGAAAGTATTTTGTTGAGAATTTTTGCATCTATATTCATTAGGGAGATGTTCCTGTAGTTTTCCTTTTTTGTAGCTTCTTTGCCTGATTTTGGTATTAGATTGATGTTAGCTTAATAAAATGAATGAGGTAGTGTTCCATTTTCTTTGATATTCTGAAAGACTTTAAGATTGGTGTCAGTTCTTTCTGGAAAGTTTGGTAGAATTCCCCTGTGAAGCCATTTGGCCCTGGATGTTTATTCCTGGGAAGCTTCTTGATGACTGACTGAATCTCTTTGCTAGTGATTGGTTGGTTGAGATCTTCTATTTCTTCTCTGGTCAGTCTCGATTGTTCATATGTTTCCAGGAAATTGTCCAGTTCCTCTACATTATCCAGTTTGTTTACATATAGTTTTTCATAGTATCCTCATAATTTTTTTTTTAATTTCTTCAGGATCTGCAGTAATGTCAGCTTTCTCATTCATTATTTTGTTTATATGAGTCTTCTCTCTTTTTTTTTAAATTTTGAACAGCATTTATTAGTTATACTGAACATAATTTTTTTTAATTAAATTCAGTTTTACTGGAATACCTTCACACACCATACAATCATCCACAGTATGATAACATAGTTATGCGTTCATCACCACAATCTATCTCTGAATATTTCCCTTACATCAGAAAGAACCAGAACAAGAATAAAAAGTAAAAGTGAAAAAAGTACACCCAAATCATCCCCCCATTCCACCCCATTTGTCCTTTAGTTTTTAATCCCCATTTTTCTACTCATCCATACACTAGATAAAGGGGGTGTGATCCACAAGGTCTTCACAATCACACTGTCACCCCTTGTAATCTACATTATTATATAATTGTCTTCAGGAGTCCAGACTTCTGGGTTGGGGTTTGGTAGTTTCAAGTATTTACTTCTAGCTATTCTAATACATTAAAGCCTAAGAGGTGTTATCTATATAGTGCATAAGAATGTCCACCAGAGTGACCTCTCGACTCCATTTGAAATCTCTCAGCCACTGAAACTATTTCATCTCCTTTTGCATCCCCCTTTTGGTCAAGAAGATACTCTCAGTCCCATGATGCCAGGTCCACATTCATCCCCGGGAGTCATATTCTGCATTGCCAGGGAGATTTACACCCCTGGGAGTCCACGTAGGGGGGAGGGCAGTGAGTTCACCTGTCTAGATGGCTCAGTTAGAGAGAGAGAGGGCCACATCTGAGCAACAAAGAGGTACTCAGGGGGAGACTCTTAGGCACCATTACATGCAAGTTTAGACTCTCCTTTGTGGTAATGAGCTTCATAAGGGCAAGTCCCATGCTCGAGGGCTCAGCACATCAAACCGCCAGTCCCAGTGTTTGTGACAACATCAACACCAGTCCAGGTGAGGATGTCCAACACATCCGCACCTTCCCCCAGATCCTCGGGGCTGTGTTTGTATATATTTTTAAGTCACAGACTCAGTGTTAAGTAAATTTTCTATAGTTTGACTTAATATCTATCTGGGCTCACATTTCAACCTGTAACAGAAAGATAAATCTTACTTATTAAAGGAAAATTCAGTAACTTCCAATTTCATTTTTCAGTGCCCCAGTAAATACAGAAAATTTTCCCTTTCCATTCTTCTTCTCTTCAAACTTGGGCTGACATAACTGCTTGTAAGCTAATGTGTCTATTTGACACTTAAAGGAAGTCATCTTGTTCACATCAGACACTGACTTCCACCGGCCTCCCTCTGAAGAGAACAGTCTCTCTAGCCTTTGTTTATTAGCGTTTAGATACACTGCATTGACCTCTTTTATCCACTCAACTGCCATGGCCTCTGCGTTGGGATGTGTATGGTCCATGTCATAACTTGAAAGGCTATTCATTGGCTCTCTTGTAACTAACCCATCTTCACTGGCAAGGAAAATGATTTAGTATATGTGGGGAAATATGAGATGCTCTCACCCACACTATTCTGGGTGTCCTGGTCTCCACGAGGTTTTCCTGCTCCAGTGCCATGGTAGATAGGGGACCCAACTAAGAGTCCTTAGGCTAGGATTTTGTAAAAGCAGGATGTAGGTTCCCCTGCTCTTGGATTTCCTTATGCTAAGGGAGATTCTATTATTCACTTGCTCTCTGCCACTTTTAGGACTGAACCTGAGGGGAGCAGAGGCAGCAGGAAACCCACACCCAAACCCACCTCTTACTCACACTTGTCCAACTCTGTGGAACAAATCCTACATATACAGCAATCCATGGAGATGATGTCTCTTCCCTGGGGTAGAAATAGGATGGAATGGAAAAGGAACTAAGTAGAAGCATGTTCTGTGAAATCCTTTCATTTGGTGACAAATTTTAAGTGAATAACTTCAAATTTTGGCTCCTGATAATCAAAGCAAAAAGCTAGAGCTCAAAGACATTAGCCTTTCTAAATTTCCATACCAAGAACCCTACTTTCAAGGGGGAAAATATAAACGGAAGGGATATTAAAATCATATAACTTAATTTCAAATAGTACCTTCAATATACTCGCATATGCAAGTCCTGCATTTTATATTTATTTTTGAATGTTTTGATGGTGTCACTAAATAGAAGTTAGGGACTAATCTAATGTCTTTAAAATACCAAGTTTCGGTGGAAAGACTTTTTGGAGTCAGTCTGACTGGAGCTTAAGCTTCAGGGCCAGAATCTGTGAATGTTGTGACTTTTGGCTAATTGTTTAACTAATCAAGCCTCAGTTTTCACTTCCATATAATGGGATCATAACTGATTTTGCACTGTTTGTGAAGATTAGGCATAATTATTTAGATGCATTGCTTCAGAGGTGGATTAATAGATACTGATTCCCTTACTTTCTCACATCTGAATTTCCCGAGGACCCAAACCCATTGCATAATTTACACAGTGCAACTTCAAAGAAAAATTAATTGGATTCGTTGACATCTTCTTTGGTGATATCTGTCCCGAAAACATGCACTTACTTTAAAAACTCACCTAAACTCACCAAGCTCATTTTTTTACTCAAAGGTCTTTTGACAACAGTGTCATGGAAATCAAGGCTTCATTTAATCCCAGAGGCAAGCACTGGGCTTTCCATTGTAGAAAACACTTTCTAAAGCCCCTTCCAGGGAACAGCTCTGCATGAGCTGACATAATATACACCAATAACAAGATTTTGGCTTAGCAGGTATTCTCCATTTTCTATGGAATTTATCCACCTACTTTTCTTGTCATTCAGCATTTGTTGTCATCATGCCATTCACCTGCTCCCCGGTAGCTAGAAAATAACATCCAAGCTCTCTTGCCTGGCATTCAAAGCCATCATCAACCTATGCACAACTAATCCTACCTTTAATTCTTATCATCTCCTCGTAACACAACCTAAACCCTTGTTTCTAATCCTTAGCTCATGCTAAAAATCACCTTTCTCTCATTTCTGGATTCAAATCCTAATAAAACATTGCGGTCCACTTCAAATCCCTCCGCCTCCTTGAAATTTGCCTTTTCTCATTAATTAGACACCAGCAGGTTTCCTCCTAATTCCCAGAGAAATGGATTGAACCTCTTTTGAGGTTACTCTCAGACCTTCTCTGCCTTCATAGGCTATAAGCAGTTCAAAGGCAGATTTCCTGTTTGAATCATCTGTGACCCTGTTGGGATCATAAGACATTTAGAAACACTGTATAACACTGTAGGCATTGGGGCAGGTCTATCTATATTAAATCTGAAACCAAACCATTCATTTTAAAAAGCAGTAATTCCTCAGTAAGGTGTGTCATGAGTTTAGTAATGTGTCCCATGCATGCAGTAAAATGCATAATCATTTCCTATAAGTAAATTTAATTTTTAAAATTATATAGTCATCCATTCCCTAATCACCATATCATCTTTGGCCCTTCCTGAAGACTAGCTCTCACCCCAGGTACTGGCAAAGGACTGAAGGTCAAGAATCAGGTGAGGGTTTTGTTGCATGCATTACTTCATCTTTTTTCTTAATGATAATTCAAAGCACTTTTTGTCTTAACAATGAATTAGATTTAAATATTTCGGTGCCCTTGGAATCAAAGCTGACCAGTTTTTACAAGCATATCTACCATGATATCTTAAATTCAGCACTTATATTACATGAGAAATGATTAAATGACAGTAACTAAGATTTCTTATTTTCTAAATAAACATTTTACACTGACTTTTAATTTGATGCCACTTTATGTGATACATTGGTATATTAAACTATTTATTGAACTACTATAGAATGAGGATTAATATCCCACTTAAAATCTGAGATGAACTTTATAATTAATTACTGATGTTCTTCCCCTAGTGCTTGAGCTAATAGATTAATTATTAATAACTGCTAGATTGTATATAAGGAAGTAGGTTCATTACAACTACAAATACCATTGAACTTGCACAGCAACCTTGAAGGACAGCTGTCAGTATCCCCACTGTGCAGAAGAAGGATTGGAAACTCAATCAGTTTGAAGTACTTGCCCAAAGTTCCACAGTTAATAAGTTGTGGAAACAAGATTTGAACCCAGATCTGTCATTTCTCCTTTCTCTACAACACCAGTTGCCTAATTAAATCCACAAATCTTAGCAGGGCAGGGAAGTTATTTGTATTAGTGTTAAATCTAATCTGTTCCTTGCATTTTTTTTTTCCTGAGCACTTCTCTCACCTTCTTAAGGGGAACATGAAGGATTATGCCTACTCACGTATATTTTTGATGTAAAGTGAGACCCTTGCCTCCATCTCTTTAAAACTGCAACATTGTAGTCAGTGTTCACATGCTGTTACACTGCTGAAAGGGCACTGCAGCTCCCTAATGGAGTGAAAAGCAATTTCACATAAACCTATTTAAGAGCTACATCCTCTGTCTATTAACCAGTCAGAAAGAGAACCAATTACTGCTCCTTCCTAGATCGCTTGCTGTAATTAGAAATGAAATGGATGCGATCAATTCAAAACCTTGCAAGGAAATCAGCTTTCCCTGGACAACCTGTTTGCAAGTGGTAACAGGACTTCTGCATTTTTCCACTTGGTGAGTTTTTGGCATCTGCTATTTAAATAGAATGGCACATATGGTAGCATCATTTTGCAAAGCAGTGTAAAGAAGATGAGTAAACCACGGTCCTTGTGGTTCCCACTCCTGCAGACATCCTGCCAAGTTGAGGACCTGGTGAGAGTGCAGGGATCTGGGCAAGAATAGTTAACTCCTGGAAAAGACTGTGGCATTTACACAGACACCAGCCAGCCCTCCTTCCTTCTCCAGTCTGATTGTCCAAATCTCATCCGTTAGGATGAGTGGAGCCCAAGCAGCATATTTCTGAAGTGCTTTAAATAGAGGAATTTTGTAATGGATGGAATTTTAATAATCACTTTATATAGGTCTGTTTCAGATATGGAAAGGCTGTTCAAGTTTCATTTGGTGACAGAAGTTGGAGCAATAAAAATCCTCTTAGGTCACTTCATCTATCCCACTGCCAGCACCTTTGGTATACAGTCCAAGCCTTCTTTTAAAATGATATAAGCAGCAGCTACTGCCCTGGAAAATCATTCTGCAGTCTAATCAAATGACACCAGTAAAAATCTTTTCCTAATTCCCAATTGAAACTCTCAGTTAAAGGGCTTCCTGGGTAAAATGCAAACATGCCAGCTCCACACTAGACCTGCCAAATACAAATCTGTGTTCTAATGATCTTCAGGTCATTCCTGGAGAAGCACTGTTTGCCAGTTTGGATGTATTATGGCCCCCAAAACACCATGTTCTGTGATGCAATCTTGTGGGGGCAGATGTATTAGTGTTGATTAGATTGGAATTCTTTGAGTGTTTCCATGGAGATGTGACTCCATCAACTGTGAGTGAAACGTTCGATTGGATAATTTCCATGGAGGTGTTACCTGGTCCATTCAGGGTGGGTGTTAATCGGATCACTGGAGTCGTATAAAGGAGTTCACAGACAGAAGGACCTCAGAGCAAAATGAGTAACATTTTGGAAGAGCTGCAGCTAAGAGAGAGCCAAATGCCCCAAGAGCAACATTTTGGAGAACGACATTTTGAAATGCCACCTGGGAGCAAACGGATGCCAGCCGCGTGCCTTTCCAGCTAACAGAGGTTTTCTGGACACCAGTGGCCTTTCTCCAGTGTAGGTACCCTATTATTGATGCTTTACCTTGGACACTTTGTGGCCTTAAGGCTGTAAGTTTGTAACCATATAAACCCCCTTTATAAAAGCCAATCCATTTCTGGTGTTTTGCAATACAGCAGCATTAGCAAACCAGAATACATTGCATAAAGTTTGAGAAGCACTGCAAAAAGATTGGTTCTGAAGCTTTGCTGCAGTGGAGTTACTTGGGGAGCTTGAAAAAATTCTTATGCCTGGCCCCTCCCCAGAAATTCTCATTTAAATGGTCTGGGATGCGGACTGGGCATGGGGATTTGAAAAACCCTAATAGTCAGCAAAGTTGGGAGCCACTTCTCTAATACCCACACCAATCTTTCAAAGGTTTCTTGAAAGCCCGTCAACTACACAAAACCTCCTTGCAGTTCACACTGGCTCGGACTGTGTGCCCTCGCTCGGCCGCACCCTGCGTCACCTTGCCTGCCACATTGCGCCTTGCCTTGGCTCGCTCTGCAACAGTCAAGCTCAGTGGTGAGGCTGCAGCTCTCTTCTGGCTTGGGCAAGTCATAGATGTGTGATCTTGGCAGGCTTCTTAACCTATGGAGATGTGCTTAGCTTCAAAACAAGGTTAATCATAGCACCTGCCTCTTACAATTGTGAGGATTACACGAGAAATGCAAAAGATGGCAACACTGAGCAAATCCTTTTGCTTCTTCTCGCCCTAAAGAACCACACTAAAGAAATATCTATAAAACCAAGATGGCCTGCAAATGGGAAAAGGAATGGGGTTCACTGTCAGCTCATAGAAAATTTCAATGAACTTCTGAATAATGGAAAATGACTGGAAGCCCATAGGAAATTGAGCCAGCAAGGGGAAGTTACAGTCCTGAGGATGCCCACAGAAAGCCATCCTGGGGGCAAGATCCCATCTTCTCAGAACACCCTCACATTGGTTCTGGGCTGAGTGTCTACAAGACCAGGAAGTGGGGCAAAAAGTGGAGCTAAAAACATAGCCATTAACAGCCACTGTCCCACTCAGCACCCACCCCTTAGGCCAACCCTGTCAGTCTTACTTTGCCCTCATTCCAATGTATGTGTCTCAGATGTGCATCTACTGTTGAAGTTGCAATGCAGTTCTGGGCTACTTTTCTGTCTCCCACTAGATCATGAGCTTCTAGAGAGCAGGACCAGCTCTTTGTCATCTTGCTGAACCCATGGGGTACACAGTCTGCTCAAATAGTGTTTCTTCAAGCAAAGTGATTTTTCTAATTGCACCTTCATTCTAATATGTTGCCTGGAAGCTTTTCCCTTGCCCAGTATAGGATGCATGCATTCTTGGTGCTGTTTTCCTTCAAAAGGGGAGCCTCCATGTTCTACTTCTGATCCTACTATCCATACATGCCTTCCCCTTCCAGAAACCAACCCGACTTTTCAGCTATGCCAAATATCAAAGCTCAAAATAAAGGAATTTTTTTTTTTTTTTTTTTTGCAAATGGACAGACAATGGGATAAGGGAATATCTAGTTGGTTATCACCCACAAAATAGCATTATCTTAGTGAATTATTTTCTATCCTTAGTCTGCTTCTCGGTCTTACCTGTTTAGAAACCTTAACTTATCCTCACCAAAATAGAGAGGTTTTATCTTTTGAGACAGTCTCATTTTAATCAAGTTAACAAGACTGGTTTATAAACCAGGTGACAATTTGTACCTGACCCAGCCACCTTTCAGGTGACAGTTCTGTCTTTAGCTACATTAATGCAGTAATTCATGCCTTCACCCGAGTTAAAGTTAAGACTTTTGAGCTTCTATATTGGAAGCTGTCTTTTCGTATCTGCTTCTTCTGACTTGTGCCAATTTTGCTAGCAAGCACTCTAACAGTAATTCTATGGCTCGACATTCGGGCAAAGAAACACGTTAAACACCTTAAAGACCTTGCTGAAGCCCTCAAGTGCCAAATTAATTGCTATATCCTGAATGTCCCATTCTCAAGTTCTGTTTTCTACATTTATTTTCTCTCGACTAGAATGCACTTCTCTGACTTGTCTCCCTTACATATATTTGCTCATATTTAAGACCTAACCCAAATGTTATACACTGCTGACAAGTCATTTCTGAATCTTAGGCAGCTCTCTAGAATGCCCGTTTTTCATTGTTCATATTCCTTTAATAATGCTTGTTTTCTACAAAGTAATATACAGTATTAGTTTCCAGGACTGATGAGACAAATAAGTCACCATTTCTTTCTTGAAGAACCGACCGATCAGTGAAAAGGCAAGAATTTAAACGTATGGTGATTTTGTGATTTAATATAGCTTTGGTCTCCGGAAAAAACTGAAATAAGGAAACCCAACTTTTTTTTTTTTTTTTTGTCCAATTATAACAGATCAGTCAGAGTACTTTGGTGCAGGCCAAAGAAACCAAATTTGGCTGAGTTGAACATAAAGGGATTATATTTAAATACTGTGGGTTAACTTGCAAAATCACTGGGAGGAATTGCACGCCAAGCTTACAGCTTTATCACCAGGAACAATGTCCTTAAATCATGCCACAGACCTGTTCTGCTAAACATAAATTCCTTGCTGCTGCCAAGCAGTAGAATCTGCATCTCACACCACTCACTACTCTTAACTAGTCACTGGATATGCTGCTAGTAGCTCCACTTCCACCTGTCATCAGCTGGGCTGCAATTGCCACTGCCACCAATGCTCTGTGGTCTCTGCATCATTAAGGAATTACAGCCCATGGCAAGTTTGTCTGATGGTGGAACCTAAGTCTGGGCCTAAGCTGAAAAGGAGGTTGTCAAAGCCAGGGTCTGGCATTTGAAGCTTTTGCACCAGGAGCCAGGCTCAGAGTCCCACCAAGGCTTGAAGTTCCCTATGAAAGTAACTAAAGTCTCCAAACAGAGGGAAGATTTGCACATGTTGGGCAGTCACAAAAGGACATATGTCTATTATGATAGACACCTTATTAAACGTAAAGGATGTTTTGAGGGAGTGTGTAAAAGCTACCTAGGCTATGTCTACTTGAAATCAAGCCCTGATAGTCCTGTTTAGCTCTTGGACTGTAGGCAGCAGGGGAGGGGAGTAGAGAGAAATATGGAGGCCCAATCTTTCTGCTTTAAAACGGACATGGATGGAAAGAGACAAAGAATTAGTTGCAGGTTCTTAGAACATGTTTAGCCCAACTCCTTTACCTCTTGTCTTGAACTGGGGACTTGAAAGCCTGAGGGTCATACACAGAGGCACACAGCTGGTTAGGAGCCAAACCCAAACTAGAACCTAAAACTCCACCTTTCTATCCAGTTATCTCTCTACTAATTAGTTTCTGAAAAATGTTTACTCTTGAAATTACCTCTGAGAGATCCTGGACACACTATAGAGTCCTATGTACTTAACTCTATTGCTTGTCAAAATGGTATCAAGCAAGTCTCCTCTGCAATAACTACATTTGGCTATCCTACCTTAAAATACCTAATTAACTATTTCCCAGGAAATTTCTCACATCCTCCAGGCTATCATTTTTATAAGACCAGACACAGTGGTTTAGGGTAATTTTACTTCCCGTAACTGCAGGTTTAAGACTGAACTATTTAATTTGCATATAAATCTTCACACTCTGGTTGATTAGTAAATTTAGGTGGTTCATTCTGGTTGAGAGTAAGATATAGAAAGCATGTTTGGGATAGTTTTCTAGCAGCTAATGCTACACCCAGACTGTTTTAGTAGTAGATGCTGCATCTGAAGCATTAGAAAGTCAGCTTTCCATCTCTCCTCATAGACTCTTCAAAATCCACGCAATGCAACAGCAGCTGATGCTTTTTTTTTTAATGTAATTTTATTGAGGTATATTCACACACCATACAATCCATCCAAAGTATACAATCAGTGGTTCACAATATTATCACATAGCCGTGCATTCATCACCATGAACAATTTTAGAACATTTGCATTACTCCAGAAAAAGAAATAAAAAGAAAAAAGAAAACCCCAACTATCCCATACCCCCATCTCCTCCCTTACTGACCCCTACTATTCACTTTACCCAATTTTAAGACTTACAAGAAAGGTAGGTTGACTTAAGACAGTGTAGTATGGTCAGAGATAGATATATAGATCAGTGGAACAGAACAAAACATCCAGAAGTTGATCCATACAATCATAGGCAACCGACTTTTTTTTTTTTATATATATAGCTATATAATCATTATCAAAGATCAGGGCTACTGGATTACAGCACAATAATTTCTAGTATTTCCTTCTATGATGCTTTATTGTTGACCACTACAGCCAAGATCACACAGAATTGGGAACTGATATATGCCCAACAGGTAAGGAGGGCTGTTGTGGGGGTAAGGGTGGAGGTCTGGTTGGTGGGTCAGGCTCAGGAGTCTATAACTCCTACTTACATTACAGGGCTGTCAGCCTCAAAAGATCCACCTCCTTGTAGTTCAGAAAAAGAAACAGATCCAAATAGGAGGGGTTCTAGGAGAAAGAAATAAATGGTTTCCAAAGGCTAGAAGACAAAATGAGGGGAAAAGTTTTCCCCATCTCTGAAAAAGGACATAAAGTTTCAACACCAAGGCTGACTTCTCCGAGCTTTGTATGCCACCCCACGATGCTGTGGATGCCCCATGGGGACGTCACTTGACCGGTCCTAAACTGAACTTACCACCTTCCCTCCAAACCTGGTCCTTCTCCAGGACTCTTCCTTAGTCATTGCTACCGACTCCTACCCAATCACCTACACCAGTGTAGAAGAAATTTTTAAATGTTACTATTAAGACCAATAAAACATGGCAGCCATTTCAGATTTCTAGAGAAGAGAATTTATTTCTTGAAGTCTGTAATTCTTTTACTTAGCAAAATACCAATCCATTTCTGGTATATTACATTTCTGGCAGCTTTAGCAAACTGGAACATAGTAAGATATTACAACCAGTTCAAATGAGAATTTGAGGAGCTGTATATTTACAGGTAACTTAATAACAGAATGTTAGGAAAAAGTTAATTCAAATCTGATTAATATTCTAAAGGACCATATGCCACACGTTTTGGGGCTATTTTTTTCCCATTGAACAGAAATTATTTTCATCTCTACTCAAGAAAAGCTACAGATTAATATTTGCCCCTTAGGACTAACAAAATAGCCCAGTCACCCAAAAGTCAATCAAAGATGCAAACCTAACACTGCACTAAGAGAACACCTAGTAATCTTTTTGTATTCCCAGGTTTAAAATATTTTGTTTTCTGACATAAGAAAGCTCTAAGGTATCTCCTCTCAAGATTCTTAGATAGAACTATATTAGCATTAGTCTAAATAGTTCACAGATCCTATTAATTTTACAAAATACCTTAAATAAGGACAAGAGGTAGAAGTAAACTTCCCAGTAAGCAAGGCTCTAGGAAGAGTGCAGAAAACATTTGGCCAAGTTAAAAGAACAGACTGCTCTGTGGCACATGTATGAAAAGATATTTCTTCCCCTCCTGACACAGATGGAAAGATTTCTCGGAAACTTTCATCAGATTTCATTCTTTTGTTAGTCTTGTAGGTGAAGGCTTAGGTTGATCCTTGTTCATACATGCTATGTACACTGAGCTATGCATCCAGGGGAAATTGTCCTATTCATTGTTTTTTTTTATTGTTTGTTTTTTGGGTAAATCCTGAGCTTGCCCAAAGGAATTGGGTCATCTGTTATTGAGAAGAAAGAAATTATTCTGTTCTAAAATGATCTCTGATCTTTTAAACTTCCTTCAATACTTTACCCTTTAGAAGAGAAGAGCTTTCTCAAACACAGGTATCAGCATAATCTTTTATTTCTGAAAACTGTTCTAGTGGTTACATTTTTAGCTAGTCTTACTACACTGAAAATTTGAGGGATGTTAAAATACGTAATAGTGATGTGGGAAGAATTATTTTATATGATACCAGGTGGGCCTTGGAGGACTGGGAAAGTACCTGAGCAGCCTGGAGGAATGGCCAACTGGCCAGTCAACACCTCCGGAGACCTGGCTGCAAATACCCTCTGTATAAGCTCTGTTCAGACCGCCAGACTTATGTCTCACCTCTGTGGGAAACTATGGGATCCCCAATGGGAACCCATCCACTCCCTGGGCTCAACAATTTCATATGTCCCTGCTAGTTTGTGGGATCAGCAATAAACAAATGTGAACGCAACCTTGACTGAGTCATCATACCCCAAACCTACATCTGTGTCCAACTTTGTGGTCTGATCAGGGATTTTTATACTCTATGTGTTTGTTTGTTTGTTTGTTTCTGCTTTAGGACTGGGGAGAAAAAAATTAAACAACCAACCATCTTTATAGCCATAATTTTCAGTATAATAAAGAGATTTCCAAGTTCTTGTCACATTAACATCAAGCCACGTTAACAAAACAGATTTCTAGGTCTAACTAAAGAATTTTGCATGATCTATTGTAGTTTGTCATAATGGAATTTGGCCTTTACCATAATTTAAGGCAAGGTTTGCTTAACTGGAGTCTTAAATCCGAAATTGTTGTGTAAAGGAAGCTCTCTTCAATCGTTTTATAGGATACATTGATTGCTTGAAATATCATCTTACTCATTCCATGTGTTTCTGAATTTCAGTTTTCTAAGCGCCATAAGCCTACCTAATTTTACTACGGGGCATCTGTAGATATATTTATAACATGGAACAAAACTTCAATAAATCTATCCAGTCATCTATAGATTCCTCCACAGCTTTAGGGTTTTCTTCCTTTTGTCTTTTTCCCTTTTTTTTTTTTTTTTTTAGCAAGCGAACAGCATTTAAACTGTTTAAATGACCCTTTTCCTGTTTCCGTGCAGAAATTCAGAATTTATTTGGGTATAATGTTGAAACTGCTGGCAAACAGTGCCTTGGCCTGGCGTATTCTAAATCCTCCACTTAAATGAAAATGATACCTTCAAAATCATACAATCTCTGCTGGGGACAAGAACTACATCATCAAACTCAGAAGCTGTGATAATGTGTTGCTCAGACCAGTACTGGTCAGGGCATGAAGACGTGAGAAGCCAAAACACTATGGTCTCCGGAGTAACATATAAGGGCCTCCAAAGAAAAGTGCAGTCCTGGAGTCTGCCATCAAAGCATGTAATAGCAATTTTGTAGCCATTGTAAACAATCCTTACACACTTTTTGGCTTTGTAGGCACACATCTCTTCTCTTTATAGTCACATCTGTTTCCCATGTTAGAATATAAACATATTTAAAAAGCACACAGAAATCCTTCCATATATTTAAGACATACATGTGCTGCAGTTGCATAGACCAAATGTACTTTAGAAAGGCAATGTTTAGTCTTTTTTCAATGCAAAGTACCAACATTAGTACTTACTAATAAGAGGGTGCAAGGGGGAATGTACAAAATGAAACTTCCTCTTTCCATGTGAGGTTCAGGATAATATTATCCGTCACATTTAGCCAAAAAAAAAAAAAGAGAGAGAGAGAGAGAGAGAGAGAAACACATGGGGAACTTCCGGGAAAGATGATGGAGTAGGTAGCTCCAGATTCAGCCCTTCACCAAAACAATGAGTGAACAGTCAGGGACTGTCTGAAACAACTATTTTGAAATTTCAGAGGCCAGAAGAATGCTGTACATCATCCAGGAGAGAGCAGGAGGAAGAGGCTGATAACATAAAGAATAGCAAACTGCTCTCTCTGCATGGCGGCTACTGACACACAGCTCCCACTTTCATGGCAGATCACCATGGTGGGGTCCTGTAGCCCCTGGATAGCTCACTGGTGACAGAAAGGAATGTAAAAACCATCTTCCAGACAAGGAGTGGGCCCAGCCAATCACTGATCATAACTTTCGATTAGCAAATTTGAATTGCTCTGTCTTGGCTCTAAGGACAGCTATTGTATCAACCTGCCCAGGACAAAGGTGGCATCATCCATTGTTTCAACCCTCCCCAACAAGAGCAGAGGTGGTATAGTTAAAGAGATGCGGTGCTCCCTCAGGGTAGTGGGGAACAATTAGCTGAAGGGCTGCATTTGCTGGGCAGACCAGGAAAGCTCAGCATTGGGGAGTTGTCAGAGAAGTTCTTAGTGCCTTGCTGACCCCCTCCCAGGACACTTTGGAGCAGGTCTGCACTCTGTTTGTGGGCCAATTGCCCTGCTTTGGCTGGGAAGGACTCACTTGGGAAAGTCCTCTCTGGGGTGAGTCTCCTCCCAGAATTTGTCCCCAAGGTAAAAGCAGCTTGAGACAAGGAAAGGAGTGTATAAAACTATAGAAGAAGACTCTCTAGGACAAAAGACTGCTAGCTTCAAGTACTCATGAGTGGGAGGTCTGTCTCCTGTGAAACAGAGGGGACAACCAAACTCCTGTAAACAGGGGGATTCCAAAACTACCAACAAGCAAAAGCCCAGGACAAGTCAGAGAGCCAGAAAGATAGGGGAAACTGTGCACACTGCATTCACCTTGGGCAGACCTTACTGACAGGAGGGCTGGAGCTGAAGAAAATCTCTGTCTTTTCAACAGCTGGTTTTAAAACCAAGAAACAAGTCCCAGGGAATATCACAAAGTTAACCTTTTAAAATATTACAATGTTCAATGTGCAACAAAAGAGTACAATACAAACAAAGTGAAAATGATGGCTCATCCAAAGGAAGAAGATCCAGAAAACACCAATGAAGAAGTTGAGAATGTGTACATAATGGACAAAGCTTTAAAAAATGATTTTAAAATGCTCAAGGAGGTGAAGGAAAGTACAAAGAAAGAACTAAAGTATATTGGGGAAACAATGAATGAACAATATGAGTCTAAGGAAAGAGATAGACATTTTAAGAAGGAACCAAACAGAACTACTGGAGTTGAAAACCACAATGACTGAAATAACAATGCCCAGGAGGGTTTCTAGAACAGATTGGATCTGGCAGAAGAAAGAATCAGTGAACTTGAAGACAATACACTTGAAATGAGTCAGACTGAGCAGCAGAAATGTAAAGAAATATTCAAAGCAGAAATAGGCTAAGACACCTCTGGGACACAATCCAGTGCACCAATATGTGCATTATGGGAGTCTCAGAAAAAGGAGAAAGAGAGAAAGGGAAAGCAGTAATAGTCAAAGAAATAATGACAGAGAACTTCCTAAACATAACAAAAGATGTGAATATGCACATCCAAGAAGCTCAAAGAGCACCAAACAGGATAAATATGAAGAAAATTACATATCATCATATATTTATTACTCTACAAATGTAAAGGTGAGAGTTCTGAAAGCTGCAAGAGAAAAGCACCATGTTACATACAAGGGAGTCCAAATTAGATTGACTCCTGATTCCTGATCAGAAGCCATGGGGTCAAAGAGGCAGTGTGTTGAAGTACTTAAAGTGCTGAAGGAAAGTAACTGCCAGCCAAGAATTTTATGTCCAGTGAGATTCTCTTGCAAAAATGAGGGAGAGATTAAGACTTCTCAGATAAACAATAGCTGAGGGAGTTCATCACCACTACACCTGTCCAACCAGCAATGATAAAGGGAGTTCCTTAGGCTGAAAGGAAAGGGCATAAGACAGTAGTTCAAAGCAGCATAGAGAAATAAAAACCTGTTGTAAATGTATCCATTTGGGTAATTTAAGTGCCAGTATTATTATATTCTATTGTTTGGTATGAAACTCTACTTCTTACTTTCCACAGGTGCTAAAATGCAGATGCATATAAAGTAATGATAAATCTATGGTTTTGTACATACAATGTAAAAACTGTAAGTGGTAACAAGTACAAAAAATGGTGGAGGAAAAGAGGGGTATAGGAAAAGTATAGGTGCATGCTATAGAAGGGAAGTTGGTTGTCAAGCAAAATACTATTGTTATATTATTAGGATGTTAAATTTTAACCCCATGGTAAGTGTTCTACTGTGCTAAAGCCACCAGAATACAAAATCCAAGAAATGGATAAGCTTTTATAAAGGGGTTATATTAGGTTGCAATTTTTCAGTTCTAAGACCATAAAAGAGTCCAAACTAAGGCATCAGCAAGAGGAAACCTTCAATGAGGAAAGGCTGATGGCATCTGGAACACCTCTGTCAGCTGGCGAGGCATGTGGCTGGAGTCTGCTGGTCCTTGGCTCCCAGGTTGCATTGCTGCAGCTTCAGACTCCAGTGGCTTTCTCTTTAACCATCTGTGGGTTCTCACTTAGCTTCTCCAGGGCAAACTCTGGGCTTCATCTCTTAGCTTAGTAACTCCACACATCTGGTTTCAGTGGCTCTCTCCAAAATATATGAGTGTTTTCTCTCTCAGCATCTCTCTCTGAGCTCTCTTCAAAGTTTCTCTGCATTTTATCCTCTCATAGAGAACACTAGTAAACTAATTAAGACCCACCTTGAATGGAAGAGGTCATAAATCCATGGAAATAATCTGTAGATCCTACCCACAATAGGTGTGCTCCCACAAGATTGCATTAAAGAACATGGCTCTTTATTGAGTACATAACAGATTCAAACCAGCAGAGTAACCACAAGTAAAACAGATGAAAGATACATCCAGATAAAAATGAGAAGACACTCAATATGGTACAACACTAAAAGTCAAATAAATATGAATGTAGGCATTAATGGAAGTGTGAGCCAAAACAAACAAAAAAAAAAGGTATAAGGTTTACAAAGGCTGAAGAACAAAATGGCAGAGGAAAGTCCTGCATTATAAGTAGTAACTTTAAATTCAGATGGATTACTCTCTATTCTAAAGGCAGAGATCTGCAGAATGAATAAAAAAAAGCATGGCCCAATTATATGCTGTCTGCAAGGGACTTATCTTAAAGTAAAAGATACAAGTAGATTGGGGGTGAAGGGATGGAAAAAAATATACCATATAAGTAGAAACCAAAAGAGAGCTGGGGTCACTGTACTATATTGGATAAAAATAGACTTTAAGTAAAAAACAGTTATGAGTGACAGAGGTGGAACTGATAAAGGGGATAATTCAACAGGAATATGTAATAATTTTGAATATATATGCACCTAACAGCATAGCATCAAAATATGTGAAGCAAATACTGACAGATTTGAAGGGAGAAACTGATTGTTCTACATTAATAGTAGGAGATTTTAACACACAACTCTCAATAATGGATAGGCTATCTAGTCAGAAGATCAGTAAGGAAGTATAGGATATTAATGATATACTAAACCAACTAGACATAACAGACATCATGGAACACTGAAACCAATGAAAACAGAGTAGACATTCTTCTCAAGTGTACATGATCATTCTCCAGGATAGATCATATGTTGGGTCACAAAATAAGGCTCAATAACTTCAAAAATATTGAAATCATACAATGTATTTTTCTAACCACAATGGAACGAAGCTAGAAATCAATAACGTGCAGAAAAGGAAAATTCACTAATTTGAGGAAATTAATCAAATACTTTTAAACAACCAATGGGTTTGAGAGGAAATCAGAAGTGAAATTAGGAAATAACTTGAGATAAACTAAAATAAAAACACAACATACCAAAATGTATGGGATGCAGCACTGGCAGGGCTGAGAGGGAAATTTATAGCACTAAATGCTTACATTAATAAAGAATACAGACTTCAAGTCAGACTTAACCTCAAAACTGGAAGAAATAGAAAAAGAAGAGCAATATAAACCCAAAGCAAGCATTTGGAAGGAAATAAAGTACAATGGAAAAATTAAAAAAAAAAACATAGAGAGAATCTAAAAGTTTGTTCTTTGAAAATATCAATAAAATTGACAAACCTTTAGCTAGAATGAAAAATAAAAAGAGAGAGGATGAGAAAAAGAAAAACAAAAATGAAAAGGGGAACATTACGATTGACCCAGATGAAATAAGGACTATAAGAGGATATTATGAACAACTGTATACTAATAAATTAGATAACCTAGATGAATTCAACAAATTCTAAAAACACACAAACTACCTACACCGATTCATGAAAAATAAATCTCAAAAAATGAATTACAATAAAGAGATTGAATCAGTAGTCAATAACATCCCAACACAGAAAAGCTCAGGTCTCGATGGCTTCACATGGGAATTCTACCAAACATTGCAAGAAGACTTAACTTTAATTCTGCTCAAACTATTCCAAAAAATTGAAGAGGAGAAAACATTCCCTAAATCACTCAGAGGACATCACCCTCATATCAAAGCTGGATAAAGATGTCATAAGAAAACAAAATTACACACCAATATATCTTAGGAATATAGAAGCAAAATCCTCAGCAAATTACAAGCAAACTGAATCCAACAGCATATTTAAAAAGTTATACACCATGATCAAGTGGAATTTATTCCTAGTATGGAAGGTTGATTCAATATAAGAAAATCAATTAATGTGGTAAACCACATTAATGGAATAAAGTGAAAAAAATCACATGGTCATTTCAGTTGGTGCAGAAAAGGCATTTGACAAAACATATCACCCTTTCTTGATATAAACACTTAGAACACTAGGAATAGAAGGAAACTTCCTTAACATGAAAAGGGCATGTATGAAAAGCCCACAGCTAAAATCCTATTTAATGGTGAAAGACTGAAAGCTTTTTCTCTGAGATCAGGAACAAGGCAAGGAAACCCACTGTCACCACTGTTATTCAACATTGTATCAGAAGTTCTTGCCAGAGCAATTAGGGAAGACAAAGAAAGAAAAGGCATCCAAATTGTAAAAGAAGTAAAACTTTCCTTATTTGCAGGCAATATGATCCCTTATACAGAAAATCCTGAAAATTACACAGTGAAACTCTTAGAGCTCACAAATGTATTCAGTATAATCACTGGGTATGAGATCAACACCAAAAATCAGTAGTGTTTCTATACATAAGCAATGAATAATCTGAAGAAGAATTTTTTTTTTAATTTCATTCACAATAGCAACTGAAAAGATCAAATATCTAGGAATAAATATAATCAAGGATTTAAAGAATTTTTATAGATAAAACTACAAAATATTGCTAAAGAAAATTAAAGAAGACCTAAATAAATGAAAGGACATTCCATGTTCATGGATTAGAAGAGTAATATCCTTAAGATTTCAATACTATCAAAAGCAATTTACAAATTCAATGCAATCCCAATCAAAATTCCAGCAACCTTCTTTGAAGAAACGGAAAAGCCAAATTTCCATCAAATTTACATGAAAGCAGAAGAGGCCCTGAATAGTTAAAACAATCTTGAAAAAGAAGAATGAAGTTGGAGGGCTCACACGGCCTGATCTTAAAACATTTAACAAAGCCACAGTAATAAAAGCAGCATGGTTCTGACACAAAGACAATGGATAGACTTGAGAGCTCAGAAAATAACCGTAATATTTATGGCCAATAATATTTTTGACAAGGTGGCATTGACCACTCAATTGTGAAAGAATAGTCTTCAACAACTTGTACTGGGAAAACTGGATCTCCATTTGCAAAAAACAGGAGGAGGACCCCATCCTCACATCATATACAAAAATCAACTCAAAATGGGTCAAAGTCTTATTATAAGAGGTAGAAATATCAAACTCATAGAAGAAAACTTAGAGAAGCATCCTCAGGACCTTGGTTAGACAATGGTTCTTGGATTTTATACTGAAAGCACAAGCAACAAAAGAAAAAATAGGTAAATGTGACCTCATCAAAATTAAAAGCTGTTGTTCCTCAAAGGATGTTGTCATGAAAGTAAAATGACAAGCTACACAATGGGAGAAGAGATTTGGAAACCACATGTCCAATAAAGTTTAATATCCAGAATATATAAAGAAATCCTTCAACTTACCAACCAAAAACCAAACAACCCAGTTTAAAAAATGGGCAAAAGACTTGAACAGATCTCTCTCCAAGGAAAATATACAAATGGCCAGAAGGTACATGAAGAGATGCTTGGTATCATTAGCCATTAGGGAAATACAAATCCAAACCACAAGGAGATACCATTTCCCACTCATTAATATGGCTGATATTAGAAAAATGGAAAATAAAAAGTGTTAGAGAGGATACAGAGAAATAGGAACACACATTCATCACAGGTGACAACGTAAAATGTTGCAGCTACTGTTGAAGACAGTTTGGCGGTTCCTCAGAAAGCTAAGTATAGAACTACCACATGAAATGGCAATCCCACTACTAAGTATATTACCTACAAAATTGAAAGCAGGGACTCAAACAGATATTTGCACATTGATGCTCATAGCAACATTATTCACAGTTGCCAAACAATGGAAGCAACCCAAGTGTCCATTAACCAATGAATGGAAAAATAAAATGTGGTATATATACA
Organism: Choloepus didactylus; assembly: GCF_015220235.1. Lineage (NCBI taxonomy): Eukaryota > Metazoa > Chordata > Mammalia > Pilosa > Megalonychidae > Choloepus > Choloepus didactylus. The sequence goes on from NC_051326.1 coordinate 56,667,505, forward strand.
CAATGGAATATCATTCAGCCATAAAATGGAATGAAGTTCTGATACATGGGACAACATGGATGAGACCTGAGGACATCATGTTGAGTGGAATAAGCCAGACACAAAAGACAAATATCATATGATTTCACTGATTTGAAACAATTTGAATAAGCAAATTCATAGAGACAGAATCTAGAATATAGATTTGGACATAGCAGAGATAAAGAATGGGAAGTTAAGGCTTAAAACATTCAGGGTTCCTATAGGAATAATGGAAATGTTTTGGTAATGGATAGTGATTACGGTAGCACAACATTGTGAATGCAATTAATAGCACTGAAATATAAATATGAACAAGATTAAAAGGGGAAATGTTAGATTGTATTTATGGTAACAGAATAAGAATTTTAAAATTTCCATGGAACAACACTACACAAACAGTGAACCCTAAGTTAAACCAGGAATTTTAATTAATAGTCAAATATAAAAATGTGCTATCATCAGTTGTAACAAATGTCCCAAACCAATGCAAGGTGTTGGTGGTGGAGTGGTATACTGGAATCCTGTATTCCATACCAGATTGTTCTGTAAACCCACAACGTCTATAGGGGAAAAAAAAAAAAAACTAGCATTCAAGAAAAAACAGAAACACATGAGGGAAGGTGTTGGGTGTATTAATTTAGAACATGTTTTCTCTCTGTGAATTCTGTTCTCTCTCTACTCCCTAAGAACACACACATGTGAGCTGCATGTGTAAAGCCACAAAGACATGAAAGATGTGATGGCGGGACTTGGTGAAGAAATCAGGAAGGTGAGTCTAAGGAGTGGAGAGAATTTTGGCAAGGGGACTCTAGAAATCTTCAGGATCGCTGTGGGTCCCTGCCTATGAGTGGGTGAGGAATCTAATCTTGCCTGAGAGTGGTAAGAGCCTCTACTGAGAAACCTGACTTTGGCAGCAGGTTGTGAAAAAGGTGATGCTGAATGAAAGACATCTGTAGGATGTCCTTAAACTAGTTGATCCAGGAGATATCCCAAGTACCAAGGAGGAAGGATGTGGTGAAGCAGAGAGAAAGGATGCATTTATTCACACAATATGAGCAAATCTGGGAATGGCTAGAGGTGAGGGAGGCATTACGGGATATGATGTAACTCCAGGGGTAGGGTAGCACTCACACTTGGTCATTTTTTAAGAATGTTTTTGGCAATTTGAGGCCCCTTCCCCTTCCAAATAAATTTGATAACTAGCTTTTTCAAGTCTGCAGAGTAGGTTTTGGAATTTTGATTAGAACTGCATTGAATCTGTAGATCATTTTGGGTAGAATTGATATCTTAGTGACATTTAGCCTTCTTATCCATGAACACAGAATATCTTTCAACCTCTTTAGTCCCCTTTGATTTTTTTTAATAACAATTTGTAATTTTCTGTGCAGAGATCTTTTACATCCTTGGTTAAATTTATTCTAGGTGCTTGATTTGTTTAGTTGCTACTGTAAATGTATTTTTTTCTTGGATTGCCTCTTCAGTTAGGTCATTACTAGTGTATAGGAACATTACTGACTTATGTACATTAATCTTGTATCCTGCCACTCTACTGAATTCATTTATTAGCTCAAGCAGCTTTTCATTGATTTCTCAGGATTTTCCAAATATAAGATCTGCAAATCTCATCTGCAAATATTGACAGTTTTACCTCTTTCTTTCCCATTTGTATACCTTTTATTTTTTTGTCCTGGCAAACTGCTCTGGCTAGAACTTCTAGCACAATGTTGAATAACAGTGGTGACAGTGGGCATCCTTGTCTCATTTCTGATATTAGGGGGAAGGCTTTCAGTCTCTCACATTGAGTAATATTCTGGCTGTGGGTTTTTCATATACGCCATTTATCGTATTGAGGAAGGTTCCTTCAATTCTTACCTTTTGAAGAGTTTTTACCAAAAAGGGATGCTGAATTTTGTTAAATGCCTTTTCAGTGTCTATAACAATGATCATTTGATTTTTCCCTTTCCATTTCAATTTGTTAATATGCTGTATTACATTGATTAATTTTCTTATATAGAACCACCCTTGCATGCCAGGAATGAACCCCACTTGGTCGTGGCATATAATTCTTTTAATGTGCCCTTGGATTCGATATGGTCACTCTTTATACTCCATTCTGAATTTAAGTCATATTTGAGATCTTTCCTAGGGTACTTTTTTGTATATTTTCTGTCATATTGGTGCAATTTTATAAATTAAGGAACAGATACAGGGATATTTTACATGCCAGAAAAATGTCCCTCTACTCCTTAAAAGACAATACAACAGAGTTTCCCTGGCTCTTTCACTTACTAATTGTACGGTACTTCAGAAAGTTCCCATAAACTCTCTATACCTCTATTTCTTCATCTGCATAATGAGGTAATAATGCCAACATGAAGGGTCATTCTGAAGATTTCATGAGACAAATCAATCATGAAGGGGCTTTGCCAACTGTAAAGTACCTCTGTCTGTTGTTTTAATTTTCATAGCTGCCATCATCATCATCACCTTCTACTCCAACAAAGGCCAAGGGACACACTAAAAATATATGTTGAAATATTGATCTCCGTTTATATTCATCTTTAGAATGGCTTCATAATATTTAACCCTCTGAACCTCACTTGGACAACGAGCAACATGGCAGTGTAAGCTAAGAGCAGAGCAATCACCCAACATCTGCTGACTCATGTGTGAAGCACACATTCCAACATTTAGAAGGTACGCACATTTTCCAGAGTGACACGTAATATCCATTTTCTTAGCTCCATGTGGTCAGTGCTCCCAAATCTAACATGGGACAACAGAATAAGTGGGCGAAATTGTTTAAATAATATGCATGAAAAATGCATTCAAAATCTCAAATCTCAAAATCTGATATGATAAAGCTGTCAATGGGCAATTGATTCTTCCATATAGGAAAAGTCAAAGAAATTTTCCATTGTGTTTTGAAAATAGGGAAGACAGGAAAGGGTCATGGGAGCAAACACGGCAGGAGAGAAATTTGTTCTGTGGATCGAAGTCTGCCAACAGCTTTAGGACCAGGGGGAGCAGCCTCATATTTCTGGGTTTGAAAAATGAGCAGCCTGAGCTAGATTCTCTCTACTATTCTTTTCTAACACTCCAGCATCTTGTGATTATTCAAGAAAGGAAACACGATTAAAAGTAGAGCAAAACACAGCTTAAAATTCCATTTACCATTTACTTCTTGAGTGACTGAGAAGGGAAAGGAGAGCCTCTCAATTGTGTATTCTTCTTTCATGTCTTAATGATGATAATGTGACTATGATTATGTTGATAAAACATGCTGAGAAAACCTTTTTGTGTATAAAATAAAATATTTTCTATGGCATTTTTCTTTCCCAGTGGGAATTGATTTGAATCATGATGCATTGCACACAATTTCCTTATCTGTGAAATAAGCCTAAGAGTGAGAGCTATGGAGTCAGAACTGGGATTGAAACCACCCTGCTGAATTCTACAGAGAATCCTCATTGTGCCCTTTTGTAAAATGATTTTGTAAAATGAGAATGATCCTTGATCCTGAAACGCTACAAGCTGCATGATTTGTACAGCACTTAACACAGTACCCAGAACCCAGTAAGATTCAGTGAAAGGCCCAATTTACTCATTCAAAAACGGGTACCGCACTCTGCCAGGCACTGGGGATGCGATGACAAACAAAACCTCTTTATTTTTGCTTTCAGAGATCTTACACACTAATGTGAACCTTAATGAAATAATAGCACTAATAAAAATAAAATTGCAAACTTTGATCAAGTGCTCTTATCAAAGATAAGAAAAACATTTAGGTGAATGAAAGAACAAAAGGCAAAGTCTTACTTCAGTCTCACAAGTCCTGAAGTCTCCTCTGATGAAGTTATATCTGATATAAAATCTGAAAGGAAAAGAATTAATAGATAAAATTGGGGTAGAGAAAGAATATCTGTCCATACAAACAGAACAGCATGTGCAAAGGCCCTGAGGAAGGAGGTGATCTAGGGCAAGGTGGCTGGTGCTCAGCGAGTGAGTGGGAAGTGACGAAGGGTGAGGCTACATTATATAAAGGGCCTTCCTCGGGCTTATTTATCGGATTGTATTAATGATGTTTTCCTATGTTAAGAGTAAGGATTATGCTTTAGGCATCTTTTTATTCCCTGCACCTGGCAAAATCCTTGCAACAGTAAATGCTCGATGAATGAATGTCAATTTTGCATAGCCCCTGAATCTGATAGCTTGTTGGTACTATCTAGGTAGTATCACTTTAAGACTTTGTCTGTAAATTTACTGGATTAAAAAATCCTTTTGGAAAAGTGAGTGTAATGTTCAGGATCCTCTACCCTGAATGCTACTCATACTCATTTTGTTGCCACCTGTCCCCAGATCTTGCCCCTGGTGCTATTTTGACATCCTCTTCTCCAACCTGTTTCCTGAATGCTGGAGCTCAGGTCTCTATCTGTCCAGTTGGGAAAGAACTTCATGTTAATGGATGGAGGTTTAGAGCTTGGCTACCATAGCAGAGGGTCTATAATGTCTATGATGCATTTATTTTGGTTCTATTGCTCAGACTTGTTTCTGTAAGTAATGGGTAGAAATGGGATGGGGAAAATGGGTTAATTTGGATTTAATTATCCAACACTGTCTCTTAAATTTGGTTTGTTTGTTTGTTTCCCACAGAGGCTCAACTATTAATTATAACCTATCTTACCAACAGCCTTCTGGCACCCCATCTCCATAGCCACCCCAAACTCTGTGCATACATACACATAGACACACATACCCAATTTGCTGGAATGGCTTCTATACACCTGACTCACAACCATGGGTGTGATTCAAGTTCTTTCCCATCGTGTAGCAGGCATCAGAGAAATCTAGTAATGAGCCAGCTCAGGAGTCGGGAAAGGGCCGGATTATAAATATTTCAGACTTTGGGTCACGAATACTCAACTCTCCATTGTGGCTCAATGACAGCCACAGACAATATGGCAATGAATGGGTGTGGCTGTGTTCCAAAAAACACTGACATATGAATACAATATAATTTCTACATGTCAATAAATCTCTCGAGTTTTTCAACCATTTAAACAAATAAAAATCACTCTTAGGTCATGCTGTAGTTGCCAACCTCTTAGCTAGTCAATTGTTAAATTATCTTCTAAGTATTTCACATAATGCCCGGGGCATGCCAAGGACTTGGGTAGAGGCAATGGTGGTGGAATATGTATCAATGTCAGCCTCCACTGTACCATCAATGAAGTTCTGATTTAGCCAAAATCTCCTATCACAAAGGAAAGAAATCAACCGACTGATTGAATGAAAAAGTGAATAAAATACAAAATGAATGAGTGAATGAGTGACTCAAGGAAAACAGGTTTGCCTGGGTACTAAAAGCCTCTGAACTGGATCCATCTTGTGACTGGTTCTTATACTTTCTTACATTTCCCTGACAATTTTCAAAAGCAAAGTCACAATTTGCATATCTAATTAGAAACATTCTGTGACTGGAGAGAGAAGAGAGAGACTGGCCTGAATGTTATTTCGTAGCACTGGGGCATTAAAAATGATCAAGAAAGGGGGCTGTTGGCCTATGCTAAGAGGGGTATTCTTCAAATCCCCCCCAAAAGTGGGTCTAATCAAGCCAGCAGATGCAAAAGATCCACAATTTCATATTTCAAATAAGAAACATGTTGGGGCAAAAAACAAGAAGCCTAGTGGTTAAAGAAAAAAGGAAAGAAAACACACAATTGCTCTTAGTCTGTCATTTCCCCCACAGAGTAGTAAATAAGAGCTTTGATACATACAAGCAGTTATCAAACAGTAACAAATTAGTTCTTCACCATCTGTGATCCATGAGAGGGGGTGACAGTTTCAGTGCAAGATTTTAAAATATGAAATCAACTGTTTATGAACTGGTTTCAGAGTCTCCATGTCTACTTTGCCTCTTAAAGCACAGCCACAAGAAAGAGCTGAGGTTTTCCACTAACAAAAGCCAGCAGTTGTGGTTCCTTCTCTATGCTAATTACCGCCTGACATTTGTAAACAAGATGTTTCCTTCCATATTACAGCTTACCATACTTTCATACTTTCACATGACTTTAAAGAAACCAGCTTCACACAAAAGTCTCCTAGTTAAAGGGGCCTCCGGGCAAAGGAAGCCCAACCCTCACTTGCTATGTTGGCCTGGGTTCTGGCCAGATGTAGATGCCATGGGCTCTCTTGGGGTGCAGCTGAAACCTCCTTCACCCTCTCCAATCAAACAGGTCACTCATCCGCTTTCCAGGATGGTTTGTATTATTACACTGTGGCTGACTCCAACAGACCCCAGGAATGACTGATAGGAAGAACAGATCTCAGGAGCTCCTCATTCCCAGGTAGCAAGGGACCCCCCTTATTTCCCAGTCACCCTACCGCCCCACCTATATATGTGAGTAGGCAAAATCAGAGATGCCAGACCCTCATCCATGGTTTGAACCTCACTGGCTGCCTCTGTTCCCTCAATCTCATTAATCCTTGTCCAGTGATGGGAGCCACTTCTGAGTGGGTAAAGGGTTTGCAAGTCCTCAAAGGAGCTATTGTTTCCTGCTTTGGGATCTGGGTATAGAGTTCATAAATTAAAGCAAATGGTCTTCCGGAAATTGAAGGGGAGAAAACACCATTGGAATGTTAGATTTGACTTCTCTTCTTGGCCACACAGTATTTCCATCCTCAATTATTTATTGTAAGTTTTCACTATGTTTCCTTGCTTGTTTCTTTTTTTCTCCTCCTACTCTTCCTACACTTCCTTCTCCCCCTTCTAGTCCTTTTCTTTCTCCTAGATCTTCTCCTTCTCCTAACTTTCTCCTTCTCCTAGACCTCTTTCCATCCTTCTCCCCATCCTCCTCCTTTGTTCCTTTGATTTTTCAAATGGGACGCGGCATGAAAGAGCAAGGAAACTTCTCGATTTGCAAGCAGAAAAACGTAGGTGCTCAAATCTTGTCTTGGTTCTAACACCTCTGTTGTATGAGGCAAGCAACTCACTTCAACATCCTGTGCCTCCATTCCCTCAACTGATTTCAAATAAATCAAATGAGGGAATATAGGAGAGCAGTTATTACATATCTGGTACATATTAATTGCTCAAGAAATACAAGCTAAATCTGGTCATGCATTGAAGGCCTACTTTAAGTGCATGGGTGACTTAAGATCTCTGAAGTTCAGGTCAGATCATATAAATGGAAGCCCTTTGCAAACTGCAAAGTACTGTACAATCAGAGGACAGCTCCACGGCATCTGCCAATAATTCATTGTGTAGCCATAACAATATCAATGAGAAGTCCATGTCTGAAGACAGCCAATGCGCCTCCCAGCTTTAGCAGTCAATGAAACCAACTGGAGATTGGTGGTAATTTTAGAATTCCTTAAGAGGTGCAGTGACACTTAAGTGTCCCGTCTTCAATAACTTCTTCACTGGAGGACTTGCAGTGACTCATTCTCGACTGCTGATCAGCCAGGCGCTGGCTATTAGAGTATTCCTCCACGGCCGATTTTCACACAGGGACAATTGGAAGAGGTCTGCTCTTTAGTAACTCTATCTGGCAACTAGCTGGGTGTTTACAAATCTAGCACAGAGTGTACTTTTCTTCCTCAGCTCAGAAATTAAAGGGTATCTCTGTTATTAATTTACAGTATTTATTCCATACTACTATAATTCAAACCAAATCAAACTTAAACCCCAGAAACAATAGCCTGATGAATTTTTAAAGAAACTTTCCAAAATAAATCAATTTTTTTGGCTTGGGTTAGGTTTGAGAAGTTTCCACCCCTAAGGAAGAGTTTGGCTTTGTTTGTTTTCAGTAAGAGTCATTACACAAGGGTGCCATAGTCTTAAAGTGAAGATGCTACTGGCATCTAAAGTTTTAAAAAAGTAATAATATTGAGTTATTATTTATTAGGAATTGAATAGCATATTATGTGCCAGATGTCAGGTCATATATAATTTTAAAACTTTAATCCTAATGTTATTATCTTTATTTTATAGATGTAGGAACTGAGATTCAGAGAAATTCTATGACTTATACGACATCATACCACGATGAAGGCAAAACTCAAACCAAAAACTCTTATCTTTTCAAACCCCATGATCTTTTCACTTCCCTATACCATACTACCCCACTTGCACACAGGGGCTAAATTACATTTCTTTTTTCTTACTAGTCTGTTTGCTGATGGATGTTTTCAGGAAGTCCCAGGAGACATTTTAAAGAGTAGTAAAAATTACTTCCCATGGAGGTTGTCTTTTTCCCAGTAAATTCTTGCCCACAATCTTACCTGTCTTCCATATTTTCTATCTCGGTTCATTTGATATTTAAATCAGCCTTCAGCATATCATACACACCTGAGAAAATTCAGTTGATAAGGAATATATAAACAATTATTACACATAAGGGAATTATTTTAATGAGAATTTCAAATCAGATTCCCAACTAAAAAGTCCATACTTAGAAATACATTGTATAAATGAAACAAGTGAAAAAACAAAACTTGGAAATATGATTCAAATACACACTTACAATTTCACTTAAAATCCAATGGTATCTAATTCTCACTCCCACACTAATTTCTTTTCACTTTTGTTCCTGTAGTTACTAAAACAAAATTTATTATATTTTGTGTCTTTGTGCTGCCTGCAAAGCCAGAAAGATAAATCATCCTGACTCTGCCTTATCCCTTCCCTGACATTTAATCAGATACCAATCCTGCCAATTCTAATTCCTTTATAATATATCCACTTCCCCCGTTGCCCTCACCCAGGCCAGGGTGCCTTAGTCTTTAACCTGAATTAATGGGCAGCCAAGAAACTGGTCTCTGCCTCTATTCCAATTCATCCTCCATGCAACAGCTGGAGTGAACTTCTAAAATACAAATCTGACCGTCACCCTCTGTGTGACACCCTCCAATGGCTTCCATTGCTCATATACGTGCAAATGCACAAAGGTGGCCACAAGATTCTTTTTGACTTGGTCCCTGCTTTGATCATAACCCTCATCTCTCACTACACTGTCACTAAGCTTTAACCGTAACGAACTCCTTCCTTCCTTCCTTCCTTCCTTCCTTCCTTCCTTCCTTCCTTCCTTTCTTCCTTCCTCCTTCCCTCCCTTCCTTCCTTCTCCCTCTCTCTCTCCTTCTTTCTCTCTCTCTCTCTCCTTCTTTCTTCTTAGTTAGCCAAATGCACCTCTTGCCTCTTCCTTCAGCCTGGATTGGCCATTATTCCTTCGGCCCTCATCAGCTGCTATTCATCTTCCGGGTTTTAGATGAAACATTACCTTCTCTGGGGGGCCTTCCCTGTACCCCTGTTAGTTAGTCTAGATTAGATGTCTGTGCTGTGAGCTTCTACTTTCACAGCATTCATCACGTTATAGTAATTGCTTGTCTAATTGCTTTTCTTCCCCTCTGATCCTAAGCTGACTCTCTCACTGTTAAAACTCCAGTACCCAATATAACAGTTGGCATATAATGTGTACTCAATAAACATTTCTTATATGACTGATTGAATGTCAAATATACAATAACATTGATAAAAATGTGATATGCTATCTAACCAGAAGTTAGAGTACTAGCAACCACAGACCATTTTTGGTGGAGCTAGCATCAGAGCTCAGCTCTTTAGACTTCTAATTAAATGCTCTCATAAATGTGCTTTAAAGGAAGGAGCTTGGAGCCTAGGATTGAATTTAATCAGCATTGTATCTGAGCCAAGTGACCTTAATCAAGTACAAACCTCCTTGAGCCTCAGTTTCCTCATCTATAAAATGGGGGTAGTGATACCTCTCCTGTCTGTCTCTCAAGGATATCACGGATATCTAGTGAGATGTGAAAATGCATTACGATGGTTAGGTTCATGTGTCAACTTGGCCAGATGATGGTGTCCAGGTGTCTGGTCAAGCAAGCACTGGCCTAATCATCACTGCAAGGACATCTGTGGCTGGTTAGTAAACCAGAAGGCTGGTTTATTAAATCATCAGTCAATTGACTACACCTGCGACTGATTACATCAACGAAGGGCGTGTCTTCTGCAATGAGAGAATTCAATCAGCTGGATTTAATCCAATCAGTTGAAGACTTTTAAGGGAGAAGAGAGAGAACCTTCACTTCTTCGGCTAGCCAGCAAAACGCTTCCTGAGGAGTTCATTGAACACCTTCATCAGAGTTGCCAATTTGCTGTCTGCCCTACAGAATTGAACTCATGCATCCCCACAGTTGCATGAGACACTTTTACAAAATCTTATATTTATAGATATCTCTTGTTGGTTCTGTTTCCCTTGAGAACCCTAACTAATACATGCATTGTAAACACTGAAGTGCTAAAAAAATAAATAGTATTTAATGGGTGTAAGAAAAAAGGGAGAACGAAAAAAGAGTGCTTGCAACCTCGACTCTGCAGGATACTGGCTAACACATATGAGTGCTTGCCATGTGCCAGGGATGACGTGATGTCCTTAGCCGGTTATTCTTCCCAAGCACCCAATGACAAACTCAGTGAGCTGTTTTGCCTGCAGCAGTGTGGAGGAAGAAAACTGAAAGGAAAAGCCATGCTTTCATTCAACCACACTTAGTAGCTGCCTGGTTCCTACCATGTCAAGATACTACCTAGGACAAGAAGCCAACATCAAAACTGCGTCTCAGACATACAACTAGGTCTCCATGCCATTCGGCAGGTGTGGTCTTTATGGTGATGGAGAGGCAGTACGAGTCTGCTTAGGAAGGCAGAGAAGATAAGCAGAAAGATCTTCATTGATATTTAGAATGAGATATCTCATCTATCTGAAAACGTTTTTACAAGGACTCCCTTGTTTCTCAATAATGCCAGACAAAAGAGGAATTCCTTTAAAATGACCATAATAGCTATTCTTCTTATTATAGAACTAACGACGGGGAAGAGGTAAAATTCAGTTCAGAAATATTTGCCTTTCATGTGTTTGCAGTTTTGCTGGTTTGGAAATGTTATTTTGTTGCTGTTGAGGTCTAGTGCTGCTGCTTCTGCACGGGCATTCCTTAGCCCCTTCTCATATGGACATATGGCACAGAAAGTTGAGAAAATATTGTCCAATTTGTCTAAATACCAACTCATGGTCTAATTCACCCACTGGGCTGGGAGAGCACAGCTGTATAGCCTTATCAGCAACGGCCAAAGAGTTCCACGAGTTCAAATGCTAATCCAAAGCTCATATTTGCTTTGGCGCATGTTGGTTGTACATTGCAATGAGCAGGTTGAGGAGGGAATTTGAGGGAATTGGAGGATGGAAGGTGGAAAGAGAGAGAGTTACCATGTTCCTGACATCCCACATAAATTCAAAATATAGAACCAACTTTAATATGCCATGAAATTTGAAAAGAGTATTTTTATTTTTTAAGTGTTTCCTTTCCATTCCAAGCTGGTTCCCATTGTTCTTGTTTTCAGGAAGTGGTTTTCAGAAAATGTTTGAACTCATTTTTTCCTTTTTTATTTTTTTTTATTATGTCAGATTGCCTTTAATAAAGTATTCCAACAACATATATTATTACGTTTCATATGACTCTTGTTCCTTTTCACAGTCTTTCCTCACATCTCCATATATTATAGAATGAGCAAAATATTTTTATCCATCATGTCAATAAATTATATAAACATCCATGCAAATATCCTTTTGCATCTTCCATAAAAAATATCCGCATTGTATTTTATTATACTAGTTTATTTCAAATAGTTTTAGATGGAATCTGAAGAACTGATTGCTTTTTTTTTTATATTAAATTCAGTTTTATTGAAATACATTCACACACCATACAATCATCCATGGTATACAATCCACTGTCCACAGTATGATAACATAGTTATGCGTTCATCACCACAATCTATCTCTGAACATTTTCCTTACATCAGAAAGAACCAGAACAAGAATAAAAAATAAAAGTGAAAAAAGAACACCCAAATCATCCCCCCATCCCACCCCATTTGTCCTTTAGTTTTTATCCCCATTTTTCTACTCATCCATACACTAGATAAAGGGGGTGTGATCCACAAGGTCTTCACAATCACACTGTCACCCCTTGTAATCTACATTATTATATAATTGTCTTCAGGAGTCCAGACTGCTGGGTTGGAGTTTGGTAGTTTCAGGTATTTACTTCTAGCTATTCCAATACATTAAAGCCTAAGACGTGTTATCTATATAGGCATAAGACTGTCCACCCGGGAGGAAAAAAACAGAAAGGAGGTCTGTTTCCTGAACCAGCCAAACAAGATGACAGTGAGGGAGGGCATTCAGGTAATTTAACTAACAAATAAATGTAATCGAGGAAAGGAAATTCTGTCCCAAATTGTTCCAGTTTGCTAATGCTGCCAGTATGCGAAACACCAGAAATGGATTTGCTTCTATAAAGGGGGTTTATTTGGTTACAAATTTACAGGCTGAAGGCTATGAAAATGTCCATATTGAGGCACCAACACAAGTACACCTTCACTGAAGGAAGGTGGGTGGCGTCTGGAAAACCTGTTAGATGAGAAGGCACGTGGCTGGCATCTGCTGATCCCACGTTGTATTCCAGATCCTCTCTCAGTTCCTGCGCATTCTTCAAAATGTTGCTCTTGGGTCGTTTTTTCCTCTCTTAGCTTCTCCAGAGCAAACACTGGGCTAGCGTCTCTGAAGTGTCAGCAAAAGTCTGCTTCCAATGGCCATCTCCAAAATGTCTCTCTCATCTGCTCTTCAACATGTCACTCTCAGCTGCTCTGAGCTCCTTCTGTCTGTGAACTCTTTTATAGGACTCCAGTGATTTAATTATGACCCACCCTGAATGGGTGGGGTAACACCTCCATGGAAATTATCTAATTAAAGGTCTCATCCACAGTTGATTGAGTCACAACTCCATGGAAACACTCAATCAAAGGATTCCAACCTAATCAGGAGTAATACATCTGTCCCCACAAGATTACACTAAGGAACATGGCATTTTGGAGGGCATAATACATCCAAACCGACACACAAACGTCTAAGTAACAAATATTTATCAAAGCTCTAGAATAATGCAAACATATTGCCCCTTATTAGAAATTTATTAATTCAATCAGTGAACTTTGAGTATTTGCTATATCTAAGTACCATGCTTGAAGACTTAAGCCTGAATTCCATTTGCAAGGAGCTCATTATAATGGGGAAAACATATAGCTTCTCTTTTTACTAGATGCGTGACTTGCAAAAATTTCCTTTTCTCTCAAGGTCTTAATTTTCTTATCCATAAAATGGAGATATTAAAAATAACAATAGCTATACTATAGAATCATCATGAGGAGTTTAAGAAAATGAATATTAGTATAACATTTAGAATATCTCCTGGCTAGTGAGTGGGGTGGGGTATGACCTTAGAGAAATATATCACACACTTATAAGCCATTAAACAATAACCTAGTGTTCAGGCAGAACTGCTTAGACATGAAAGCAGGAAAATTGTCAGTGAAAAAACAAGAGGCAATTGAACGCAGTAAAACAGAAAGTGGGGGCTTGGGAGTGCTAGACACTGGGGAGCCAGCCTCAGGCTCATAATGCTGACCCCCCAGCCTGAGCCAGTGAATAACCTCTCAGAAGATCTGTGTTCCCTTGTCTCTAAAATAAGAACTGCCTGGAAGTCATCATGGGCCCCCAACTTTAAACCTTCTCTACCGTTTGACTATTTTACCATGGACATGCTTTGATGATGGGCATGTGCTAGCTAATGTATACAGGTTGTGTTCTAGCTAAAATTTGTTCTGTAGTCTTTATCAATAAAAATTGTTTAGTTCACGTGTCTGCTCATATGAAACATACTCGATATATGTTCATGGGGTAGGAAATTGAAAAACTATGCTACAGAAGCCTACAGACAAGCCTCTTTCTCTCCAGAGTCTCTCTTCACAATATATGCTCAGTCTGGGGAAAAAAAAGGTGTCTTTGTTTTTTTTTTCCCCCAGATGACACATCACTCAAGCATAAGAGGGACAGGGGAATGGAGTGAATGTAGAACTGTGGGTCTGCAGGAAAGCTTTGGCATAGCTCTTGCAACACACAGGGTTTGTTTCACATCTGTCAAATGATGTCTTTTGACTGTGAGCCTTTTAAGGGTAGGCACCATATTAATCAAATGTTGACCCCCAGAGCCTACCAGAACATCTGGCACAGGTAGGTATTTAGTAAATATTTGATGAGCAGGTGATGCCAGTGCCAATGTGGAACCGTGGGGCTCCGGAGGTAACTTGCCAACCCAAGGCAGAGTTGAAGGGGATTTTCCCAGAGTCGCAACCCTCTGCCCCTGCATATGAAGCCACTTTGGGAAGACCCTAAATTCACTCTCTACAAAGTTTACCCCAGCCCGGGGGCTGCAAGGAGAGGAGATCTCCGTGTGTAAGCGTGCACCCAAGGATGGCCCTCCATAATGCACAGAATTTCTTACTTTGAGGGCAGAGAATGTTCTGAGCATGCAATTTGAGAAGCCACAGAGAAGGGGCCTGCACACCCCAACCCCCAGCACCCTCCAGAGAGGCCCTATACACTTCCCCGAAGGGGAATCCAGTTTTGTCGTTTTTATCTCTTCGCATCTTATGAAGCTCTGGAGAGAAGAAAGGGACAAAACTTTGATATATTTAATGTCTGTTGTATAGTCAATGATTAGAGCGTTCCAATTAACTGTGGAGGGTAACACAGGACGTGGAGAGGGAGAGCTTGGCTCCAGGTCTGGCCCTGCTATTAGCTTCCAACATATTGCGGGACATTCATTTAACCTCTACTGAATTAAAAAGTCATCTTTTTTAAGGTCTGTTTCAGCTATAATTTCCTAGGCTCTAATCCCCAGGATGGTACCACTTTTCCCAAAGAAGTCCATTGGAAGATTTGTGTCACTCTCAGTCTGTATTACTCTGCAATTCTCTTCCTGGGGTTTTGACCATGGTACTTTAATATGTAAATGCTTCCTTTGCTCGTCATCCAACAGACGTGCTTATCTGATTCAACAATAATTGCAACTAAGAAGAGCCATAACAAGTTAATTATATTCAGTTTATGCATCAAAAATACCTGATAGGGTTTCAAATACAAAATTACAAAAAGAGTTTAGACATCAACACGGCCAAGCCATATGTCCTGTATTACCAGCTGTGCTTTGCATATCTACCCAGTGATCAGGTTTTTAAAAATTGATTGCAGTTTTTGTGAACTGCAGATTTCTGTCGCAAACTCTGCAGATTACATCAAATTGGGATGTTTTGTATTTAGTTGTTAAGGAGAGTTTTCCTTAACTGAATAAAGTAATTGCAAACAGATCTTTTCAGTTATTCCCCTTTCGAAGATAATTCTTTTAACTCTTCATAATGTCATTCAATTTTAGACCGAGAATAATGTGGTACAGATAGTCATATTTACTTGTAAAATGAGCTTTCTCTCGAGTAACCAAGACTTTGAAGGTGATATTTGTATGCCATGCCATTTTCCCTAACCTGAAATTAGGAGAACCTTCAGCTAGTACACTAAGAAATCTGAAATGTGACAACAAAATAGGGTGGTGGAAAATTTCACTAATTTGCATGCACAAGCATGCATTGTCCCAATTCTTGTTTGCATTAAATTTTTTATAACTAATGGCAAATTGGGGACACATTCCATTTCTTCAAATCCCATTGCTTCTAGCATATTTCTTATACCTTTCAGAACATGTAGCATAATTAAAAGGAGTAGGGAGTCAGTTAATAAAATTAATAATTCCTCTCGCTACCTTAAGTTAATCCTTACATATTTCTTCAACTCCTGCAGTAGTCTTATTCTCATCACTAAGTCACTCTCCATTTCTTCAATCCCATATGGAAATGGATGTAGCATCTTCTTCAAGTTAAATAAGATAAGAGTTTCCACTGGTCATTTGGAAAGAATAGCTCAACCACTCAGACAAGGGGATCATGTCTCTTCTGTCCTCACATCTTAGATCTCGATAGTACTAAATATAACTTCTTCCATTCACTGACTCCGAAGTCCATTCCTCCCATCACTTTGACTATATTTCAGTCTCAACTTTAATTCTTCATTTCTATTTGAATGAGAGTTCTGTGTTCTTGCCTCCCTCACTTCCCCCCCAAATTTTCTGATTCTTCAGATGTTTGTTCTACCACCCTTGGTTTCTTCTTCCTTTATCCCAGCCATACAAAACCTTGACTGTTATCCAAACCAATCAAGAGCCATTTACTTCAATACTTAAGTGTTTCCCACGTTTGACTTAAGTCATCTCCATCCCCATCTGTTGCTTACCCCATCTTTCAGATCTCATAGTGCCTACCATGACCCACTGGATTTTTCAGTCTATACACTGTAGCCAAGTTCACCTTTAGATATAAACTCAGTGCAGCATTTTTCACCAACTCTGTTCGTCTTATTGGATGTTCAACTTTCTGATATCTGTGTTTCTTCTTTTTCCTTTTCCCTCTTGTATTCTCACTCAGTTATGTCAGTTTTTTGTGGTTCCTCTTATCAGTCTATGTCAACATTTGGATTGTTCTGGTATCTTTGAGCTTGGTAATTTGCAAGAAGAAGGGACTGACTTCTTTCTTTCTAGGTCCCACATACAGTCCCATTATCTGCTTTGCCCGTTAACTTCCTCAATGAGATGCTAGGATCCACTCAAAACACTCTCCTGCAGCTAACAGATTATCAGTCCCTCAAGTTCACACTTTCATGCATGTTCCAGTGTTCATCTCATTTGCAGTGTTAGACCCAGAATAATTAAAATAAGTAACTTAAATACATCAAGGGCCTTCTACATTCTAAGTTGTGAAATATACAATGGAAACCATGGAATGTGTTCCAAGTCCTGATATTCCTAACTATCATGTTTCTTTTTACAGACAATCCACATTTTGGGAATTATTTTCTTCAGAAAAAGTCATTCATTCATTCCACAAATATTGAAACAATTGCTGTGAGTACTAGGAACCAGGGATGCAAAGATAAAAAGCCCTACCTTCAAGAAGGTCATGATGGGCACTCTTGTTACTACTGATTGAAATGTAATATGATCACTCCAGCTATGGAGGCCCGAGCACAGTTACTGGAAGGTGACTATGGTGCTCAGAGGTCAAGACAGGATGTATAAAGGAGATGGCATTTCAGCTGAGACTTCCTGGACCAGTGGGGCGATATTGGATGTAAAAGTGAGTACAGGCAACAGAAAAGGCATAAAATTCACTCAATTCTCATCAATTCGGCAAACTAACATCCTGAAGATTTTCCGTGGGAATGTCCCTGTACTTGTGTGTCTGGTGACTCCCAGATAACTAATGAGCTGCATGCTCAGTTTTCTTAGGTCCAGTTTATATTAATGCTGAAACCAGATCACTGGGTTCCTGACTCTGGCCTCTTTTCAAATTCCAAAAAATTGCATTAAAAAAAATTGCAATTCTTTAACATCCCCATACTGCTCATTTTAGTTTCTTTGGCTATATTAATACTTTCTGCATTAGGTATTTGTCATATTTTTCAACACTAGCTATCCCCCAGTTCCTATGTAGAAGAAATGAGCTTATACATTTTTATGCCATTTATAAAGTGGGGGAAAATCAGTTTTGCTCCTTTTGTGTCTGTTCATATTCTGCATGTTCTTTGGTTGTTTAAATAATTCAACATTTCTCCATGAGGAGTCTCTAGGTAAGCAGGTTGACCATAGGAGTCATCCTCCGTGGCACAAATCCTAACGGCCCCTCACTGGCCATGTTACCTGGGTAAGTCACTTATCTCTTTGAACCTCTGTTTCATCAACTGTAAAGTCAAGACAATAATAGTTCTAGCCTCATAGTGACTTTTGCGAGTACAACCTAAGTTCATTCATGTAAAGCCCTTAGAACCGGGCTGAATCCTAGAAAGTGCTCATTGAATACTGTCAATTATTTATATTTTCTTTGTTAAAACAGACAATGTAGATTATTTTAAAAGACTGAAATGTTTCATATTCACCTGATAGACTTTATGAGCAGGGATTTACCATAAACTCTAAGTGATTCAATGACAGCGCCAAACAGACACTGTGGCTCTGCTCACACGAAAACTGTGCTACAGAGGAATGTTTAGCAAGGGATTTTGGTTAAAGCCTCGGCTTCCCTGACCTTGTTTCACTCCCACAACTCCTTCCCTGGAAAATATGGACTCCATTGTATTGTGGGTCCCTTAACCCCTAAAGCTGTTGTCTTGTCAATGCTGGCATGGCAGGCATTCAAGAGGGAAGTGTGGAAGAGAGTTACAGGTTGGAACCCAAGAACAGAAAACTCAATTCTGCCCCGAGAGCGCTCTGTCACCTTAGGCAGCATGCTTAACCTCCATTGGTTTTGTTTCCTCAATTGCCAAATGAGAATTGGGCTCACAGATAACCATAACTGTACAACTCTCCTGCTTGAGTGCCTTCTATGTGCCAGACACCATGCTCTTTGTGACACATGAACTATTTCTGGTGCTCATTGGAGCTCACCTCTGTGGCTACAGTTATCCCTCCTTAGACATGAAGAGAAAGGGGTTTGGAGAGCTGAAGGGATCTGGTCAAGGTCACCCAACTAGTTACTGAGAGCCAAATCCAGGGCTCTCTGCCCCCAAAGAATTTCTGCTTCCAATGTCCACATGATTTTCTAACTAACTGTCCAACTATGAAACATAACGCCATTTTTGACAAGTAACATTTGAGGGATAGTCACATTTTTCAGTCTGAATCTTCCATTTAGACTCTTCTCCACACCTCTTCCGGTGAAATTTTGTCAGAGATTCTCTTACCAGCTGTCTCAGAATTTTCTCTTGAAACTTGAATGCTCACTGTAGTTGAATAGATAACAGCAGGAATTTTTTTTTGGTCCACCTTTTGAATCAAGCAGATTGTGGTTCTGTGGCTTGTTGACTTCCTTTGGACAAGCAGTTTTGCTGGGGCGTGCGCTGGCTCCAGCCCTTCTTGTGCTCTACCTGGAGGACTGGCCACAGGCATTGATTGGACAGTGGACACTGCGAGCCGTTTCCAGCAGACCGCTGCTTCTTTCTGGCGAAAGCATATTTTAATGCATGCAGCCTTTCGAGTGGCTGACCATCTGTCTGCTTCAGACCCTGCAAACATCCACTTCATCTGAGTTTTCTGAAATATTTCCTAATTCCACATCCAGTGGAGGCCTTTTACTACCTTTAACACTCTAAACTTCTGACAGTACTTTCACCCACCAATGGAACCTGCTGCAGTCTGAGACACAGGTTATAACACCTAATATCACATTATCCCAAAGTCCCTTTTCCTCAGGGTTTGTCTTCTGGCACCACGTCCTTAGCCTGTTTTACAAAGGACAGATTTTCTCCGTTTCCTAAGTGTTCCACAGATGTTCAGATTTTCCGGGATAAAAGTAAAAATTTTTTTTGTGGAATGTGCTAGAAGCATTTGAGGTCACCAATGCTGAAATCCTCTCTGTGCCTCATTGGCCATTTCTGATCTGATCTAGGCAGGGATGGAGACTGTTACTAACAGCAACACATGTCATTCTGAACTAGAAATGGGATAATTATTTTAAAAGGAAGCAGAGTATAAATACGTGCTGCCCAAGCAACCTGGTCATCAATAGTCTACATGAATTATATGTCAATACTCCCCTCTCAGGACAGTCTGTGGTTCCTATGGCTTATGATCCATTGACATTGATAACTGACCCAAAAAAACTTGCCACTCAGTAAGTTAGGAACCTTCCACTGTTCCTTCTCCCACTTCCAGCTGCTACTGCCAGATGCTCAACACCCAACGTGCCATGTCAGCAGCAAGTCTGACATGATTGAGGATAGGGCTCACTTTTATTTTTGCCCAGGTACTAGAAGATTGTGAAACACATTCCCATCTATACTTACTGTCAAGAATCCATATAACTTGGCTCAGGGTAATTTTCTACCACAAAATGAATTACTTCTCTGATGTTGAAAAGATTTTAAGGAAGGACATAGGCAACTGAGGAAA
This sequence comes from Choloepus didactylus, assembly GCF_015220235.1. Taxonomy (NCBI): domain Eukaryota; kingdom Metazoa; phylum Chordata; class Mammalia; order Pilosa; family Megalonychidae; genus Choloepus; species Choloepus didactylus. Next base: position 56,687,491 of record NC_051326.1, read on the forward strand.
AAGGTAATGAAATAGGGGTAGAAAATGGAACAGAGGAAAAGAGAAGGAAGCTACATAGAAAATAGTGATGCTTTCACTTCAATATCATGTCCTAGCTTTGCTTTGGTTTTGTCGGTAAATCAAAGGCTAATTACAGGGTGCAGCCACTTAAAAAACCAAATTCAATCTGCTGTCAAATAGCCAGAAAAGGTTTCCAGGATGGGATCTGGTGCCACCTATTTGGTGCTGAATGTGAGGGATGGCTTTTCAAATGTATTGCCAAGCTATTTTTTCCCACTCAAATCTGTTATTTCCTTCTTTCTGATCTTGGGAGCCATGTAAAATTTTGTTTCCCTTTTTTCTCTGCTGCCCTGAAGCACAGAGGTTGATCCTGTGCTTGTTTGTAGCAACTGTGCCAGTATCACTTAGCTTTCATCGAGTCTTTCCTCCTTGCTATGGTCTAATTTGTTTGATTGAAGTACAAGACAAGTGTGCATTGGTAATACTTTGGGGGAGCATCTCACAGAATAACTAACCAACTGTGACTTATAAAAAAAAAAAGACGTTTAATTTTTCATGGGAAATAAGACTGGATAAGTGCTGTTTGCTTCTGGTGTTCAAGATATTTATCAAAGACCCGGTCTTTCTGCATCATGCTCCTGTTTGCCAGTGGGGTTGGGAATTCATCTCTTTTAGTTAGAGGGGAGCTGCCAACATTATACCCTCGTGGGACAGTTTCCAAGCAAGAAGGAAATCATCTGGGGCCCAAAGAGCTTTCTCCTACAGCACCTCACTCTGGTATTAAGGAGCGAAATCTTTCCCCAAAGTCTCCAAATGGAGTTCTGCTTGCATCACATTAGCCAAAATCAAGTCATCCGCATGCTGCTGCTGAAAAGGAGAAAGAGACTGCCAGAACTGCCTTAACTCAATTCGGACTCATCCCTTAGGCCGAGGAGAGGCCATCCAATGCACAAACGAGAGTTGGCCATGTTTGGGATGAAATAATAATAGTGATAACTGAAATCGCTGAAATGAATATAGTACTTCTGATGAGCTAGAAGTAATGATAAACCTTTACATTTATCTACTCCTTCAATTCTTTTGACAACTCTCTGGGGTTGTGTGTGTGTGTTTCAATTTCTTCTTCTTCTTTTTTTAAAATCTATTTAGAGACCAGGAAATAGGCACAGAAAGGTTAAGCAACATGTCCAAGGTCACACAGATGAGTAATTGAGCTGGAACGGGAACCCAGGCCTTCCATGCCCCTAACCGTCGTGCTATGTGTCTTTTATACACCTTGAAGTTTTTGGTAAATGCCAATTCTCAAGGTTTGGCATTTGAGAGGCAGTGGATAGAGCAGGATTTGGGATTGTAAGACTCTTACAAGTACCCAGTATCTATTGCAATTAATGGAAAGACAGATTTTCAGAGCTATCGTACCTCGGTGGTTATGTAATACAATCTCCTCATTGTATAAATGAGATAACTCATCAGTGAATGGAGGAAACTTGTACAAAATTAGTAAACAGACAGAGATGGGACCATGACCTGGTTACCTTCCACTAATTAATTTGAATATATTTTACCAATATTTCTGCTTTTCTCTGTGCTCCCTGGAAGCTGTGGTTTTCCTTCTCCCCTTACCCTATTACAATTTGAGTTGATAAAGCAAATATTGCAACATGTATAATAGTAGGCAGCTATGTGTATTATAGAGTAGGTGCCCAGAAAAGAAAATACTGTGGATTATTTAATGCTGTTACCCCAGCCCCAGTTGGCCAGCACAAAATGAAGCACTAAGCTAATTATGACAATACAGTATAGGAAAAAACAAAAACAAGCAAACAAACACTGTTTTTATTCCTGTGCTCACCACAATCTCTGAGTTTCAGTTTTTAATGTTCAAAATGGGATTCACGTATCCCACAAGCATTGTGAAAAACAATGGGGATAATTTGTGTAAAAGCATTTTTTAACTATAGAACAAGACGTAAAGTTTACTTTTGCTAGTATTTGTGGTTATTATTATACAATGACAGGACTTGGAAAACTGTAAGTATACTACAAATAAGTGAATAGATTTTTCACTAATAGAAATGCACTGAAATTTGGTCTCACTCTGGATTGAGAGCAGTTTGCCATGGCCATGGAGATACAGAGAAGTGAGGCTTATAGGCTTTCAATGGGTTTACGTAATCCAAGGGGAACTTCAGCGGACACGGGGCTTGCAGGTAGCAGATCCTGTCATGTCCCACTTACAGGGTGATATGGTAGACCCCAGAAGTACACCCAACCTCTGTAAAGGGTATGTGCAGAATACTGCCATTTCCATGAAAATTTCAGACACTGAGCCCCTCCCTCAGGAACAATTCCAAGGCTTAGTTTAAACTGGATTATTTTACCTACATCATTCAGAATCTTCTGATTCTTATTCCAACAGCAAAACTAGGTATAGCAGGCAACCATGTAGCAGAAAGCATTAATACATGCCAAGATTTAACAATAATGACAGTTATCGCTAGAATTCACTGCATACATGTGCCAGGCACTGCGTTAGGTGCGATACCTAAATGATCTCTTCTCCCACAAGGATAATGTAGAAAGTTCTATGCCTCTTGATATTTTCTCTAAGAGCATTAGGATTCAATCATTTCATTCACTTGTTATTCCATTCATTCAAACCATTATTTTGAAGTTATGTTATGTGTCCAGTGCTGTTTTAGTAATACTCCAAAGTATTGAATGTAGCTAAATTGTGTGACCTTCTTAGCAGTCACTTTAGAAGATCAGGAAGCATGTGATGGTAGAAGGAGGTGTAGACTAGTAATCTGGAGACGTCATTTGTATTTCTGATTCTGCCGATGGCTATGTGGCCTTCTTCTGGGCCTCCAAGCTTTCATCTATAAAATAATAGTACTAGATGGACTATTCTCTAAACCCACCCACCACCCACTACTGACCTCTGGGATTAGTTCTTGCAAAGGGGTTTGGTGTTGGGCTCCATGAAAGAAAACCTAGCCCAGGGATGGGTGTAGTGTAGGAAAGCAGAACATGGCTGCTCCTGCTCCTGCCACTGGTGCCAGCGATGGTTTCTCTGCTTCCTGAGCTAAAGCAGCTTGTCGCAGATAAAACGTGGTGCAAGCCAGCAGCTCTGTGCACTCTTGGCTCCAGGCCAGCAGGCTCAGAAGTAATCCAGAGACGGAAGAGAACGCTTCGTGACTCAAAACCATGACCTGCTGCTAAAACCGCAGGATCTCCATTCAAAGGCAAGAGTGGAATTGGGGGGATACTGAGATTTGTCCAAGTCAGCAGGGACAAATATCCATCTTATTCCCAGCCCATGATTCAGAAACCTTCAATGGTTGATGCTTTCATTATTCAAGAAACAAGTATTTCCTCACATGAAAACATCAGCACTTATCACAATTAAACCCACCAGCACTTGCACACGTGTGTGCACACACATGCACACACCAGTCAAACATTTACATACATACACACACAGTCATTAAACAATGCCAACTGTTGCTTCTGGAATGACTGATGACACACCAAACCCCATTAAAATCAAGATTTTTGTCTTATGCACTGGCAAAAACTGGCAATTATGAAAAGAAAACCTAAACTGTAACTTTTTCTTTACCTTGGACTCAATGTTTCACTTACTTGAAAATGAAACAAATGAAAAATAAGCAGTCAGCTTGGATGCTAGGGGTTTTCACTTTAGATGTCAAAAATATGTTGGATCCCAATATGGGGTTCTCGCTAGTGGTGTTGCCTGACCCTACGATTATATTGTATTGTATGATATTTTATTTTCTTTTTAGTATGTTTTTTATTATTCATTAAAAAAAACCTTTTTATTCATAGCAATCAATATGTTCAAATGCTGACTGTGGTGATAAATGCACAACTGTATGATGATACCATGAACAACTGATTGTACACTGTGGATAATCATATGGTTTGTGAATATAGCTCTATAAAATTGTACGGAAAATATAAACAGGGATAAAAGTGCTGGAGAAAATATGGAGAGAAAGATGTATGTATTTATTGTCGGTTAGGAGGTAGAATGGTATAGCCTTTCTGGAGCACAGTGGGGTGGTTCCACATAAAGCTAAGTAGGTGGGTGCCATAAGGTCCTGCAACCTCATTAGGGGGCATTTACTTGGAGGATCTGAGAGCAGGGACGTGAATGGACATTTGCACACTGGTGTTTGTGGAGAGAGTATGCATGATTTGCAATGGTTGGAGGTGGCCTAAGAGTACATCAACTGAGGAACAGAATGGTGAACTGTGATGTGTGCATACAATGGAATATTAAGCAACTACGAGAAGGAGTGAAGCTGTGAGACACACAAGGAGGTGAATGGAACCTGTAAACAGCATTTTGAGTGAACCACACCAGAAACAAAGGCAAACACTATGATGCCTCACCAATATGGACTAACTACAATGTGTAAACTCAGAATTGAATCTTAGAGTACAGCCTAACAAGGGAACAATTATTGTAATGGTCCCTAGATTGTAAGCTCTAACAAGCAGTCAAATCTATTCCTGAATTGTAATAGCTATCTCCAAACTCTGAGATGCTGATCCCTTTGTGTATAACCTGACTGGTCTCTAGAACATTGGGTATATGTGTTACACTTGAAACTCAGAGCTAGAACTTGGCAGATATGAATGTCACAGTATTAGAACATATAGCAACTGTTAAAAAAGCTTAAAAAGAGTCCAGACTTCAACTAGATACATGAATGAAGCACATGTGGTTAGAACTAGGGCAAATTGGGCCAAAAGGTAAAAGACAATACTGACTATGTTTTAAAACTTCAAATTCCATGTGAGACCAAGGGAAGAGATGGTTAGTTGGTGCAAGATCTATATTTCCTAAACAATTTAACTCATACAGTTTGTTCAAATACCATAATTACATGGAACTTTGAATAGGAAGTGAGACCCGGTAGGTTTGCATAGGTTAGTGTGAAATAGTGACACATCCCAAAGTAAAGAGAATAAAAATATATATTCAGGGCCCCCCTGAGGAGCCAGGGGGAAATGCAGAGGTGTTGGGCTTCCTCACCTGGATTGTTGCTGATGTTCCCACAAACATTGAGGACTGGTGGTTTGATGTGCCAAGCCCTCTATCATGGGACTTGCCCTTATGAGGCTTGTTACTGCAAAGAAGAGACAAAATCTGCTTATAATTGTGCTTAAGAATCTCCCCCTGAGTACCTCTTTGTTGCTCAGATGTGGCCCTCTCTCTCTCTCTCTAGCTAACACAGCTCAGCCGTTGAACTCACTGCCCTCCCCTCTACATGCGATCTGGCTCCCAGGAGTATAAATCTCCCTGGCAACACAGGATATGACTCCTAGGAATGAATCTGGACCCGATGCTGTGGGATTGAGAACATCTTCTTGACCAAAAGGGGGATGTGAAATGTAACAAAACAAAGTTTCCATGGCTGAGAGACTCCAAATGGAGTGGAGGGGTCACTCTGGTGGGCACTCTTATGCACTATACAGATAAACCTTTTGAGGTTTTAGTGCAGTGAAATACCTAGAAATAAATACCTGGAACTATCAAACTACAACCCAGTAGCCTTGACTCTTGAAGACAATTGTATAGCAATACAGCTTACAAGGGGTGACAGTGTGATTATGAAAGCCTTGTGGATCTCAGTGCTTTTGTCCAGTGTATGGATGGATGAGTGGAAAAATGGGGACAAAAAACTAAATGAACAATAGGGTGGGAGAAGGGGGGGGATTATTTGGGTGTTCTTTTTTACTTTTATTTTTTATTCTTTTTTTTCCCTTTTTCTGGTACAAGGAAAATGTTCAAAAAATAGATTGGGGTGATGAATGCACAACTATATGATGGTAATGTGAACAAGCAATTGTACACTTTGGATGATTGTATGGTATGTGAATGTGTCTCAATAAAAATACATATATATTAGATCTCAGAGTTAAAATATGCTATGTCTGCCAGTCTAAAGAGTCCCAAATATTAATGGACTTACTTCAAAAGCACTAGATTTCTTTTTTATCCATTTAAAACACCTATGTTTACAGGCCAATGATGTGAAAACATTGAGGGATAAATTAGCCCTTTGCAGTAATTATATTTTCATGTTGCTAAAACTTGAACATGCTAGATTTCCAGTCATCCTGCTAGATTTCTGCTACTAGTTCACAAACTGGAACATTAAACCTGGATAAACCAAACCATGTTTGATTGTTGGTCCCCAATAAGGGCTTCAAATGGTTCTTTATGCAACAAGTTTAAATTTGTATTGAAATGGTAGGCAGGAACCTGGCTGGTTATAATTTTAAATGCCTTAGAATGTATAATTCCTTTAAGAAAAAGTGCATGATGCAATATCATAATCAAGATTCCAAAGTACAAAAAGACCTCCTTGAGTTGAATCCCGAGCAACAGGCAAAGAATATGACTTAACGGGTATGGGGACAAAGATGACGATGACACATTCAATGGCCCCGGCAGCCACTGCTGGCGTGTAGGAAGCCCTTGCTGCAATTTGCCCGCATGCTTCTCAATTAATCACCATGACAACCTTATAAGGCAGATGTTGTTAGTATCCCCATTTCACAGATGACAACACTGAAGCCCAGGCATGTAAAGACTTGCCTGAACATCTGGAGAATAGCAGAGCAGAGTGGTGAATCTGGGTTTGTCCTCCATACCCAGAGCTTTTGTTCCCCTGGCTCTCTGGTAACACACCAGAGCTTTTCAGACGTTGGGGCTGGCCTGGACTTGCACTGTCTGTGCTGGCTGGGAAACCCACTGCACCATTCTTCAAAGCCCGAGTCAATAGATTCTCTTCTACTTAAATGTCTCTGTTGACCTCGGGCAAAATGAGCTATTTCCTTATTTATGTTCCCATGGAGTCTTATAGGTACTTGATGATTTGTCTGGAACATGAGGTGGTGAGAAGTGAGTGCCGTGGAAGGAAACTGGGATGTGTGTTCTGATCCATTAGGAAAGGACTCTCTACACCACATTCAGGAATATATGGTGCAGTCAGCGAGAGCGTTGGAAGGATTTTAAGCCAAAGATAAGATACAATTATACTGAGAGATAAATATTCTTAATTTTAAAAGAGAAAACCACACTTTTTAATTCTATTTATTTACACAATAACAAACATCAACAAACGTCTTCTGTACAGGGGTAAATCATAAACATTTTAGGCTTTGTGAAGAATATACAGTTTCTGTTTTGCAGGCTGCAAGCCACAGTTTGGTGACCCTTGAGACAATAGAATACATTTTTCAAGAGGAATCTATAATTTCTTAAAGACTTGCTTTGTTTGCTTGGGTAGACATGCCCTGAAAGTAACTTTTACAGGAAATGTAATTAGGTATGATTTTATTACAAATAAAATGAGTTAGGTACATATAGTATAATGTATTTGTTACAGTGTGTCTAAATAATCCCCACCAACAGAAAATACAGTAAAAAAGTGATCCATTGCTGTTAAAAAAAAAAAAAAAAAGGACCAATGCACATGAAATTAAGATGAGAAGCAAGGATTGCTCAAATGCCAAAAGTGACTTTTCTGGGGAGCCACAATTCCTGGGGAGGCCATAACCTATTTCTCTAGAAGCCACCAACCCATTATCAGAGCCTCACAGTCGTTTCATTTTATAAAAAGAAATAAGAAAAAAAAAGATCCCACATGGGATATATTGCAGCCACAAGAATGTGGTTGCTTTTTTCTCTGCTACCTTACATCTAAAAGTAGATACTGCTGTTGGACCATTTTCAAAACACATCTTCTCTCACATGAAGACTTCAGGCCCTGCTACTCCATCCCACCTTACCACGGACGAACACTGCCCTATATTTTCAGAAAATATCAAGGCTGTTTTTTCTTGCCTCAGTTCAAAAAACATCCTCTCATTTGTATATGTAATATATATATGTCAGAAAGGGTAATTTTTATTTCCAACTTTAGAGCAGACGCTGAACGAGGCATTTTACCTTTATTTACTGATTTACTCTTTCCAAAAATTTTATGAGGTTGTCACTCTTCTCCTAAATTTATGTATAATGATTTTGATCCTCAGAGATCTTCAAGGTTACACAGCTGGCGTGAGGGCTGAGTCCAAGCTTTGAAACCCAAATCGTGTATTCCAGAGCCTGCATCAGACTCTTTCAAACATTCACCAAAGCTCTTCTCTCCGACTCAACACAACCCATCAGCTTTAACCCAAGCACAGTCTCCAAGTCTCAGGTTTCATGTTGATGTTGATGCCTGGGTCAGAAGTTTCCTCCGTCCTGTCTCTGATGGCAAAGCACCCCGAGTTCAAGGAGGTCATTGAGGAGAGCAGGGTGGGGAATTCCTCTGGTGACTGCCCAAAGTCAAGAGTCAGAGCCAGGGATATGGCAGGGGACTGGGAAGGAGGGGTGAGCCCGAGTGACAGGCAGCTGGAACAGAGCAGGGCGCTGGGGCCCGGGGAGCTCTGGGGTGCGAGACTGCCCGCAGAGCCGCCAAGTCTAGACTCCAGATGTGTGCTCTCCGTGACCGAACAAGTCCGAGCTAGCGGGTAAATCTTTCCAACAGATGACAATGGGCTCCATTACAGCAATGATGGTTAAGGACAGAAATAGAAACAGAACGAACATTGGGCTCTGAGAGGTCTCTCTCTCTCTCTCTCTCTCTCTCTCTCTCTCTCTCTCTCTCTCTCTCTCTCTCACACACACACACACACACACACATCCCAGATACATTCAACCTAGTTCTTTACGATGTTATGTTGGCTGATCTTATACATGCTTATATTTTCTTGCTCTGTTGAAATAGTTTCAAGACAAATTGAAAGCCATGGAAGTTAATCTGACACTTCACAACAAGCTGAAACCGGTGTGTGGAGAAGGCAGGGGCAACTTACCTTCTCACTTTTAATGTCTAGAGAGATCGAGAGCTGCAAAAAAGAAGGCAAGGTGAAGAAATAATAATTAGAAACATGAACGAATCATCAATTTCTTTTGAGATGCGAGGATGTTGCAATTTTTTTTAGAGACCTGGTATAGCCCTGTGTAACAAAAATCTAAAAATAGCCTGTCACCTCCCTTTTCTTTGCCTCCGTGTTTGCCACTGTCTCCCACACTGGCCCATCCAACAGAATCATTCACTGCATCTTGTGGATCACAGCTAGTCCAGTGATGTCAGGCTGACTTCAGAAATGTGACTTTTTACGTCTGCATCCAGCAATCGGAGGGAAACGACACAGGTTTCCAATAATTTCAGAGTTGCAATATCTCTTTGCTTAAAATATATTGCCACCTAGTAGGAGGTAAAGCTTCACTTCCTTGTGAAATTACAGCCTTCCATATGTCACAGATAGCAGCTGAAAATGAATGAAATGCTAGAATTTTTTATGAACCCCTTCACTCAACCCGCAATATCCCAAAGGATTTAGGTAATGTTACTTTCACTTTTTTTGTTACTTTTCTTCTTAAGAGGGTAGGATTTTATTTGGGGGAAAAAAAATAGACCCAGAACTGAAACATAGACCCATCCCTTTAGATCAAAAGGGAGAACTAGGAAAGGAAATCACCATTCATCTATCGACTATTCTTTTCCAGAAACTTTGCTTATTTTATTCCATGCTGTCTCCGCAGCAGCTCTAATTATAATGTATATTTTAGAATATTAATATTATATTCTATAATGTATATTATAGAACAAATAATTTCCATAGAGTCACAGAGGTGGTCAGTGGCAGAAGCAAGATTTGAACCTGTTTCTGCTGATTCCATATGGAAATCTAATATATCCTGGGAAAAGAATTGGTGTATGATGAAGGGGTCAGATGACAGTAATCTGGCTACAAATACCATTCTGTTTTATTTCTAAAACATACACTCTCTTATATAAGTTGATGAGTTCATTATTAGGTGTGAAGTCTTTTTCTTCAACCATTTTCAGAACAAAGTTAAAATCTGCCTCCCAGATTGGCTTGAATAAAAAACTCACAACACATAGAAGTTTAGCTAAAACCCAATAAATGAAATGAAACAACCAGTATCTATTAAGTTCATTGTGGTCATAGCTCCTTTGATCATAGCTGGCTAAATCATAGACTTAAACTTAATAGAAGTACCTAATTTAAATATGTATTAAAGTATCTGAGTCTTTATAATGTCTTGGGGCCATTATAAAAAACATTCACCATTATACATTGTACATTATATTCATTATATATTACCATTATGCCATATTATATCACATTATAGTTCTAAAAGTATATTATTTAAATTTTCTATTGTTTGGATACTTGAAGTAATGGAGAAATGTTGCTCACTTTTTCATTACTTAGGAAAGAGAAAATTTGAATCTTGCTTAGCCAGATAGGTGAGAAAGAAATAGAAGCTCTCCTTGGTCCTTTTCTCTCTGCTCTCTCATCATCAGAGATCTCATTCTCTCTCATAATTTCAATCACCTTGTGCCAGTCTGAATGTATTATGTCCCCCAAAACGCCATTATCTTTGATGCAATCATGTGTGGGCAGATGTATCAGTGGTATCAGTGTTGATCAGATTGTAATTCTTTGACTGAGTGTTTCCATGGAGATGCAACCACCCAACTGTAGGTGATAACTATGATTAGATAATTTCCATGGAGGTGTGGTCCTGCCTATTCAGCCTGAGCCTTGATTAGTTTACTAGAGCCCTATATAAGCTCAGACAGAAGGAGCGAGCTTGCTACAGCCAAGAGGGACACTTTGAAGAATGCACAGGAGCTGAGAGAGGAGCTGCAGCTTACAGAGACATTCTGGAGATGGCCTTTGAAAGCCGACTTTTGCTCCTGAGAAGCTAAGAGAGGACAAACGCCCCAAGAGCAACTAAGAGTGACGTTTTTGAGGAACTGCAGCCTAGATAGGAACGTCCTGGGAGAAAGTCATTTTGAAACCAGAACTCTGGAGCAGACGCCAGTCACGTGCCTTCCCAGCTAACAGAGGTTTTCTGGATGCCATTGGCCATCCTCCAGTGAAGGTACCCAATTATTGATGACTTACCTTGGACACTTTATGGCCTTAAGACTGTAACTTTGTAATCAAATAAACCCCCTTTATAAAAGCCAATCCGTTTCTGGTGTTTTCGAAAAGGCAGCATTAGCAAACCGGAACATACATCTTCTAGGGAGTAAATATCCATGATCATACCTGTGGTTCTAAATATGCTTGATAGCTCCACCTAGATACATCCCCAGAACCTTCACCTCAAGAGGGACAAAACAGACCTTCCTTCTCAACACCCCTCTCTCTTCCTCCTCCATGTTCACTCTTTCTGTCACAGAACACTCTTCTCTTAGTAACCAAGACCCGAAAATTTTGGAGTCAAGGTTGATGTACTATTCACTTTCACCCTCAGTATCAGTCAGTTTCCAAGTTGCACCCCTACCTCCATTCTGCCACTTGCAAATATCCATCCCTCTTTTTCTAATCTCTCTGCCATGACTTTAGTTCAGAGTCTCGTGTATTCTTTCCTTGACTATATTAATTGTTTTTTATCTTTTCTGCACATTTCCTGCCTTCTGACACTCTGTTCATTTTATATTCCCTTATAGTTGAGAATTAAAATCTTTTAATGGTTTTTCCTTTTTCTCAGGACAAAGGAAAATATCTTGATTTGGTCTTTAAAGCTTTGCACAAGCTAGCCCCTCCCCACATCTCCTGTCCCAATTTCCATGCTGCAGCCACAAGGACCTTCTTTTAATCCCTTACACCTGGATGTCTCTTGTATCCACAGAGACTTTGTCCCTGCTGTTCCCTCTACCTGGATGCCTTTCCCTACTCTTTTGCCCTCAGTAATGACAGTTCATTCTTTATTTCTTGCTTAATCCATATTGCCCCAGGTAACCTTGTTCCTGTGCTTCCTGGTTAGATCTAAGACCCCTGCTACACTTTCTACAGTGTTCCGTAAGGCCTTCTCACTCACTTCAATTAGTTTTACATGTGTCCATGTTGTTATTTGATTAGTATCTGTCTCCCTCACTATATTATAAGCTACACAAAGGCAAGGACCTTATCTGGTTTAGCTTACCATTGTAGTGTCACTTCCGAGCACATATTTTAATGCATGATAAGTGCTCAAAAAATATTTGTGGAAGAAACAAAGATAGTAGAGGAAGAGAAGGAGGTTTATTTGTTCTCTATTGCTGTGTAACAGATTACCACTGACCTAGTGGTTGAAGCCAACACAAATCTATTATCTCACAGTGCCCGTGGTTGAGGGGTCTGGCACATTTTGGCTGTGTTCTCTGCCCAAGGTCTCACAAAGCTGAAATCCTTGTGTCTGTCAGCTACAGCCTTATCTGGAGATTCAACTAGGGAACGGTTTACTTGCTTGCTAGCTGTCAGCTGGGGACCACTGCTAGCATCTAGAGATTGCTCTCCGGTCCTTATCACATGACCCCATTCATGGGTTCTCTCACATTTGCAATCTCTTTGACTTCAGTAAGTGTCTGATCCCTTGTAAGGGATCACCTGATTAAGTCAGGCCAAGCTGGATAATCTCCCTTCTGATCAACTCAAAGTCTACTGATTAGTAACCCAACCCCAGGAGTGATAGCTCAGGTTCTTTTGGCTGTGGAGGGGAGGGGATTATATGGGGTGTGCCCATGAGGGGCAGGAAACCTGGGTTCTGTCTTGGAATTCTGCCTCCCACAGGGGGACACACAGTTTGACAACCAAGTAGAAAACCATCATCACTTGCTGAAGCAGGATGGTGTTTAAGGTAACAGACTTTAGAATCACGGAACTTTGTCATCTGCTTGTTGGGAGATGTTGAGCAAGTTATTTGACCATTCCAAGCCTCACTCTACAAATACATATGATTGCAATAATAATGATACCTACATCAAAGGTTGTTGAGAGAAATTAAACGACAATGCTCTAAGTGTTGTCCTTGGGACATAACAAGTGTTCAGTAAAAGATAACGATTACTACTGGGAATCTTAAGTAGTGTGAGCTTCTGGAAACAATGGATACACTATTTGAAACCCAGATCTTTCCCAGAATACCTAGAACATATGGACTCCAAAATTAGAGATATGACATCCAATAAGGCATATATTTCTGGAAAAAAAAAAATCCCCTTGGAAACAGAAAGCTAAAGGGAAGACTTTTTTTTTTAACATACAAATCAAATTCAGGCCTGATCTGTACCTATTTTATTAAGGATAGGTCAGGCTTTCCTTCATAAAAGGGCCTGAATTAAAGAGTTTCCAAAACTTACTTGAGAATGATATAATTTTATAAGTTCTGAGTATTATACATTGTAAGTATAACTAAAATACTGTACAAGAAAGTTGGCTCTGACTGCCTATTTCTATTTTATTTTATAGTAAATTACCTCCTCCTAAATGCAAGTTAATAGCATTTCCTATTAAAATGCCCCCAACGTCCCACCATAGTTACTTCTGATGTTTCAAAGTCCTATTCTTGCTGATGAAGACTTTCTTTTCCATCAAATTTATTTGGATTCTGTTTTCGTCATTACAGTATAGGAACGTCCCACAGGGTTGATGAGATCACTTCCTGCTGACTCAGCTGAATACTTGGGCTGACTCAGGATGTGCAGCGCCAGGGGGAAAGGCTGTAATTAAGACTGATTGTTGGAGAGCATACAAAGCCTCAGGAAGTGTCACAGAAGACCCGGGCATTTTGAGACGAAAATTACCTTGCAGCACTATGAGCCCACCAAAACTCTTACTTCTCTGTTCCTTTCATCTTCTTTTCCATCAGACTCCCTCACTGGTGACTGCAATATGATTATATCTACATCCTGGTGGAGAATTCTCTGTATTTCAGTGGTAGCTTTGCTTAATGAAAGAGGAAATGAGGTGGAGGAAAGAGACATAGTTTTAAACTCTAGGCTTTCCTCACGCTTACTGTGATTTCTCCCTCTACATCCTTGGGCTTTGGTTTCTTCAAAATGCGCTAATCCCATTACATGCCCTGCTTACCACCCTTCTCTGTGTTTCTGTAGACAGAAATAGGGTTCAAATGGTGAAAACCCCAGGTCTAGAGAGCTCAAATTCTCTGCCATGATTTCCGTGAGCCTCCACATCTTTATTCGTCTGCATCCAATGTCCAGTGCTCACGAGTTCTGTTTTGTCTTCATCATTCTTACACATAAGAAATCCAATAGCATTTGGCATCTCAATTTCATCATTTTACCAAAGATTTGGGGTGGTAGTGGTGGAGATATCACATCCTACACTGCATAGTCTTCTGCCATTTGGTTAATGACACCACTTCCCCACAAGCCTTCCTGCAATGGGGTCTCTTAAGGAGCAATGTCCAATTCCCCAGGGCTCGTGGTCTTCTTAAGGACAGTGGGCGGCCCAAAGAGGCCACCCTGCCTCTCAGAGACCCTAGAATTCTGATGACTAAGACGGTCTCCCTCATATTATAGCAGGATCTAGTGAGTTATTAAGGCCTTGGGGAGACTTTGACAAATGTCAGCATAATTTGGGCATCACAGGGCATGAAAACTTACGCAAGGACACAGGACATGAAAACTTTTGCAAGGACAACAATAAAACTAGCAGCAAATCTCCTTGGCAACCTGTCCTATGGCAGAAATAAGAACTTTATGTTAAATGTGCATCTTTTAACTAAAGACATCCCACTTTACAGGTATATTCTTTAAATACTCAAGTCAAGCAGTCAAACGCAGTCTCCTTGCAAAAGCCAAAGTCTAATCATGAGGTGGTCCAGGCCAAAAGGAATGAAAGGGATGGGTGCATCAATGTTAACACTTATTCACTGAAAAACAAAACCCAGCATATACTTGATTACTTCTTCCCCTCCATGCTATCAGTATCATTAAAAAGGAATTCAATAAATATCTATTGCATTGATAACTGACTATAGGAAATATTTTAGTATTTTTTCTAATATTTTATGAAATATTTCAGGCATACAAAATGACATAAACACATGAGGGAAAATATGAACAACAACAATGCACCTATCAACCAGCTTAAGAAATAAAATATTACAAATAGGTTGAAGCCAACCTTGTACACTCCCAAACTGCATTTCTCTTCCTCCTTCACCTCCCTCTTCAATGCTGCTAAGAGGTCAACATCAAGAGGTTACAACTGTCTTGAACTGGATCCTTATCATTTCCATTCTTTTGTTTGTTTGCTTGCCTGTTTGCTTACTTTTCCTTCATATGCTCATATTCCTAAGCAATATATATGAGAGCTTTCTACCCATTGTCCTGAGCACCACTGGTGTGCCTGGAATGGCTTACAGTTTGCAAAGTTGTTGATCCTCTCTGCCTTCTACAATCTTACTGATGCATAAAATAAGCAAATATGAAACAGTGATAGAAATTTCTGCACTGGGGATGATCTAAGAGCTGCTAAGAACACTGACTCATTTCCTACAGCCCTTCCTTGGCCATTTCTTTCAGAACCCAAGACTCAGAGATTCTTTGCAGGGGAGATTCTCTGATTTTTCCCACCCCGTATTAGGACCTACATTTGGATGGCATTCTTGGATATGAGTTTGATTTCTCCAAATAGGAACTGCATGCCCCTTTCCTTTCCCTTTAATTATTCCACAATAATAGAGAGTGAGTACATGAGGGAGAAAAGTTTGACATATTCTCATTTAAAGTCTCGACCTGTTTGCTGTATATCTATTTAGCAGAATCTCTGGAGCACAGATTTTCCTGATCCGTGAAGATCAAATGCTCTTACCAATTTGAAAATCCAGCCACAATGATCTCTTTCTCCCAAATACATTACCTGCACCCAGGCATCTAAAGGCCCAAGCCTCTCAAAATATAAAAGTCAGTCAAAAGCACCTATTCAAACCTAATTTCAGGCAATTGCCCCAGACTCCTCTCCAGCTGTTGACAGCTCACAGCTGAATCATTCTCCAAGAACTGCCCCAATTGCCCTCAGTTCTAGACAGCTGCATCACCCAAGCTCATTCTTCTCCCAGAGGACAGACCTCAGCCAAGGGCTGGTCAATGCAAGGGCTGTAAAGGCCCAGACACCTTGCCTATAGGCAGGAAGACACTGAATCCAGTGCTCCGGGTTGGATCCATGGAGCCCTTAGCGTTGATTGCATTTCAGTTCAAGTCTTCCATTTGTTCAATTCTACTCCCTTTACTTTCCTATAGGTGTCGATCCCCAGGACACAACCCAATAAAGTTGCTGCAGTCAAATCTCATCTCAGAGTCTGTTTTCCAAGGAATCTGACCAATGGCAGTTGGTGCCAAGGTAAGGAAGCACACTCAAAAATGGGATTTTGGACCTGGATCCCCTGCTGACAAGCCAGCAAAGAAGACGCCATCACTGGAGACAGGTGATGCATGAAGAAGCAAGCTGAAGTGCAATTGTTAAGTTTTACTGTTAGTAAACCAGGGTGGAATACATTGAAGGGAATTCACTGGGGGCACAATACAGCAGACATTTGAGAAATTCTAGGAAGTGTAATAATTGTAAGGACAATGGAATCCAGTGACAATTGTTTGATGCTATTTATATGTTGGGGCAAAAAATTTGCATATTACATCCAGAAGTTAATTACTTGAGTGGCAGAGCTACTCCAGCTAGGCTGCAATGCCAGTGTCAGATCCCTATTTGGGAAGATGGACCCTGATATATAGGATTGGGGCATCTAGGTCAATGCAATTAAAAACCTTGATTTTCCAGATGTCTCTAAACCTTCTGTGCAAGCCAAACTGACCCCCTCTTCCTTGTTCAACTCAAGTGGCCTCTGCCCCCACCCCCTGCCACTTAGGATATATCCCACCCAACCCTCCTAGGCACCAGATCAATTGCTAGGGTTAAGTTACAGTGTAATACAGCTGGGGAAGTGCTAGACCTGCTGAAAGAAGAAAGTAACCCATACCCTAAAAGAGCCACAGGACCCAACCAACATATATCATCAGGATCCAGGAAAGTATGTTCTGTAATGGATTCTGAAGGTGCCGGATCAAGGAAAGGGTGAAGCATAAAGGATTTAACACCCTGGCAATGGTTGTGGGAGATGGTGCTAAGACACTGTTATGACGGCTTGTAGAAGCTAGGAGTGAGCAGCAGCCTGTACAAGATGAGGTAGAAATCCTTGAACTTCTCTGACAAACCTGGGAGAAGGAATCAAAGTCTCAGAGAAATGGGAATGGGAATGTTAGAGTGGATATACTATGTAATCAATTAAGTATCGCAGGAGGGCTTGCAGACAATCTGTCTAAAAAGCAAGAAAGAATGCCCCGGTGAATGGGGCATAAGTTGCATAGAAAAGCTCAGTTGTGGCAGTTCTCCATATGACAGTACAGAATATGACACAGAGCTGCATTTCCTCTTATCAATGGGGATGACAGGACCCCACCTATTAGAAGCTAGGTGCCAATGCTTAATCCTTAGAAATAAGTTGGCTGCGATCATTATAATAGATGGGAAATCGGAGTGGCATCCAAGGAGCCTGATACACAGAGATGGTTCTAGAACAAGTCATTCCCAAGGTGAGAGAGACACACAGTATCCTGGTTTGCTAATGCTGCTGTTAAGCAAAGTACCAAAAATGGATTGGCTTTTATAAAAGGGGCTTATTTGGTTATACAGTTATGGTCTTAAGGCCATAATGAGCCCAAGGTAAGCCATCAACAATAGGGTGCCTTCACTGAAGAAAGGCCATTGGCCTCCGGACAACCTCTGTTAGCTGGGAAGGTAACATGGCTGGTTTCTGCTTGCTCCCAGGCTGTGTTTCAAGATGGCGTTTTCCAAAGTGTCAGCATCAGCTTCCAACAGCCATCTTCAAAATGTCTCTGTAAGCTGCAGCGAGCTCCTTCTGTCTGAGCTTCTTATATAGGGCTCCAGTAAACTAATCAAGGCCCACACTGAATGGGCAGGGCCACACCTCCATGGAAATTATCTAATCAGAGTTATCGCCCACAGTTGGGTGGGTCACACCTACATGGAAATCAGTTTGATAAAATTCAATAAGCTTTCGTGATTAAAAAAAGTACCTTAAACCAGAAATTGAAAGGAGCTTCCCTTGTTCTAATAGGCATCAATGAAAATACTACGTAAGGCAAAAATGTAAAGCTTTTGGAAGATAATATCTTCAGGCCTCAAATATATATTCATGATTTTAAGGTAGGGAAAGATTTCTTAAACAAGACAAAACAAACAAACATGCACACACAAACAAACAAAAACACTACTCATAGAGGGAAAAATGGATTACATTAAATTTAGAAGCTAGACATGCCTTTGTCCCCATTCAAACACAACTCCTAAGATGTCCCACACATGTAGATGCTTGTTTTTTTGGTCAACTTTCTAGTAAAGCCCTTGTAACATTATAATACCGTTTTTATAATTTCCACACTTGTCAATTCTGCCAGACTATGAGTTCTCTCATGGCAGGAAACCTGTCTTATTGCTTTCTATACTTGGAAACTTTGCAAAATACTTGGCACACAGAAAATGCACAATGTATAGTGAGTTAATGCAAAGGAACGAGCACGCCTATTGTTGACGTGACATTTATCTGCTCATGTTGCAGGACTTCAATAAGGATTCAGCATAGTTCTTGATGTGCTTGTAAGAAAGGAGGTCCTTTTCAAACTTGCTTCTTTGAAGTGTTGAAGGCACAGTGTGCATAAAAGCATGGGGCAAAATTTGCTAACAAGAATCCATTGCCTGTTTGCCATAGCTTTGTGTTGGAATGCTTCTAACAGGAACACGAATGCAGCGTATGAGAAAGTGTGCATGGGAGTGGGTTGGCTGGGCACACAGTGTGTGTGCATTCTCCAGTATTGGATGGTTGGGTTTAATTGGGCAACAGCTGGTGATAATTTTCCGTGTACAGAGTGAGGGCTTTACTGACTGATTCACTCTTTACATCGTGTTTCATTATCTTTGTCTTGCCCCTCCAGCTTTTGTAATGGCTATAGAGGGTGAGGCTGAGGAATTAAGAACTGATTATGAAGCAGAATCCTGTGATTTGCAAGCTGGGCAGAAAGTACGTAGACTCCTAAATACTTAGTGTTAGAGGTCGTCAAAAACCCTTTACTTCACTTTGTCATTTTACAGGTAAGAAATAGAGGCACTGAGAAGTGAAGTGACTTACCTGAGCTCACCCAGCCTGCTCGATGGAGAGCATGGACTAAAGCCTAAGACAACACCCAGGTTCATGCTGATTCTGCTCCACTGTGCTTTCCCCTTCCATCCCCTCAACTTTCTTTCTCAAATACCACCTGCACCCACATCCTCCTTGGTCAAGCCGTGGGAGGTCTGAAAAAAACCCACACACCTGTGGACCGTGAACTTCAAACCCTGACTTCTCCTGGATCTGCCGATGAGTGGAGGTGAGAAAAGCAAACAAACACAAAAATCCCTGAGCACCACAGTAGCCCTCTCCTCCTGAGAATCAATTTGCGAACGTCGTATTATCATTACAGGATCGCATGGAGTGTGCATGTTACTAGCAACACCGATAGTCCTAAGAGACTGCTTGTCAATCCGCAAGATGCCCAAGAGAAATAAAAGTTCAAAGTTGAAGTCGTTAGAGGAGGAACAGTAACATCTCATTAGAGGCCAGTAGAACTCAATTTACCCCAACAGTTCTGTTCCTACCAGCTTCCAGGAACCTGGTGCCAGGGCAATTAAGGACTCCCTTCTTCTGTATTGCCTACAATTTTGCAAGTCACTTTAAGTAATTTATGGAAGCAGGTGAGGGTTGCATGAATCAGATATAAATAGATGAAGAGACAGAAAGACAATAGAAAGACAATATAAATGGATGATATATTGAAATTTCAGAGGAACGACACTCCACTGGTTTCTGCTTAGGATGGGAAGCATTCTGCCTCGAGGACCCTGAGCTGCCATTTCCATCCGGGGCCCTGGAGTGTCTGTCCCTTGGCAACTACTGAAGGGCCAGGGAGGCCATGCTTCTCAGCAGCCTCTCTCTGCAGACAGCAGAGTGGTGGCCTGATGCTGTAGGTCAGGAGACCCCGATTCCCTGTCTTATCTTCCTTCACAGCTGCCAGGGAGCAGGGAGAGCAGCTCACCAATACACGTGACAGGAGTTCCTTGCCTGTTTTTCCTGTGTGCTCTGCATCAGGCAAATGTAAATTGACCACAGCAGATATCTCAAGTAGCAGCTGCTCCCCCATTGCTCACCCTCAGCCTGGCTATGACAGACGAGAAAACCACTCCGGTCAAGGAGGGTGAGGTGCAAGGAAAATTTAGAAGAGCTGTTATCAAAGAAGAATTACAAATCATCAGTCAAAGAAGGAAATTGGTCCTTGGTTGGAAGGGAGCCAAGGAATAAACAAACTTACCTCCTTTAATGAGGGAACACGACATTTATCTCCTCAGGCAAAAAAAAAAAAAAAGAAAAAGAATAAAAGGCCGGACTATAAAACAAGATATTACCAGGAAAAGCTTACTTCTAACAATTGATATTTTGTCTTACAGACAGTGTGAATCTTCAGCTCTACACCTTTCTCTTTTTTGCTTTGGTTACCAGGAAACCCAAGTTTTTAACTTACAGACCAACTTTACTAAGTTGCTAGGGCCTTATGGCATAAGCTCCTAGGACTAACTTTCCCTCTGATTTCATACCATTTTGTGGATATTTTCCCTTCACTTTGACTTTGAAAAATCTATCTATGCATTGCTATTTTATTGTATTGTCTTTTACAAGTCACAAGAACAACAAAAAAAAATGGAGGGACAAAGCAGGGCAGAATATGGCAGCTAGCAGGATTTGGAAATAAAGAGGGCAACAACAGGTTATATAAATGGAACTGGGACAGGAAAGTGGGGTATAGAAATGGACCTGGCACTGCCAACTAAGGACCGAATGTTCTAATCCTGTCTAAGTGACACTATAGCTGCAAAACACTGGACTGACCATCTCACCTTACTTGAACCCAGTTGCCTCAAATGTCAAAATGAGATGGCTTCATTTAGATCATCAATAAGATCCCTACCAGATGTCATAACTTATTATTTGAAGTGTGTAAAGCTGTGTGTGCCACCCAGGAAGAGGGCTGGAGTTGGGACTGGAATTTATGGCCAGAGAGTGCCACACTGCAATTCAGACACTTTCTGAGAAATGAGGTCTTGAAGACCCACTGAAGAGTAAATAGATGTTACAAGGAATTTATTATTCAAATGAGGTAAGAGTTGGCTTGGGAGTTGGCAACGTAAAAGTGGAGAGAGAGGAATTGGAGTTTCAGTTTTTTTTGAACTCAAAAGATCTGTATGGGAAGAAACAGGACTCACCCAGGCAGGGCAAGAAGCTGGCTCAAGGCACGCTGTTCAAACCCCAAGGTTTCGGCAAGGCACGGCTGGAGACAGGAACCACATCCCTGGTGGTGAAAAGGAAGCAGGCTTTTCTCAGACAACGACTACCCTCTGAGAAATCCCTGGAGGTCGTGGGATACCATTGTACGTCCCTGTCACCACAACATGATTATAGCTTTGGAAACATGATTTCAAGTTGTGACATAGCAGTGGAAGGAGTGGAGGTGTACAATTATCTTCTATTTGCACAACCCAAACATGTGCTGTCCAACTAGCATTCACCCGTGGTGATGTGGTATAATAATGTGTTCAATATTTTCTAAAAGCGCGGTCAGATAAACGGAACCCATTCCTTTCCGTGGCGATGGTTGGTTCCAGGACGTGGACAGAATGCCAGCTGCCTGACCTTGACTCTTTCGGCACATCGACGCTTGGAGGATGCACTGTGGTTTTCAGTAAGTCGAACCAAGTAAAACTTGGGTTAAATCTGAAGTCATTGCCACGTTAGGTCAGGAAATCTGGGCTTTCTCCAAATAGGCTGATTAAAGCCAAATGACGATCAGTATTTTTGAACTTCAGAATCCATGACCACATTGTAATTAAAACACATTGTGGGGCAGAGGTGTGGGCCATCTCTGGGATTATTGTGTTCTACTCCTCAAATGCAAAATACTCTTGTTCTGTTTAAGACTACCCAAACTGTGTGACCCACAGAGGGGTTTGAGAAAAGGGAGAAGGGCAGCTAACTTTTAGGACACACAGAATTTCAGAGATTCAATGTCTTGTAAAGGTGTTTAAAGGAATGGGAAGAGCTGGGTTCAACCCAACTATCAAAAGCAACATGGCCTTAGATCAGCTTCTTAAATTCTGGGTGCCTCTGCTTCCCCATATGTAAAATGACAATAAAAATACTGTCTCACTGGTGTTGCCTAAATGTGAAGATGCATGTAAAGTGATAGATACTTAGTGTTGCTTACATATTCCTTGACTGTCCTGTCCTTTCTCTGCCAAGACAGTTGGAGACACTTTCTCCTGAAAGCAGGTGTCTCCATCCCCACCCTTATCCAGACAGCGCTCTAGAGCAGCTCTCTGTCTCCACTACACTTTCCTATGAGGACCCAGTGAGTCAGGCAGGGTCAGACATCTCGGTGGTTTAACTCATGGTGGGGTAAATGGTACAGGAGAGTGCAGATGAAGGGAGAAGCTGGTTAAGGAGGGAAAGTACTGGGAGGGGATTGGGGACAGTGTGATCTAATTGTCAATGTGCAGCAAGTAGCATTTCTTCAAGGTGTTTACATGCTTCTCAGTGAAAAACAGTGTTTGGAATAATAATGACATATTGGATTACATTCCCACCCCACTAAACTGTGAGAGAGTCTTGAGTCAGCCTGGCACTGACCTCAAACTGAAGGCTCTGCCCAGTGGCTGACCAAGGGAATCCGTGAACCTTAATTTTTCTCATGCCCTTCCAAGGATGCACTCAACATATAATCCCAGACTCTTCTAAGCTGCCAGAGAGTGCAAGCAGCAGAAAGTACAGTCTAGTAAAGGTGCCTATGGCTCAGCACAATCCCAAAGCCCAGATCTACCCCAAACTTTTGTGGGGCCTGGGACAAGAGTAAAGTGGCAGCTCTCAGCTCCCAGCCTAAGATCCTTCCTCTGCTATCTCTGGTTCCCTCCCACACTGCAGGGGCATCCTGAGCATGTCTGTGGATTATCCAGCCTGAAGTGCAAGCTGCACCCACGCCTCTCTCAATCACCACTCCTTCAGCCACCCCCAGGGCAGAGGGATTTGCAGTCTGGCAACTGTGTAGTGGTACATGCTTGGGAGAAGAGCTCTGGGAGAAGGAGCTGATTCAGGGCCTCATGGAAGACTCAGGGAGAGCTGTTTGGTGAGCGAATTTTGGGGTCGTGGGTACTCAGAGCTTCATCCGGAAGGTGGGAGGGTGGGGAGCTCCTGGTGAGCACATTGGCTGCCTTGCCCTGTGGGGAGGGACACAGCCACAAAAGCTCCAGAGCATGCACCTCTCTTACATGGGTTAAAGGAATGCACAGCTCAAACCAAGGCAGCCATCAAAGAACAAGAGTGAAGGCAGAGAGGTGAGATAGGAGAGGTAGAGGATGAGAGCAGTGGAGATGCCAAGCAGAAGACTGTTTGGAGTAATTCTCAATGTAGGGATGGAAGCCATTGTCATTTCAAGGATGATGGAGTCATTCATTTATTCTGCCAATATTTTTTGTGGATCAACAACATGTTGGTACTCTTCTGGGTGCAAGAACAAAGAAACAAGTAACGACCCGTGCCACCGCATGTTACAGATCATTTGTGGGATCTAGGACAGCTTGGACATTAACATGGGGTTGCCTAATGCAAATTCACTCAAACTTCATTAATTCCTTCCTCTCTGAAGAAATGGATGCAGAAGTCAGTGATTCATACAAGCACTACATAATTAGCAGCAGAGAAACTCCTCCCATCCCTTACTGCTGGAGCATTTTTGCATTTTTGCTAAATCTGCCTTTGATTTTAAAATGTGAGAGCCAGTTCAGAATAAAGTCTAGAACTTTGTATTAGAAACATGTGCAACCCAAGGAGCCTTCAAGTGCAGTGTCTCCTCTGGAAATCAGTGGCCCGGGCAAGGGAAACATTGTTCTGAATTTGTTTTCAAAGTACACACTTCATGAGAGCATTGTCATCTCCTTATGAGGCCCCCAATGGCAGTTTAAGGGAAATATGTTTTGTAGCAAAGATTCTACTTTTCTTGGTTTTAGAAACTTGAATATTTCCAGCTAAATTACAGAAATACTGCATCCAATAGGGTGTGGTGCACAGCTAAGAGTAAGAGTTCTGGTAAAATGCTTTAACAGCCTTCCAATACCCAACAAAGATAAAACACTCAAATTACTCCCTGAGATCTGTTGGAATCCATTTTGCTGACAGTCACTGACCATTTATCAAAACCTATTACTAACCTTGCCTTTAGCATGTTTTCTTTTCCATTCTCTACAGTGATGAGCAGCTATTGATTAAGACAGAATGGTCCACACACATAATTCTATTTTTTTTTTTTTTTTTGGTATTTGACACATGTCTAAGCAAAGAATAACATGAACAACTCTATAAGAATATATTCCTATTGTCATTTCCATGTCCTTCCAGTTATAAAGAGAAAGAAAAAAAAAAGTTGGCCTTTGTGAGTTACCCTAATTTTGAACTTACACAATTTTCTAATTCTGTTAAGAAGGATTTTTAAAATTGAAATATGTAAATATGCATATCCCCTTACACATAGGCCCCTGTATTAATTAATTTATCTGTTGAACAAATATCGGATTTTTGTGTGACCAGAAACACATTACTTAACCTTGCTGAGTTTCATTTTTCTGAGCTGTAAACTGGATACAATAAAGCAACAGCTATCCTGAATGTGTCTGGGGAGAAAGAACAATAATAATTATAGATTGTTTCATGAAGACAGGGATTAACTTGGCCACTATTCTTTCCTCAGCCCTTATACAAATTCCAGTGTAGCTTACTTCTTCTCCTATTATGATTGTAGAATTTAATCAGCAGCCCTGAGAGAATCATAACTTAATAAGATTTGCTCCAGTCTACCATCTTTTTTTATTAGAAGCTGAGCTTTATCTGGAGGATTTTATAACCTTGAGGAAAAAAAATCACGTTAACCGTTTCCTTAAGAGATCGAAAAGCATATAATTCTGCTCTTTATATCTTTTTCCTTCCGCCTAAACCAAAATAATTTTAAAGTTTAGGATGAAATGAATTGACAAGGAGCAGGGAGACTGGCAAACAGGAAGTTGAAATAATTGAAGTGTGAGATTTTGAAAGCCTGAACCAAGGCAGGGGCTGTGGGAGTAAAAAAAAAAAAATGGGGGGATTCTATAGATATTAGAAGATGAGGAATCATAAGTATTTGCATAAATTGTGAGCAGAAAAGAAAAAGGGTATCAAAGATCCTCAAGCGTGGGAACAAGAGCTAAATGGCAGGGGAGGTATGCCAGAGGTGGTGGGAGAAACTCCCTTTTAGGAGGGAAAATGACAGCTTTGGCTTTTGAAATTAATTTTCAAGATGCAGTACCTTGGACATCATGCTTCAGAAACTGTTTTCCTCAAAGTCTTGCCAAGAGCTTAGCAGATAAATGCCCAGCCTTCAGAATCAAGGTGAGCAGGCACAACTGAAAACTACAAGTGTGACATTTCATCAAATATTTGTTTATGTTTTTTAAAATGTATCAATCATGTATATTCTATGTATACGTGTGTGGGTATGTTTGCATATATGTATCATATTATTATAAAAATTGATGTCATTGTATTTCCCCAAATTAAAGTAAAACGGATTCTCCCTGAAGTTGTCTGACCTGCTTTCTGTATCTATAATCGACCCTAGGCAGTAATGCTTTGCTACTCCAGTGTGAGAAGCAGAGGTATGTACATGCAGAGAGAAGACGGGTATGTAGAGATACGCAGATTCATATTGAAAAGAGGACATGAACAAGAGAATATAAGAGGAAAAGACCAGAAAGCTTTGGAGTGGGGGAGCAGGAAATGACCTCTAAACAGACTATGGGAGAGCCCGCAAAGGCAATCTGGAAAGAGCCAGAGGAAGGCTTGCAGAATGTCACTGAACGGAAGGCGAAGAGCTTCAGTGAGAAATGACTATCAATGACAACATAGCTGTGACACAGTCTAGAAGGATGAGGACACATTTTGCAGTGTCAGACCACAGGGTGAAGCTTGGGCAGGATGCGCAGGAAAGAACAAATCTATAGGATTTGCTTGAGAAATTTACCTTTGGAAGTTAGGGGTGAAATCACTGGAAGGCACAGAGGACTAAGAGAAGGAGCCTGCAGTGGAAAACATGCATGTTTGAAGTCTGAGGTTCAAGAGGGCAGATAAAGGTGGATTATCAAGGAAGTAAGGGAAGGTAAGAGGGACCCAGCAGCCAAAGCGCAAAGTCGCAAGTTGCCTCATGAGAGGGGTAGAAAGGGCAGAACTTGGAATTCCGGGAAGGGAGAAGGAAGGCATCTGAAGTGAGCTCATGAAGAGCAGGGAGGAAAGCACCCAGGGAAGTCTCTGTTTGACTCTTGATCCATTCAGCAAAGACCATGTAAGACACTGGGCTGTGAAAGCCAAGTGAGGACAAGAGGCAGAAAAAGTGAAAATCACAGACACTGTGGCCGGTGCCATGACAAGCAGTGAAGGGTCTCAGCCAATCCAGGGAAAGAGAATGTAAGTAATTGGGAAGATAAATTTAGCCACCTAAGGAGTGTTTGAAGGCTTTTCATTTACAGACAAACCCATGAGGTTCCTCTCAGTGCCTTTCTGTCATCTCAGATGCCCAACTCACTCGCTCGGCATCCCTGGGGCTCACCAAAGGACCAAAGCAGCCAAGGTTCCATTACTGAGCTCTGACGATGCCCAGTACCCTCTCCTCGTGGCTTTGTCCTGGCGTCACAGCATTGCATCCTCACAGCAAGCCAGGGGGAGAGGAACTGTTACCATCTCTTCTTTCCAAATGAGGGGGCTGAGACTCCCCAAGGTTGAGAACTTTAACTGGGGTCCCAGTCAACAGAGTCAGAGAAATGAAACCCAATTGCTTTCCAGAGTCCTGACTGTAACCACTTGGTAACACTTTACAGACCCTTAGATTGCTTCTCACTTCCTTGGGAAGAGCCCCGCCCTGCTGCTCTCAGTTATCATAATGTGCTTAATTGGGGTCACTCTGTTGTGATTCTGAGGCTGGACCCACTTCCTGAGACATATGTCTGGAGGTCTGTAGAGGTATCTTCTTATCTCGGGTATTTGAGTTGCTCCAAATCAGCAGCAATAAAATGCAAGAAATAACAGTATCCACATGATGGCATTTAAACTGCAGCTTACAAACAAGAAGCTCTCCAGCTTGCAGACGTGTTTTGGCCAGTGCTGTATTTTATTTAAATATTAAATGTGAATGTTTGTTGGCAGGGTATGTGCCCTCCATTCCCATAGCCACTTCGTACCCTGCCCCCCGCCCCACCAGCTTCTCACAATCCTGAAGACATTGAGTCTACTGCCCCTGATTAAACTAACATTAATCCATTCGTGACCATTTTCATTAAACAATTAATACAATTCAGATGAAGGTCTTCCACATCAAAATATCCCTTGCCCACATTAAGGAGGAAATGTCTAGCTGTATTTGACCCAGGATTTCCCAAGAATATTTGGCAAAACTTAGGTCTGGCAGAAATGCCTGTAATGATTTTCTCTGTAACATACATAACTACCCAAGTTCAGGAAAGCTCTTTTATCTGCTGATGTTAAAACAAACAGAATGAACTGTGATAATTAAGTTTAGAATTTCACTGAAGATGTGATTATAAATGGTGGAAGCAGAACATTATGACAGAATGGCCACTAGAAAAAAGAGTCAATTGTTTTGACTGATATTTTTAAATTTCATAAATCTGGAACTATGGAGATTAAAAAATTATGTATCTCCTTTAATTGTTTTTTAGTACAGTAAGCCAATCACACACTATCTGGGTTTCCTTGGAAATGTAGGCAATTAGGTGATAAAACATTGAAGATTTCCCTTTGCCCTATTCCGTTTGTGGCCTGATAACTGGAAGAAATCTGCAAAAGAGTGGAATCACATCCATGTTTCAGAAAGGATGCTTTCTTCTAGGAATGAGGGATAATGTTATTAAAGTGTCAGCTACATACCTGGTTGTTTGCACACTTTGTCTCGTCTGATTCTCACAATAAGCTCCGGACGTCACCTTGTCCTCCTGTGACATAGGAGGATGTGGAGGTGCACAGGGCAAGTGCAGAGTGGGGTTGGGATTGCAGTCAGTTCTCTGGGATCCTCTCGCCATCAAATATGTCCAATTCTATTTTGATCCACTCTGCAATTTAGCATAGCTTTCAACTGTGTATGGTGAAGCCACATTTGAGATCGACTCTATGGTGCAGGTGAGCAGATTGGTCACGGTGAGTCCGAAGAGCTTCACCATATGTGCTGAACACCTGCACCAAGTGCCCTTCTCTCTATATTACCCAACACACAGAGCTCTGAGTGCAGTGCAGAGATAGGAAGTGGCCCCAGATGGAACTCAGTTGCCATGAAGACTAGGACTTCAAACAGGAAGGCTGCCAGCCAAGCACAGACTTCCCAGTGTGCAGTCTGCTCATGCTTTTAGACCTGGTGCTTTTGCAGCAGCTGGGAAGAGGTGGTGTCAGGGCCACTAGATTTGACTGGACAGGAAAGCATGGAGCCAAGTGGAGTGGTGACAAAGAGTTGTCTATGTCACCATGCATTGATCACAGAGCTCCAAGCAGAGACTGTGCAATTCCATAGAGAGGAATAATTTTCCTTCTGTTTCAAAATGCAAAGCTTTTCAGGGGCTGGTCAAAAGTGTTACTGTACATCTTCATTCTTGTATTCAAACAATTGCAATTCATTGGACTTTTATTGCCTGAATTAGATCTGTAGACTCCAGAAGTTTCCTCTCAAGGGCTACTTTCTTTCTAAAACTTTCCTTCCAGTCCTCCATCCAAGCAGACTTAGGTGCTTCCTCTGTCCTCATTGCATTCAATATGGGCTCTCACTGAACCAACTCTTGGTATATCACATAGGTGCATTTATGACTCTGTCCTTTCGATAATGCGTACTCCTTGTCAGCAGAGACCATGATTTTTTGTCCCTGTATCCTCAATGATTAGCACAGTTCCTGGGCCATGGCCATTGCTCATTAAATACTGGGTTTGGCAGGCAACCTTTTTGGTGGCCTCCATGATGCCCACTCTTGTGTAATCCCCTTTCATGACTTGCTTCTGATGAACCTAAATTGGCAGAAGGGATAAGATGTCACTGGATAGGAAGTTATAAAAAGACTGCTGCTTCCATCTTGGGAACTCTCTCTCTCACTCTTCATTGTTTCTTGGAGCTTCCCCCCCAGTGCTGTCATGTTTTGAGCCACTCTTTGGAGGGATGCTCTTGGCAAGCAACAACCAGAGAGGTTGAGAACCTGAAGCCTGTCAACAACACATGAGTGGGGTTGGAAGCTGATTCTTCACCCCGCTCATGCATTGAGATGACTGCAATCCTGGCAGACACCTTGGTGACAGTCTGCAACAGACGTTGGGCTACCCAGTTAAGTCTTTCCCAAATTCTCGGCCATAGAAACTGCAAAATAATAAATATTTGTGTTTTTAGCACGAAGTTTTCATGTAGTTTGCTCGGCAGCAATAAATAACTAATATAGATTTATAACTGAATGGTGTAGATTGGCTTGGTTGTTCCTCTATACAGTCTAGACATGTGTCCCAAATTGTGATACTCAAATACACACATGCTCAGATGGACAGGAAGTCCCTTATCCCTCTCGTAGTCCTACCCCACCCCCACACCAGTTCTCTGCCAGTACTGTTATCCTTTGGACTGGCTGTGATTGTTCCAGTCCTACCACTAGGACCAAACCCAGAGGGGCCCCTCTGAGACTCAACTTCTTCACAACTGCTACAGAAAGTGTCTGCTTGGGAAAGTGCCACTATATTACAGCAAAGATGGAGGAAGCCAAAATGAGCCAGTGCAAAGTCAATCTCTGCTCATGCAGCCTCCACAGTCCTCGGCAGTCTCGCAGGTAAGGGAGTCTGGTTTCTACCTCTTAAAACCGGAGCTCAGACAGCTCTCCTGAAGTTTGGATTGCACACGACTTAGTTACCATGCAGGAAGCAAAGGTCCACTCAAGCACACAGTCTCTGGCTCCCACCTCCCATCATCCACAGGGTTGCATCCTACAGTATTGCAGAGCTCAGAACAAGCTGCAGGGACTCCCTGGAAGCAAAAGGGGTCAATCCCTCCAGCCAGCTAGGAGCACAACCAGCCCAGGGAGATCCAGGCCAAAACTGGCCTAGGCACCATCTCACAGTGTTTTGGATTTGATCACCCTGACTGAACCCTAGGGTGAAGCCCTGCTTCTAAGAGGTCTAGTTTGGACCAGTTCCCTGTGCTAGCTGCCTCAGAGACCCAGAATCACCTTTCTTCCCAGACCACTGAATGTAGTACTGGAGTCAGCCCGCTGCCCCCAACACTTCATGTTCAGTGAAATTCAGGAATATCACCACCCTTCCTTGTCGAGGTCAGCCACATGAGCCCCCCAAATTTTCACTGATTTATTGTGGGGAGAAGGAATGGGGGGAGGGGCCTCTGTCTCTACCCTCCTAGAAATCCCTGGCCTCCTCCTTCCCCTCAGCCCCCCAGCCTTTAAGCTACACATTACTATTGTTCATCATGCAAAGAAAACATTGGGGAAATTCTTGTTTACCAATTCTGCCACAACCCAGAGATGAATGAGACACATTCCCTGGCCGAAACAGTTCACAATCCAATGGACCAGATAGGTATGATCATATAATTTTATCACACTGTGATATATGCTTTAATTAAGCATATGCTGTGTGGTAGGAAAAGCTAAAAAACAATTAATTATAATTTAGGAGGAGGTAATTTGGAGGCGGGCAAGGGGTAGGAAGGATGGAGAGGGTGGTGTTAAAGGCAAGCTATAGAAAAGATAATGTGTTGGTTTATCTATGAAGGTTAAACAATATTTCCTGGTAAAGAGCTAAAACCAGGACAGTTGAGGTAGAAGGAGCAGCACCACGAGCAAAGGTCCAGAAGCAGGAGAGGGGATGGGGAGGTTGTGAATAGCAGTTTGGCTAGATGATAGGATAATTATCCAGGAGACACTGGAAAAGAGGCTGGAAAAGTTATCTGTGACTACTTTCCAAGGGACCTTTAATTCCACTCTGAGGGATTTGGGGGATTATCCCGTAGGCAATCAGTTGTCATTAGAGACTCTAAAGGAGGAAGATGTTCTGATCTTTTATGTGTTCTGGGATGTTAACACTTAATAATACCAACCAGTGTTTATTTCTTAAGAAACTACTATAGACCCAGCTCTTTACCAAGAAATATAATGACATACATTTGTTTTTCTGTTGTGGATTAAACTGGCAGATGTTTTAGTGCCTTAAGCCCTATGGAAGTACCTATTCATTTATAAATGATAACTAATGTCAATTGTTATTTGGTTATTAAGGTCCCCTAACAACTTCAAACAAATAATTATTTGTTAGTATGTTCTCATTATCCTAGTGTGCTGGTTTGGATGTATTATGTCCCCCAAAATGCCATTATCTTTGATGCAGTCTTGTGTGGGCAGGGAACGTAGTGGTATTGATTGGGTTGCAGACTTTGGATGCTTCCGTGGAGATGTGATCACTCAATTGTGGGTGAGATCTTTCATTGGATAATTTCCATGGAGGTGTGGCCCCGCCCATTCAGCATGGGCCTTGATTCGTTTACTAGAGCACTATATAAGCTCAGACAGAAGGAATGAGTTCTGGTACAGCCAAGAGGGACACTTTGAAGAAAGCACAGCTGCTGAGAGAGGAGCTGCAGGTGAGAGACAGTTTGAAGACGGCCGTTGAAACCAGACTTTTGCTCTGGAGAAGCTAAGAGAGGACAAATGCCCCAAGAGCATCTGAGAGTGACATTTTGGAAAGAAGCTGAAGCCTAGAGAGGAACATCCTGGGATAAAGCCATTTTGAAACCAGAACTCCAGAGCAGATGCCAGCCATGTGCCTTCCCAGCTAACAGAGGTTTTCCGGACACCATTGGCCATTCTCCAGAGAAGGTACCAGATTGTTGATGCATTACCTTGGACACTTTATGGCCTTAAGCCTGTAACTGTGTAAACAAATAAACCGCCTTTATAAAAGCCAATTCATTTCTGGTGTTTTGCATTCTGGTAGCATTAGCAAACCAGAACACCTAGATAGATAGAAAGATAGATGCATAAAAACTATTAAGCTGCATTTTGTCAACTAGAAATGTTTTAAGACTAAAACTTCTGTTTTAGTTTCCTAACTCCTAAAACCAGTACCATATAATGTGTGGGCTTAAGCAATGGGAATTTATGAGCTTACAGTTTTGAGGCTAGGAGAAATCCAAAATCTAAGCATCAACCAGGCAATGCTTTCTCCCAGAAGACTGTGGCATTCTGGGATTGGCTATTGTTGACCATTGATCCTTGGCTTTTCTGTAATGTGCCAATGCACATGGCGGCCTCTTCTCCTTTCCCTCCCAGATTCCATTGGCTTCCAGCTTCTGGCTGCAACTTGTGGCTTCCCTCTCTTCATGCCCAATTTCCATGCTTATGAGGACTTCAGCCATATTGGATTTAGGCTCACCCTCATTCATTCTGGGCACACCTTAACTAGTGACATCTTCAAGGGTCTTATTTAAAAATGGGTTTTCACCCTCAGGACCACGGTTTGGGACCTTAACATGCCTTTTATGGGAGGCATGATTCAATCCCCAACAATCTCTTACTAATTCATACTGGCATCCCTTCCCTCAAACTCCCTCACTCTCCAGTTATTGTGAATGAAAAATGTGTAAATACATTAAAATAGTCTTCCTCTATGAAGCAGCCACATGCACTCCAAAGCATGTTGAGTTGAGACCATGTTTCCAGCTCCAGGACTAACTAGCTGTATGAATCTGGACATTTTGCTCATTTTGTGAACCTCAGTGTCTTCATTAAAATTAGGAAAAATATAATTTCTACCTCATGGGGTTGCAGGAGGTAAGATAAAGTTTGACAAGAAGGTCTTTGCTCTTAAACATTCTCCAGTTCTGTCTCTGGAGAGTTGAGAAGCTACACTGAGTGTATATGACAAGAGTGAGGATTTTATGAGTCTGGGTGGATTGATTATGAGCAAGTATCTGATTCGCATGAGGCTTTTTCAATACTGAACTTACCTTTATAAACCACATCTGTCTTTGTGGATCCCTGGTCCTACATTGGGAGCCCATAAATAACATAACCCCAATTCCTCTGGTCCTTTTACAATGATGCTATAATGTCATTCTGTGCCAGGGAGGGGCACACTGGCATTAATGAAGGGGATTTGGTTCTTGATGTTTCTGTAGAAATAATGACTATGTATTGTCAAATTCATTAAAAATAGTCAATGTATGTGTACATATGTACAAAGATCCCCTAAGTTCCAGCTTAAATGGATGGGCAGGATATCAATTGCTTAAGACAGACAGCTGTGTCAAGTAACATAAATGGTTGAAGAAAAAAAAACACACCAATTTAATTAAAGGCACCAATATTTGAGAATGAAGGGAACCCATTTATTTATCACTTAAATGTCAGAATTTCGCCATTGGTAATTGTTGTTATAGTGGTTGCTTTTATTTTGTTTCCCAAATTCATTTGCTCGTCCATCTGATAATTGATACATATTCTGTGTCTACGGAGCATCTTCCCCCATGCCAGGTAATGTGTTCTACCTGCAATCACAGCCACAGGATAGGTTTCACCCTCAGGACAAGAAGGAAGATAGATGGTGTGTATCGCTGCCTCTCAGGGAGAGTGTTCTGGTTTGCTAATGCTGCCATTATGCAAAATACCAGAAATGGATTGGCTTTTATAAAGGGGGTTTATTTGGTTACAAAGTTACAGTCTTAAGGCCATAAAAGTGTCCAAGCTAAGGCATCAACAACAGGGTACCTTCACTGGAGAAAGGCCGATGGCGTCTGGAACACCTCTGTTGTCTGGGAAGGCATGTGTCTGGCATCTTCTTCCTTTGGGTTTCAAAATGGCCTTCTCCCAGGATGTTTCTCTCTAAGCATCTTGGGGTATACTCTTAGTTTCTCCCAGGCATACTCTGGAGTAGCAAAAGTCTACTTTCAATAGGCACCTTCAAAATGTCTCTCTAGGCTGCAGCAGCACAGCTCCTTCTGTCTGAGCTTTTATAGAGCTCCAGTAAACTAATCAAGACCCAGGCTGAATAGGCAGGGCCACACCTCCATGGAAACAATCTAATAAAAGGTATTACCCACAGTTGGGTGGGTCACATCTCCATGGAAACAACCTAATCCAAAGATTCCAAGATTCCAACCTTATCAACACTAGTATGTCTGTCTCCACAAGATTGCATTAAAGAACCTGGTGTTATGGGGGACATAATACATCCTAACTTGCACAGAGAGAGATCCACTCACCTAATGCCTAGAATAGGAAAGAAAGCTATATTCGTCATTTATTCAGCTGAATACAGAAATGCATAGCACCTTTCACATTATGGATATTACATGTAAAGGGCCCCTCCATCTTTTTAATGTCTGGAAGCATTATTAAAATAAAAGTCTGACAGCCTCAAAGGCTTGCAGGTCCCAAGCAGAGCAGCACCTTACCAGCCTGACAGATGCAGCTCACACATGACCCACTGCTACAGCAGGCTCAAGGCACTCTGCACAATCAGACGGAAGCACGTGCAGTAGGGTTTGTGATGGCATCAATCAGGAATGAGAGTCACTGAATCACTCTCTGTCAAGCTGCACTGACATCCATATCCACCCAGAGCTATCAGCCCCCTTGAATAGGTTTCCAGAACAGCAGAGGTGAAAACAGTTCCCACTTGGCTAATATCTGAATGGAGTTCTCCAGCAGAATCTGTATGTCAAAGAAATTCTCCATTCTTCCCAATAACTGCAATGATAGTGAAAATACTAGTGCAAGAGTAAGAGCAACAGAAATAGCAAGAGATCTTGTTACTACTGCTCTATTAGTTTCAGTTACCCCAGAAGCAGGTCTGAAACAAGAGAATGATCTAGAAGGTGAAGGGAACATTGATGGGGAGAGGGAAGAGGGTCAAGGAAGAGAAAGCAGCTGAGCAAGCATGTGTTTTCAAGCCAGCTACTGGCATGGCAACTGGTGTTCAACCTAGCTGGGTAAACGCTAGGGAAACTCGCTTCGGGGGTTTCACAACTGAGAGAGGAGGGAGCTGGGGTATTTATGCACCAGCTCTGTCAGTCACTAGTTGAAAGCTGCTCCCAGGATGTGGATGCATTAATAATACCCTAGAACTTCCAGATTGCTATGTGGGTGGCAAAGCACGCTATGGAGAGCAGAGAAACCCTCAGGCAAAGAAGTGCAGGTGCTAGCAGTCGTGAGTCAGCCCCACGTGCACTAAAGTGGTAAGGGTCAGGGCTATGGGCACTGCCCACCAGAGCAATCCTTTATCTAGCACCCATTACATTGGGGCTCTCTGAGCATATTATCTCAGTTAATTCCTCAACGATATGCAGGATGTGTTATTATCCTGTTATACAAACAAAGAAAATAAAGCTCAAAGAAGTCCCTTCAACTAGTAAGTAGCATGTCTTACTCAGAGCCTAATCTCTGAACCAACACCCCAAATCTGCTTTATGTCAGTCATGAATGAGCCTTGGGGTGCTCTTCATCTTTGCCTGTCTCTGCTCTGTGACCTATTCTGTTAATTGTAGAATGGACCACTGTATAAGACCACCTACCCCAATCTTCTGATTTTAATGATGATGAACTAAGCCCCACAAGTTGCAACACTGAGCCCAGGCTTCAGAGCTAGATAAAGAGCTCAGGGACAGCTCTAACCACAGTCCTTTGCAGACCATAGATCTGTTGTTGCATTAGGCTCTTTGTGTGTCATCTCATTGAAAATCCTCACTCGTGATATTGTTATTCTAGTTATACCGATGCAAAAAACACACTGCATTTGACTACTTTTAGGTACAAGGAAAATTATTATTAGAAAATGTGTCTAACCCTTTGGGGAAAAAAATAATAAAGCCATATTCTTTCTCATCTTTTATATCAATATACATTTCCATATAGATCAAAAGAATAATGTAAAAAATTAAACTCATAACTAAAAATCTAGGTGAATATGTTCATAATCTTGTGATATGAAAAGCTATTTTAAGCATATCATCATAACTAGAAATAAATTTTAAAGAAATATGTTAAGTTTAAATGCATGTATTTTTATTTATGTAGCAAAAATCCACAATAAACAGAGCTTGAAGAGAAATGACTATCAGGAAAAGTACTTATATAAAAAGGTATTTATATACTCATGAGGGCTTTAAAAACAATAAAAGATGAAGATTTTCACAGGCATAGGCCATTCATGCAAAAAGAAAATGAATGTGCAGTAAATATATGAAAAGATCTTTAACCCGTCTTTGAATTAAAGAAACAAAATTAAAATAATATTTTTAAAATATATTAGCTACAATAAAAATATTCAATGTTGGCAAAATGATTCAATTCATTGACATTTTCACGCTCTGTTGATAAGGTCTCTGGAGGCCAACTTGGTAATTTTGTAACTGCATTCTAAACACGCATAAAGGATGCAGTGATATCACTGTGTGCATTTATCCTAAGGAGAGCAGCAGTTGCTTTCAGATATTTATATTTAAGGATATTCACTGCAGTTCTATTACAGCAAAAGAAAAGAAAATAAACCCCCCAAAATTCATAAATAACTGAAAGATCCATCAATAATTAATTTGTTAAAAAATTCTGTTTTTTGTATAACCAGTAAAAACAATGATATAAATTTGTATTTATGGATGTGGAACAATGCTAATGTGATAAGTTAACACAAAATTCCAGTGACTTAAGAAAATAGAATTTTATTTTTCACTCACATGAGTCCACTAGGTAGGGGACAAGACGGGTGTGCTCTGCTCTACCCAGCACGTCGGAGGCCCATCAGCTTTACCATATGCTTCTCAAGGTGGCATTGAGATTAATTTCCATCCGGCAGGAAGGGGAAGAAAGAGAGTGGAGGGTCAATCCCATAGGCGATTTCTATATAATGAGCTTCAATACAATGTGCATCATTTTGCCCCACATTTCACTGAGCAAATCTCAGTCACAGGGCCCCTATGAGCAAGGACTACTGGGAAAATAGTCCCTGATTTGGCAGTGATTATCACCCACATTATGAAAGGAGGAAATGAATTTCATTGGCTAGCAAGTCATCACCACCACAGCGTAGCGTATTATTGAATGGAAAAGCACAATTTATAAAACAGCATACACTATATAATTGTTTACGTAAAATCTGTGATATATATTTAAAAAGTTTATACACACACATATATGCACACACATGCAAATATTTAAAAGTATCCCTCACTACTCAAATCTATTCAACTCCTTATTTTGGATAATGAATTTGCCTAGTGAGAGATGCCTTGTTACCTTGTTATCTGAATCTACTTGCTTCAGTACTTGGAAACTAAGTTCAGGTAATGAGGGATATCAGCCTATCTCAAAAAGATTGCCTGAGTCTATATGGTTTTCGAGCATGCATAACATGGGTTTGGATAGCAATGGATACCTATGTGTGTGCTTGTCTTTACCTATGTGTGAATTGTGTGTGTCTGTGTGTGTGTGTGTGTGTGTGTGTGTGTGTGTGTGTGTGAAGAAAACAAATCTAGAACAATCATCACCAAATGTTCAACAGTAGTTATAGCATATCTGGGAGATAAATTTGGGGTTGATTTTTACTTTATTATTTTTAACTATCTTATTAAAAAATTCTTTATAGTTAACAAGATGATTTTATACTCAGAAAAAGTAATAAATCTCTATTTATTTGGAAAACAAAGAGTATAGTCTTAGTAGTTAAAGTAGGCACCCTATGGGATGTATTTTGGAATGAGGGCAGATACACACACACACACACACACACACACACACACACTCAAGGTGTTTAATCAGGGGACTGATGTGACAAGTGGATGTGTTTTAAAATGTCACACTTGCTGCTGTGTGAAGAATGAATTAGACAGGGGCAAGACTGAAGCAGAACCACAAAGATACACAGCATCATATACCATGTGAATGATACCCACTGGAGTTGTTCAATGTGAAGGGTCAGGATTAAAGGCAGGGAGATTTGTGGCAATCTTTTGGAAAAGGAGGATGGTGCATAGATAGCTAGTAGCAGTGAGAGAGAGAGAGAGGTAGGTTAGTCAGAGAGGTGTTTGGAAGGTGGAAATAACAGACATTTTTAATTGGCCAAGAGTTGGATAAGGAAGCCAGAAAAATCAAGGATGAAAATAGTAGTGCCACTCAGGGAGCTGGGAATTGTGATGGGACAAATTACATAACCAGGTTGGAAAGTATAGATGTTGAAGTTCCCGAGGGATATCCAAGAGGTGATATCAAAGGAAGTTGTTGGATAAATGCTTCTGGAGCTAAAGAAAGCATCTTGGGCTGGAGAGAGAACTGGAAGGATCAGTATATAAACTTGACCTATTGGATCTCAGAGATACAGGGAGCTAGGAGAGTGGAAAGAGACTGCCCGGAAAGCATATGCATAGTCATGAGAAAACAGATGACTGGGGTTGGAGTGTCAACATTTAAGGGAGGAGAAAAAGAAAAGATCCTTAAAGAAAAGCAACAAGAGTGGCCAAGGAGATTGAAAGAAAGCCTGGAGAATGGGGTGTCATGGAGGCCAAGGGAATGGATTTTTTCAAGAAAGAGGAAAGTTCATCAAAGCCAAAAGCTGTACAGAGATCAAATAAAATAAATACCCATATATTTCTTTGGGTTTTCAAAAAAAAAAAAGTGGAAGATACTTTGGGGAGTTCTGTAAAAGCACTTGTATGGTGAGGGAAAGGAAGGGAGCATGCAGAATCCACATTGTAGTGGGTTAAAAAGTTAACAAAGAGGGGTGGGGCAAGATGGTGGAATGGTGAGGTGTGGAATTTAGTCACTCCTCTAGGGAAGCTTGTAATTATCTAGGAACTATATGAAACAACATTCTCTGGGTCTCTAGTGACCAGTCACGCATCATACACTAGCTTGGAGTGAGTGGAACATCCGCGGTCACAGTGAAATTTGGAGTTTTCTCTTTACAGAAAGCCTGTCTGTGGACCCAGCTGAAATAGATCTAACAGACAAAGCAATCAACCTAGTGGGGGAGAGAATTCCCCAAAGGGCATAATACCCCCAAGAAAAGGGGGCTGTGGCCCAGCTCAATTGGAAGCCCTCCTTCAAAGAACCCAGACCCCAGGGGCTGGAATTCAGAAACCAGCTCCAGTCAGCTACACCTCTGAGAGGTTCAGATTCTGCAGAGAATTAAAGGCACTGAACCTCCTTACACCAGTGGGGGAGCTGCAGGCTGGCAAGCACCACCTGCTGGACAAGATAGGAAAAGCACAGAGCCCAGAGGTCTCACAGAAGGGTCTCATTCTCAGGGAAATTCCATGCAGTCCTCCTGAGACCTGGGCATCTCTGGACTGGGAATACCTGACTGTGGTTGACCATATCTGAGGAGACCTTCTAACAAAAAAAGGCTACATAGAGGCAGGGCAAGAAACAGAAAAACAAGAGGTAAAAGCCTTGATCCACTAAATGAAACCTAAGTTAGAAGTCTAGAATAAGTTGAACTGAACAGCCAAGATTAGAGAACAAAGTCAACCAACAAGAAAACCCTAGATAAAAGAGTGAAAATCAGCTCCAGAATAAACTAATAAAGAAAGTCATATGCCTAGACAGCTTAAGATAATGAACCATACTAGGAAACACAAAAATATGGACCAGCCAAAGGAGCAAACTAATAGTTCAACCAAGATACAGGAGTTGAGACAACTAATGCTAAATCAATTCAATGAACTGAGGGAAGAACTAATTAAAGATAAAGATGTTCAAACAAATCTCCTAAATCAATTCAAAAATCAACTCAATGAAATGAGGGAAGATATGGCAAAAGAGATGAAGGATATTAGGAAGACACTGGATGGCCATAAAAAAGAATTCATAATCTTGAAAAAACAAATGGCAGGACTTGTCAAAATGAAGGGCATAATGGAGGAGATGAAAACACAATGGATACAACAGCAGATTTGAACAGGCAGAAGAAAGGATCAGTAAATTGGAAGACAAAACATTTGAATTCATACATACAAAAGAACAGACAGTGAAAAGAATGGAAAAATATGAGCAGGGTCTTAGGGAGCTGAGTGACAACACAGAGCACGTGAATATATGTGTTATGGGTGTCCCAGAGTAGAAGAGAAAGGAAAAGGGGCAGAAAGAATAATAGAAGAAATATTCACTGAAAATTTCCCAAACCTTACAGACAGAAAATTATAGATTCCAGAAGTACAATGGACTCCAAACAGAACGGATCCCAATAGACCTTCTACATGATACTTACTGATCAGGTTGTCCAATGTCAAAGACAAAGAGAGAATTCTGAAAGCAGCAAGGGAAAAGTAATCCATCACATACAAGGGTAGCTCGATAAAACTATGTATAAAGTTCTCCACAGAAACCATGGAGGTGAGAAGACAGTGGTATGATATATTTAAGATACTAAAAGAGAAAAACTGCCAACCAAGAAACTCA
This sequence comes from Choloepus didactylus, assembly GCF_015220235.1. Lineage (NCBI taxonomy): Eukaryota > Metazoa > Chordata > Mammalia > Pilosa > Megalonychidae > Choloepus > Choloepus didactylus. The sequence goes on from NC_051326.1 coordinate 56,728,075, forward strand.
CTTTAGACACAGGGACAAAATAGGCTGAAAGTGAAAGGCTGAAAAAAGACATTTCATGCAAACAGCAACCAGAGAAAAAGTGGGAGTAGCTATATTAATATCCGATAAATTGGACTTCAAAAGTAAAACAATTAAAAGAGACAAAGAAGGACACTATATATTAATAAAAGGGTCAATTCATCAAGAAAACATACTAATCATAAATATTTATGCACCAAGCCAGAGTGCCCCAAAATTCATGAGGCAAACACTGAGAACACTGAAAGGAGAAGTAGATAACTCTACAATAATAGTGGGAGAATTCAATACACCACTCTCATCAATGGACAGAACATCTAGACAGAGGATCAATAAGGAAATGGAGATGATAATTATACAATAAATGAACTAGACTTGGCAGACATTTATAGACTACTACATGACACAACAGCAGGATACACATTTTTCTCAAGTGCTCATGTAACATTCTCCAGGATAGACCACATGTTGGGCCACAAAGCAAGTCTCAACAAGTTTAAAAATACTGATATTATAAAAAAACACTTCCTCAGATCATACTGGAATGAAGTTGGAAATAAATAACAGGCAGAAGATTGTAAAATTCACAAATATATGGAGGCTAAACAACACACTCTTAGAAAACCAGTGGGTAAAGGAAGAAATTACAAGAGAAATTAGTAAATACCTCAAGGCAAATGAAAATGACAACACAACATATCAAAACTTATGGGATGCAGCAAAGGCAGTGCTGGGAGGGAAATTTATTGCCCTAAATGCCTATATTAAAAGAGAAGAGAGAGAAAAACATTGAGGAATTAACTGTACACCTGGAGGAACTAGAGAAAGAACAGCAAACTAACCCTAAAGCAAACAGAAGGAAAGAAATAACAAAGATTAGAGCAGAAATAAATGAAATTGAGAACAGGAAAACAATAGAGAATCAACAAAACCAGAAGTTGGTTCTTTGAGAAAATCAATTAAATTGATGGACCCCTAGCAAGGCTAACAAGGAAAAAAAAATGCTGATGCAAATAATTGCAATCAGAAATGGGAAAGGGGACATAACTACTGACCCTGAAAAAATAAAGGAGATAATGAGAAGATACCATGAGCAACTATATGCTAATAAACTAGACAATTTAGATGAAATAGCCAACTTTCTAGAAAAGTATAAACAGTCAATATTGACTCAAGAAGAAATATACGACCTCAACAAACCAATCACAAGTAAAGAGATTGAGTCACTCCCAAAAAAGCTCCCAAAAAAGAAAAGCCCAGGACCAGATGGCTTCACACATGAATTCTACCAAGCATTCAAGAAAGAATAACAATCCTGCTCAAACTCTACAAAAAAAAAAAATTGAAGAGAAAGGAAAACTACCCAACTCATTCTATGAAGCCAACATCACCCAATAACAAAATCAGACAAAGATACTACAAAGAAAGAAAATTATAGACCAATCTCTTTAATGAATATAGATACAAAAATCCTCAACAAAATACTTGCAAATTGAATACAGCAACATACTGAAAGAATTGTACACCACGACCAGGTGGGGTGTATTCCAAGTATGCAAGGCTGGTTCAACACAAGAAAATCAGTTAATGTAATACACTACATCAATAAATCAAAGCAGAAGAACCACATGATCATCTCAATCGATGCAGAAAAGTCATTTGACAAAATTCAACATCCTTTCTTGATGAAAACAACAGGAATAGAAGGTAACTTTCTCAATATGATACAGGCAATATATGAAAAACCCACAGCTAACATCACACTCAATGGGAAAAGGCTGAAAGCTTTCCCTCTGAGATCAGGGACAAGATAGGGATGCCCACTGTCACCACTGTTATTCAACACTGTGCTGGAAGTTCTAGCTAGAACAATTAGGCAAGAAAAAGAAATAAAATGCATCCCAATTGGAAAGGAAGAAGTAAAACTTTCACTGTTTGCAGATGACATGATTCTCTATGTAGAAAATCCAGGAAATTCTGCAGCAAAATTGCTAGAACAAATCAATGAATACAACAAAGTGGCAGGCTAGAGGATCAACACGCAAAAAATCTATAGTGTTCTTATATAAGAAATATGCAACAAGAGGAAGAAATCAAGAAAAAAAATCCATTTAAAATAACAACCAAAATAATCAAGTATTTAGGAATAAACTTAATGAAGATCACAGAAGACCTATACAGAGAAAACTACAAGAAACTGCTAAAAGAAATCAAACAAGACCTAAAAAAAATGGAAGAGCATATCGTGTTCATGGATTGGAAGACTAAATATAATTAAGATGTCAATTCTACCAAAACTGATTTATAGATTCAATGCAATACCAATTAAAATCCCAACAACTTACTTTGTAGAAATAGAAAAACCCAATAATCAAATATATTTGGAAGAGCAGGGTGCACCAAATAGCCAAAAATATCTTGAGAAAGAGGAACAAAGTGGGAGGTCTCACACTACCTGACTTTGAAGCATATTACAATGCTACAGTGGTCAAAAGAGCATGGTACTGGCATTAGGATAGATATACTGATTAGCGGAATTGAATTGACTATTCGGAAATAGACTCTCACATCTATGGACAATTGATCTTTGATAAGGCAGTCAAGCCAAAGCAACTGGGACAGAGCAGCCTCTTCAATAATTGGTGTTTGGAGAACTGGATATCCATTTCCAAAAGAATGAAAGAGGGCTCCTACCTCACACCTCATACAAAAATTAACTCAGAATGGTTCAAAGACCTAAACATTAGCACGAACACCATAAGACCCTTAGAAGAAAATGTAGGGAAATATCTTAAAGATCTTGTGACAGGAGGTGGTTTCCTAGACCTTACACCCAAAGCGTGAGCAACCAAAGAACAAATGGACAAATGAGATCTCCTCAAAATTAAACACATTTGTACATCAAAGGACTTTGTCAGAAACTTAAAAAGGCAGCCTCTGCAATGGGAGACAATATGTGGAAACATATCAGATAAGTCTTTGATATCCCAAATACGTAAAGTGATCCTACAACTCAACAACAGAAAGGCAAGCTCAAAAACTGGAGTGGTCCAAAGGAGAGTCTAAAGTTATACAACTTTAGTAATGGTGCCTAAGAGTCTCCCCTGAGTACCTCTTTGTTACTCAGATGTGGCCCTCTCTCTCTCTAACTGAGCCATCTCGACAGGTGAACTCGCTGCCTTCCCCTCTACGTGGGACCCGACTCCCAGGGGTGTAAATCTCCCTGGCAATGCAGAGTATGACTCCCAGGGATGAATGTGGACCCAACATCGTGGGACTGAGAGTATCTTCTTGACCAAAAGGGGGATGCAAAATGAGACGAAATAGTTTCAGTGGCTGAGAGATTCCAAATGGAGTCGAGAGGTGACTCTGGTGGATGTTCTTATGCACTATATAGATAACACCTCTTAGGCTTTAATGTATTGGAATAGCTAGAAGTAAATACCTGAAGCTACCAAACTCCAACCCAGCAGTCTGGACTCCTGAAGACAATTATATAATAATGTAGATTACAAGGGGTGACAGTGTGATTGTGAAGACCTTGTGGATCACACCCCCTTTAGCTAGTGTATGGATGAGTGGAGGAATGGGGATAAAAACTAAAGGACAAATGGGGTGGGATGGGGGGATGATTTGGGTGTTCTTTTTTCACTTTTATTTTTTATTCTTGTTCTGGTTCTTTCTGATGTAAGGAAAATGTTCAGAGATAGATTGTGGTGATGAACGCATAACTATGTTATCATACTGTGGACAGTGGATTGTATATCATGGATGATTGTATGGTGTGTGAATGTATTTCAATAAAACTGAATTTAATAAAAAAAAATTGGAGTGGTCAATGATTGTGACTAAATGTACAAATATAAAAATGTTCTTGCATATGGGAGAACAACAGAATGTCAACCATTCAGAGTGTTGAAAAGGGAAAGGTATTGGGGAAAAATATAATCAAAGCAAACTGGAGTGTTGGATCAACAGTAACATCATAATATGCTTCCATTAGATGTAACAAAGGCAATATACCAAAGCTAAACGTGTATGAGAGGGGGATATAAGGGAGGGACATGGGATTCTTGGTAGTGGTGGTGTTGTCTGACCCTGCTATTATATTGTATTCTATGATTTTTTTTATTTTTCTTTTTATTATCTTTTTAATTATTTGTTTAAAAAAAACACAGAAGCAAAAAAATTTTTGTAGTAATTAATATGTTCAGGTGCTAACTGTGGTGATAAATGCACAACTATATGGTGATGCTGTGAGCAACTGATTGTACACTGTGGATAACTGTATGGTATGTGAATACAGCTCTATAAAATTGAAGGAAGAAATATAAATAGGGATAAAAGTGCTGGAGAAAACACGGAGAGAGGGATGAATGTATTTACTTTTGTTAGGAGGCAGAATGGTGTAGCCTTTCTGGAGGACAGTGTGGTGGCTCCACAAGAAGCTAAATATGTGGGTGTTGTAAGGTCCTGCTACCTCATTAGGGTGCATATACTTGGAAGATCTGAGAGCAGGGACATGAATGGACATTTGCACACTGGTGTTTATGGAGGCAGTATACATGACTTGCAATGAGTGGAGGTAGCCTAAGGTACACCGACTGAGGAACAGAATGGTGAACTGTGGTGTGTGCATACAATGGAATATAGAGCAACTGTGAGGAGGAGTGAAGCTGTGAGACACAGAACACAATGAGGTAAATGGATCCTGTAGAATGCATTTTGAGTGAACTATGCCAGAAACAAAGGCAAACACTGTAATACCTCACAATGTGGTCTAACTACAATGTGTAAACTCATAATTGAATCTTAGAGCACAGTTTATTAGGAGAACACTTATTGAAATGGTCCCTAGATTGTAAGCTCTTACAGCCATCACATATATTCCTGACCTGTAACGGCTATCTCCAGATTCGGAGATGCTGATCCCTTTGTGTATAACCTGATCGATCCCTGGAATTTTGGGTATCTGTGTGACACCTTAAACTCAGAGCTAGACTTTGGCAGCAATGAATGTCAATATTAGTGCATATAGCAACTACTATAAAAGCTGAAAAAGAGTCCAGACTTCAATTAGAGATATGAATGAAGCAGATCTAGTTAGGACTAGGGCAAATTGGGCCAGAGGGTAAAGGACAATACTGACTGTGTTTTAAAACTTCAACTTCCATGTGAGACCAAGGGAAGAGATGTTTATTTGGTGCAGTATCTATATTTCCTAAACAATTTAACTGATACAGTTTGTTCAAATACCATAATTACATGAAACTTTGAATAGGAAGTGAGGCCTGGTCGGTTTGTACAAGTTAGTGTAAAATAGCGACACATCCCAAGTTAATTTAGGGAGAAAATAAAAATACATATCCAGAGTCCCCCTGAGGGGCCAGGGCAAAATGTAGAAGTCTTGGACTTCCTCACCTGGATTGTTGCTGATGTTCTTACAAACATTGAGGACTAACGGTTTGGTATACTGAGCCCTCTTTCTTGGGGCTTGCACTCATGGAGCTCGTTACTGCAAATGAGAGGCTAAACCTTCTTATAATTGTGCCTAAGAGTCTCCCCCTGAGTACCTCTTTGTTGCTCAGATGTGGCCTCTCTCTCTAGCTAAGCCAACTCGGCAGGTGAACTCACTGCCCTCCCCCCTACAAGGGACCTGACTCCCAGGGGTGTAAATCTCCCTGACAATGCAGGATATGACTCCTAAGGATGAATCTGGACCTGACATCATGTGATTGAGAACATCTTCTTGACCAAAAGGGGATGGTGAAATGAAACAAAATAAAGTTTCAGTGGCTGAGAGATTCCAAATGGTGTCGAGAGGTCACTCTGGTGGGCACTCTTATGCACTACATTGGTAACCCTTTTTAAGTTTTATTGTACTGGAATAGCTAGAAGTAAATACCTGAAACTATCAAACTGCAACCCAGTAGCCTTGACTCTTGAAGACGATTGTATAACAGTGTAGCTTACAAGGGGTGACAGTGTGATCGTGAAAGCCTTGTTGATCGCACTCTCTTTATCCAGTGTATGGATGGATGAATAGAAAAATGGGGACAAAAACTAAATGAAAAGTAGGATGGGGGGATTATTTGGGTGTTCTTTTTTACTTTTATTTTTTATTCTTATTTTTACTTTTTCTGGTATAAAGAAAATGTTCAAAAAAATAGATTGGGTGATGAATGACAACTATATGATGGTACTAGGAACAGCTGATTGTACACCACAGATTATTATATGATACGTGAATATCTCTCAATAAAACTGAATTAAAAAATCAATTGGTCCAAAAAAAGTTAATGGAGATGAGAAAATAGAAAGAATGTAGTCAAATATTTCAAGTTTAGTTGTAGGGACAGGGGAGCTATAAGATTCTGAAAAAAAGGAGATAAGTGTCCCTTTCTGGTTTGCTACGGTGGCCAAAATGCAATTGGATTGGCTTTTTCAACGGGGATTGATTAGTTCCAAATTTACAGTTTTAAGGCCATGAAAATGTCCAAAGTAAGCAATCAAGAGTTAGATACCTTCTCTGAGGAAAGGCCAATGGCATCCAGGGTTCCTCTGTCACAAGGGAAGGGACATGGTGACATCTGCGAGTCCTTCTTCTTCTGGGTTCTGGTTTCAAAACGGCTTTCTCCAAAATGTCTCTGGACTTCTGTCTTAGCTTCTCTCCCTCAGCATCTGTGCATCCTTGCTTGTTTCTCCCAGGGCATTTCTCTCTAAGCTTCTGGAGGTCCTCTCTTTACTCCCTGCCAGGCAAACTCTGGATTTCAATCCCTTAGCTTATCATCTCCAAACGTCTTTCTGTCTGCATCTCCAAGCATCTGAGTCTGTGTTGACTCTGATTCTCTCTCCCTGAGCTCTCTTAAGGACTCCAGTAAACTAATTAAGACCCATATTGAATGGGCAGGGTCACATCTCCATGGAAACAACCCAATCAAAAGTCCCACCCAATAATAAGTCTGCCCCCACAAGATTGAATTAAAAGACCATGGCTTTTTATGGGGTACATAATAGATTCAAACCAGCACAGGTCAACAATAGGGTATTCTGTTTTTCCCACTTTTTTTTAAGATGATGAATATTTGAACATGCTTCAGTGGTGATGGAACGAGATATTGAAGATAGAATAAATTTCCTGGGTAAATGAGAAGAAATGACCTAGAGCAGAAGAATAACAGGTCTTAAATATTAACTGAAAGAAATGGAAAAAATGGGTGGAAATTAATGTAAGTATTAGGGTTTGTTATCAATTCATTGAGAGGACAGTAACAATCAGAATGGATTAATTATTCCATCAAACAACCCCTCAATTTCACTGGCTTTGGGTAATTGTTTTGCTCTCATAATAGTCCAGTGATGGTCAGCTGGATTGGGAGTTGGTACTTTGCACCTTTTTGGGTGGCAGGATCCTTTGAGCTATTAGCTCATAGCCTACAAGCTTTTTGTCTGTTGCAACTGGGGCTTCAGGAGTTGTCTGTTGGATCTACTAAATCTAGCCATCAGACAAGGGAAAAGAGAGAAAAAACTCAGAGGCTCTTTGCAGAAAGATATAAAAGTCGGGCATGGAAATGGCATGCATTATTTCCATCTACATTTGCACTAGCCAGAATCCAGTCATTTGCCAAAAAAAAAAAAAAAAAAAAAAAAACTGGCAAAGGGGCTAGAAAATGGTGTCTAGTTGAGTACCCAGACACAAGAGGAGAAAAGCAGATATTGGTGAGCACTTGCCTTCTCAAACACAGAGAAAAAAACATTGTTATTGTTGTTATCTCTGTCAATATTTTGTATCTATAACAGTTAGCTCTGTGGCTTGAATATGGTAAGCCCTCAGCAAATCTTTGAGGAAGAAGACAGGAAGGATTGAGGAAGAGAGAGAAAAGACTTTTTAGTAGAACTGAGGTTGATTTTTCAGACATAGATACAGAAGATGGCTGCTTGCTCAAGATTTATAGGAGTCTCCCTATAAAATTCCTATAACAAACCATGACAATTCAGTTATAACAGTTACCAGTCTACCCTGAAAAATAAACAGTTGATCCAAAATTAAATTTATTGAGACAGTCATAAGAAAGATGTTACCAGAAGCCAAAAGGACATCTGATCTACATCACAGATTTACAAAGGCTGTGATCGAGCCCAGGTGTCCCTATAGTATTGAGTATAGTACGGAGTATTGAGTATTGAGTATAGTACAGAGTAAGTAGCACTGATATTGAGATATGTACCTTTTATACCCTTTGGGGTCTCACTTAGCTTTTGTTTTACTTTCCATCCATCTATCCATTCATTCAATCATTCAGCAAGCATGGACCATTCTGAGCTGATAAAAGTGCTGATGTTCAGGTTCACAGGGATGATTAAACCTGCTTAGAGTCCAGTAGAGAGACAAACTTGTTAAGCAAATGGATGCAGTGGGAGGTCAAATGACTAAGCTCAGAAAAGGCTTCATAGAGAGTGTGACTCAAACCAAATCTTAAAGATGGGCTGTATTTTGTTTTATTGTAGTGGTTTGGCAAATCAGAAGCCCTCAGCATCTCTAATGCAGTGGGAAACACTTCCTCTTTGTGCTTGACTCCTTGTCATAGGGTTGGAAGACCCAACCATCGTGGGTGGCCCCAAGAACTTGTTCTCAAGAGAACCTATCCCGTAATAAGGACAGTAACTTAATGGAGTAATTATTCTACTCTTGTTTTTATATCAAAAATGTTCATTTAAATATTGCATTTAGATTTTATTTCACAGATACCAATTATCTGTTCCCATTCTTAAATAAAACTGTACCTTGATTTCACCAAAAGATTTCACCAAAGGAGAAGAGATACGGGATAAGAAGGAAAGAAATTCTAGGCAGATGAATCAGCATTAACAGAAACATGACATGGGAACATGCAGAAAACGGTGTATCGTGTTTGATAGAACTTTGAGCAATTCTGCATGGCTCAGCTATCCCAGTAAGGGGGCTCCTGACCCATCACTTCCAGCCTTATGTGTTCTACTCATGTCTCACCTTAGCAAAAATGCTGCATTTCCCAGGAACTAATAAAGAAGTGTTCTAGTCTTGCTGCTAGATAACTGAATTCTTCATACTTTTGATGGTTAGATTTACCTCTTCAATTCAGTGTAACAGACAATACAATATAACTACAGATGATGCCATGCCTTCCTAATTTTTATTCTGAGCTCATCTCACTCTGTCTGTATCTGTGGTCTTTTTAAAAAATTTTCCTCTCTAGAGGGGGAACAAATTTCAACTTGCTCAAAATATACGTCTTTATTGTTTTTGTACCTTCTAGTTGTCTATGGTGATTTTAATGTAACACTTTAAAATGCTGGTATGTTTTAATAACATAGTATACCTTTTGCTCTTGCAAAAACATCACATTATTCAATGTACACAACTGCAAAGGGATATGACTCTTATATAATTTATGTGTCCTTGTGGTGTGTTATTAATGTGTATACTTTATAAGGCTATAATTTTGGAAGCAATTTTCCATAAAATTGTTATAAGTGTTATCTTATAAATTTGAGATAATTTGGCACAATATTCATTTAACCAAATTATCCCACTAATAACATCTCTTCATTTGTAAATACCAGTTCAGACTGACATTACCAATTTTTGGTAAGATATTGGGCCTTGTAAACTCATCCAGATTTTGCTGCATAATTTAGAGTGAGAAACAACTTGCTTTATCTCCGTAAGTAATCCAGCTTTGTTCCCCTAGATTGAGATGAACTAAACAGACACCCTGTTGCCCAAACTTACATTTTATCATAAGGTGCTAAAATACTACTACTCTTTGATTTTGCAAAGCCACCAAGGCAGAAAAATGCATCAAAATGAATAATGGATTGGCAGTAAGTAACCTAGAAATGGGGACTAGTTTTTTGGTAGTAGCTTTGTGGCTTTGGACAAGATCCTAAACTTCATTAATCAATTACCTCACTGATTGTATGAAGATAATTGGATTAGATGGAAACAGAAAGGTTTCTGAGAGCATAAAAACCATTATCCCTGATCTACTCAAGCGTTATAAATTTTCTCATCTAATTGTAAGGTCTATCTATCATATCTATATAAATATATTGCAAAATTATCCAAGACAGGAAATACATTGTCTAGTCATTAATTTTTTAAATGTTTAGAAAGCCTTCTGTACTAAGCCCTAACCATTTCTATGGTAGACTTTGGAACCACATAAGCTTTTGTTCAGGTCTTAGCTCCATCACTTCCTGGCTCTGTTACTGCTCCAAAGTCTGGAGTGCTTTCAGTATATTATGCAAACTCCATGGACCTAAATTTCAGTTTCTTCTTCTGTAAAATGAGAATGCCATTGCCTTACTTCACAAGGTTGTAGTTAAGAGGCTCAGTGAAAAAATGCCTGTAAGGGCTTTAGCACAGTGCCCGGCTTGCAGGATACTTTTAAGAAATGCAGCTAATAACCAAGCATGAAGAACACTGCAGAAGGGCTGATCTTAAGCAAAATCTCACTCCCTTCCCAAACCCAGCTTAGCACAGAGGGGGAAGGTGAAACATTCTTCATATAGCAATAAACATGAATGAAGCATCACACTTGACATTCGTGACAGTGCTCTATAGACACTAGAGAAATATTTTTTGGAATTTAATTGAAACCACACTCCAGTTTTATGGAAAAATGTAATGTAGGGCTAAAATGGAAAAGAAAGCTCTATGCCCACTATACCCAATGATGTCTTGTGCTCATGGAAGGCAGAATTGTGCCATGGATTTCTGAACAATCACAGAGCCAGCTGGTAGCAGTAGATATAAGACACTGCTGAGAGGGAGCCCTAAAGTGGTAGACAGGTTGGGAGGCTGGAAAAGCTTCCAAAGACCTTGAAGCTAGGCTGGGGGCAGGACGGAGGGCCTTGGTGGGTAGGAACAAGTGAATTCTGTTTGTGAATCTGAGTGTATGTGTTCTGATCTCTGGAGTCCACAACTGTGGCAGATGATGACTAATGGGTCAACAGCTCCCCTGGAGCAGGCTGTGCTGATGGCTGGAGCATCTTTAAACTAAGAGGAAAGTTTGGGGAGACAACAGAGTTTCCCAGGTGGTGTCCATTACCCAGTAAATCATGGCATATATAGTTAGGCAGATGTCATCATTCTAACCCCTATGACTAAATTTCTATATGCCACTGAATCTTTCATTGACAGGAGGATCTCTTCCCCTTCTTGGACCCAGTCATTCATAATGTATTCAATAAATATTGAATGACTGTCAACTCTGCCAATAGGAGAGAGTGACAAGACACGGTTCTGTCTTTTGACAGCTTAAATCTGCCAGGGCTGCATGTTTCACTTGCTCTCCCTTAGCACCTTGTCTAAAACACACACCTGCCTTTCTATTCCCAATGATCCATGAGGTAAGGTGAGGGCACTTATCCAAACTCTCCTGAAATGTAGAAAACAAAAAGAGCAAGATCTCCCCAAGAAATAAATCCATGTCTCCAGTCTAGCCAGTCCTAGCTAATAGTCAACAAATTACCAAAAATATCTCAGATTTTTGCCTATCACCAGGTAGATAAGAAGGGAGAAAAGCCACTACAAATTATTAGGCCCCATGGGACAAAAAGTTCCCAGCCTCGACTGTTCGGTATCGATGCAAATCTGCCCTGACTGGCTGGTTGAATTTTATTTTCCACTGGGGTCTGAAATTGTTTCTAGCAGCTTCTTCATCATTCGACCTTGGGAACACCTAGAAATATCAAGCAATAGTTAACAAAGGACAGCATTAATTTTGTGCCCAAAGATATATATGTGGAATCATTGAATCTCAACTTTCTTAATGCTTCTTACCATCGCAAAGATTTCAAATTAAATCCTTTCAACAAATAAGTGTGGAGATAGGTATAGAGTTAACAAAGGTTTACTAAGAAGTCACTTTTCACCCAGTTTCATAAGAGACTGTTAAAGACAAAGAGAATTTTAAGACATAAATCCTGCTCTGAGAAGTTTAAAAATCTGTGAAAACAACACTAAAACAAAATATGAGAAAATAAACAATTTGGTTTAGAATATATTTGATGCTCAGTGTGTGAGCATGGACCAGGGGGAGATGGATAAGGCCAGGATGAGTTTGCAGTGGTTGGAAAATCAGTGTGGCCAGAATTGGTATTTAAGTTGGAGATAGGTAGAGGGGAGATGGAAAGAAATGAAGATTGCCTTCTTAATATGGGACACAAATGAGCATGCATTCTTATTCAGAAAGCTTTTCTGGGAGTGCCACAGTGGACTCAGAAGCAGATTGAAAGTTAGGATTTCTCCCTGAAATCCCAGAAACCCCACAGAAGTCTCAGAGAGGAACCTTTGAGTTTTGCCTCAACAGAAGGGAAAGAAGCAATTCACTTAATATGGAAACAAAAGCCAAACTTCTCTACAGGTTTGCAAAATCCCTCTTAATTCTGTCATCATTTTACATCTGTGGCAAAATCACGGTAATGTCACAGGAATGTTGAGAAGTCACAAACAATTGCAACAATGGTTACAGTTCAGAGACAAGGCAAATGAAGCCATGAAACCTGGCAATCCGTTTAGCTTTGTGTTTAGCCGATGGTAGTCTGACAGCCAAATTTCACATGTGCGTTGGAAAGAATTTCCACCTCCCATGATGGCAGTCGCCGAGCCAGAGTTGTCTTGGGTGTCAGGGTGTTCAGGCAATGTTGACGGCAGCCACTACTAAGGCTCTGAAGCACTATCCCCAGGAGGTTGGTCAAATGCTTAAATACTTAGCTACACTCTTGGTTAGGGAATACTCTGTTTGCAGGCTGGTGCAGAGAGCTTCTGTGCAGAAGTTCAACTCCACAAACCCCTATCGAGCATACACTTTTGTGGCAGGCAGTCAGCAAAACACAGGAACACAGAACTAAACTGTATTTCTGCTCTTAATGAGAACCTAGTCTGACAAGGAAAACATAAGGACATAAGCACAAGGTATGTAACAAGTATTGCAAGAGAAGTATATAAAGAAGGTCCAATGCTGTAAGGATATCACTTTTATCATCAGCATAGGTTATAGGGCAGGATCAACCTATAAACATATGTTATTGAGGAACCATTTGACCATAATTTCCTCCTTGATCATAAAACCATAAAATAATACATTTGTACAGAACATTGTTTTCAGTACATCAGCTACATTAATTTTTATAATCCCCAAATTAACTCCTTGTGTTTGCTATTATAATCATCTTTTATAAGTAAGTAAATCAAGTTTCAGAAAATTAAGTTACTTATCAATGATCAGAAAGCTAAGTAGTATTAAAATAAAATAACTAGCCTAAACCTCAAGTTTAGTGTTCTCATTATAGCACATGGCACTACTGTAAGTCATAATTCCTCAATTTTCTATAAACCAGTCATATAAATAATTACATTAAATGTAAATGGTCTAAACATTCTGATTAAAGAGAGAGGCTGTCAGATGGATAAAAGAGCAACTTGTATGCTTTTAATAATTGATTAAAAGGCTGAAAGGACTTTTGGCTAACATGTAGGATGAAGAAAGCTAGAAAGAGAATTTTTCCTATCTTTAACACAATACAAAAATCTATATACCCTACAAGTTCACATATCTTGAACTCATTAGAGAGCTGAGGTCTCAGTGCAACCAATTAATCCAAAATATAAAGAATAGCAACCACAAGGAGGGAGTAGGTGAGAGCCGTTGCTTACTGGACAGACACTAATGTCATACACACTAATAAGAAAAATGAAGCTAATATTTGGAACTAAATGTGGGATAGCATGAGAGTGTAAAATTAAAATCTATGGGTACTACAGCCATAGGGAATTCACACAAAGTCACACATTCTTCCATGGACTTTTCTGGGTACTCACAAGAAAGTCTGGAAGAAGAGTGGGAAACCTGAGGAATCCTCTTGGAGGTACAGGGTTGGGGGAGGGGAGCAGTAGCTGCAGGAAAAGTGCAAAGTTCTATCCAGATCTTTCTCCCTTTTCTTCTTTCAGGTATCAAGGGCTTAAGCCGCTGGAAGGATAACAGGAAATCCAGGTGAAGATCCTTTGCAGCTAGGAAAAGGAACAGAAAAAAAAAAAAAAATCTTGTACCCTGTGGGGAGGTGCAAGAGAATGTCCTGGGATTGGGAAACTAGAGATGACCTACTGCTGGAGAAGTCAAGGTCCCTGAGAGGGCTCAACCCCTAAGACCAGGACACAGGATCCGCTTAGATTGAGGCTGAGCCAAGACAACAGAGAACACCTAAGTTTTCTCATTCATAAAATGAGTATATTAATGGTAACTTCCTCAGAGTCTCTGTAAAGATTAAATAAGATAACGCATGTATTATATATGACATTTGACAAATATTAGGTGTTCAACAATGAGCCCATATATTTAGTATAATTATTTCACCATGCCACCTATAGCAAGCCTCATTACTTTGGGGCTTTTTTTCTAAACAAACCTTAAATTTTTAAAAGTGGAGCATAAATAAATAAATAAATAAATAAATAACCAATATCTGTTGTTCCTAGTATCCATAACCCCTGATATAGGCACTTTTTTTGAACATTTTCTCCTAAAATCAGTGAACAAAGATAAATTCTAGTTACTAATGGTTCATCATGACTGAGATGTTGCTTTAATACTTCTCTTGGCAGTAACTTAAATGAAGCCACTCAGGTAGTTTTCTGGCATAGTAGAAAAGCTGAAGACTGAAACTGTCTCGAAAGAGCATTTGTTAGCAATGAGTAACACATATGTGTTTACCTGTAAGGTCTGAATGAATTGGAGGCAACCTTTTCAATGGAAAGATCATGGGTTACAAAAAATTCTTTAGTGGTGGCTTAGTTTGCCAGAGCTACTATCACAAATACTACAAGCTGCTTTTGGCATAACAAGAATTTACCAGTTCACAGTTTCAGAAGCTAAAGGTACAAAGTCAAGGTGTCATCAAGGCCAGGCTTTCCCCCTCAAATCCACCTTCTGGTGGTGGCTTGCTGCAATCCTTGGGGTTCCTTGGCTTGAATCTCTGCCTCCTGTTGCATGGTGATGTCCTACCCTTTCATCTTCTTTTCCAGTTTCTGCTGACTTCTGGCTTCTTCCTATGCCCTTCTCCACATCTAGCTTCTGGTTTCTTCACTTTATAAGGCTTCCAGTGATATGAATCAAGACCCAGCCTCATTCAGTTGGGCAACATCTTAACCAAAAATATTATCTTCAAGAGGTCCTATTTACAATTGACTCACACCCACAGGAATGTGGATTAAGAACCTATCTAAATGGAGGTACATAATTCAATTTACTGCATCATTCATTGGAAAGATCAGGTAACAAAGAATTCTTTAATAGTATAGGCAAAAAGTTTAACAACATAGGGAAAATTTTAATGGCATTCATAATAGGTTAAAAAAACACAATCTAGTAACATATAATATAAAACTATGTGGTCATCTATATATTTGTAAGACACACACACACACACACACACACACACGCACACATACACACACAAATGTCCAGAAGAAAATGCACCCAAATAATAATAGTGATCATCTCTGAGTAAGGAAATTTTAAGAACTATTCATGTTTTTCCCTGTGTTTTTCTATATATTCCAAATTTCCACCTGTGAATATCTATTACCTTTGTTCCTTTTAAATTTTTTTTTTAAATCACCCTATACTCTCATGATTTTCCAACTACAACTCTGTTCCTTCTCAATTTCCTTAATAGGCTCTTCCTCTCCTACTTCATGTTATTTTTTTATTGTTGAATGTAACATATCCATATAGAAGTAATAACTCTCCAAGTGCAATTCAACAAGTAGAATTGCAAATTAGAAGGTAAATTTCAAAGAATGCCATTTGTTACAGTTCCAACAGAGGAAGAAATTTCTGCCTTAATTTCAACATTGGCTTTTGTCAGAATTTCCAGCCAGCCAGTTTCCTCCAGGAAATTCGGACTAAGGATTTAACATCACCTTTCTTAGAGTTTCTAGCTGGTGGCCTGCCCTACAGAGTTCAAACATGCCAGTTCCCATGGTCACATGACTTCTTATAATAAATCTCTTTATGTTATATAGAATCTATCTATCTATTTATCTATCTATATCTCCATCATCCACTGTCATCTAAGTCTATCTGTCTATCTATCTATCCATCCCTCTATCATCTTCTGTTGGTTCTTTTTCTCTGGAGATCCCTAATACAGATGGTGATCCCATCTACAACACTGTTTATACCATGACTCTCAAACATGTTATCTACATCTCTGCAAAACTCCAGAAGAACCATATATCTTATCCATCTAAGTACCATCAAGCCTTTTTCCAAAATCTTTCTCAAATCATTCTCTCAGCTCTATCTCCACCTGCATCCTAGCTCAAGCCACCATGACCTCTCACCTGAGCCACACAGGAGCCTTCTAACATGTCTCTTACTTATACCTAATCCATTCTCCCTGTAGCATATGTGATGATCTTCTAAAACAAAATTAATGCTGTCGGTCTTCTGTTTAAAATGCTACATGACTTTGTCCTTGCTTACTTCTCCAACTTCATCCCACACAAGTCTTTGCCTCAAGTACCCTGATTGTCCTTCAGTTCCTCGAATGTACTAAAATATTTCCCAATTCAGAACATTTACACCTGTTTTTCTTACTCTCCTTTTTCGTCTGACTGGTTCCTTTTTCATTCTCAGGTCACAGTTTAAATGCAACCTTCCCCAAGAGGATTTCCATGATCATTAAATTAAAATGGGTCCCTTCTTCTATTGTCTCTTAGCATTCTATTCTTTTCTTTCACAAACTGATTTGCAATTTATAATTGTACATTTATTTTGTCTTTATCTGATGAATGTCTTTCCCATAAGACTGTAAATTCTGTGAAGGATCATGTCTTTTTTTTTTTTTTTGGTTGCTGTTCTCTTGTTTTTAAGTCATTGATCACCTAATGCCTAATACACTGCCTGGCACATAGTGGGCAGGCAATAAAAACATTTTAATATAATCATGAAATGAATGACCAAAAGTGTATTCTTAATTTTACAAATCAATGAGACTCATAGCAGGAAGAAAAGAAATAAGAGAAGGGAATGGGAAAGAAAGGGAGAGGAAGAGAGAGATTTGTTGCTAGGGAGAGGGAAGGTGGGAAGGGAGAGAGAAAAGCTGGACAGATTGTTTATTGTATCTGAGCCTTTATTTTGCCAAAACTACTGAAGCCTGGATATCACTCTGGATGGTTCTCACTTAATTGGGCTATTGTGCAGCCTGGACACTGGGAACTTTTAGAAGCTCCTAGAGTGGTTCTTATGTGTGGCCAACATTGCAGCAGAAGCTATGCTTTAAACTCGGGGACATAATGCCAGCTCACTGGCTCTCTGCAAGGGTGAGAGAGAATGGGGATCTAAAGCTCTCCCCAGGTAGGCACAGGCAGATGAGTCATTCAGACTGGGGCTTCCATTCAAGGGCATCTCAGACAGACATACAGGCCTTTGAGTATTAGCCAGTGTGCCCCCACCCACTGGCCTCCTGACAGCCTGCATGCAACAGAAGGGAGGAACTAGCTTACGTATAGGAGCATTGCTATATGGGTGATAGAGCTGGCAGGGCCCTGCAAAGCTGCCCACAAGGATTGCTGCAGGCGTGGAGGCAGCATTTTCCTTTGGGGATTTTCAGGCCAGCTCCTCATTAAGCCTGAAGTGCTGTTGTGTGGACTTTTAGAGGTAGAGAGACTAGGAGGTGGGTGGGGAAAACAATATTCCTTCTTGGTTATTTTCAAGGTGCCAGGGAAAACCCGGATTATCTCCCCCAGAGCAGGATTGCATGACACATTGGGAAGAGAGTGAGAACATGGAAAGCAGCTGCAAAGAACAGAGTGAGTATTAGGGCAGGGAAGACAATGAGCACAGGAAGCCAAGAAGCCAGCTCCTGTGGGAAAACCACTGTGAAAAGCAACAGGTTGTCTGGGCAGGAAGAGAGAGCGCCCTGGGGAGGACCCCAAGGCACTTAAGATATTTTATTTTGTCCCTGAGATCTATCTTTTCACAAGGAAAAACAGCTCTTATATTTATGACAACTAGGCTTATTGAATCAAAACTCAGGATATGAGAGGGATTTGTGATGTTATTGATATGAAATATCTCACAAAGTTAACATGCTCTGTTGCATTTAGTAGATTTGAGTGAAAAT
This sequence comes from Choloepus didactylus, assembly GCF_015220235.1. Lineage (NCBI taxonomy): Eukaryota > Metazoa > Chordata > Mammalia > Pilosa > Megalonychidae > Choloepus > Choloepus didactylus. The sequence goes on from NC_051326.1 coordinate 56,746,267, forward strand.
GCCTTTTGCCTCTATAGACCGAGAAGTTCCGTTGGCCCTCATTCTGTCAGCAACTAAGTTCTTGGCCGATACTTTTAGGAACAGGGGTGACGTGGAACAGAGGAGTGGTACAGGGACGCATGCATTGGACTGGGAATCTGGCCCCAGCTCTGCCACTGCCTTTCTTTACCACAGGAAACCCATTCTCAGGCTCAGGGAAGCTTCCTGTGGCTGCCATCTTTTTTCCATGCTTCAACCCCATACTTCCACCTGCTTTCCTCTCCATGGTCACTCTCATTCCACTCTCTCCTTACCTCATGGGCCTTCCCCCTCCTGGACACTGACCAGGGAGTGGAGATATCCACTAGGCTCCCTGTCCTTGCTGCCTCTGAAAACAAGCCCACAGGCTTCTCGTGTTTCATTCACTTTGGCTAAGCAGTTGGGGTAAGGAAAACTAGTAGTGTAAGAAAACTTATTGCTCTTAAGACTAACAGCATCTACTTCTCCTTTCTGCTCCTTCTGAGCCTAGAGCCTCAGAACAACTACTGCTCCTCAAAGCTCCTGTCCTCATCCAATGGGGAATGCAATGCATCCAGAACATGCAAAGACACCAGATCATTTGGGGTTCCTGTAGACCTCTACCCAACACCACATACTAAGTGATGATCTGGTATTTCTGGGGCCTTTCAAGCAAGTAGACTCCCATGTTAGGAAGAAATGGTTCCCTAACTGCATTTCCTCACACTTTGAGCATAGCACTTCTTTACCTGGATCTCTGTTACCCCACCTGAAAAATGAGATGTATGGTTGGGATGAACTCTAAGGTGCATGCCAGTTTCCATACACTCGGCTTCACTTTAGCCTGGTTTCTAATCCCATCTTGATACCAAAACAGCATTTTCTAAGGCTACCAGTGGACACTTTTCAGTTCTCCTCTAATTTGACCTCTCAGCAGCATTGACAATTATGCACTAGTCCCCCTTTCTTAAAAGAGTCCATACCCTTGGCTTTCACAACAAAATGCAGCCTTTCCTCATCTATTTGCAGGACCATTCTCCATAATAAGGCAGCACCCATTGGAGGTCAGTATTTGCTTTTTTTGTTGTTGTTTTTCTCCCTAGGTGATCTTGTTCAGACCCACAGCTCTGTTATCAGATAGAATCAGATGACTGGAAGCATCATTTCTCCAGCTCAGATCTCTCTTCTGAACTCCAAACTCATATAGTTAATTGCCTACTTATGAAATAGATTCAGTGGAATAGAATTGAAAATCCAGAAATAGATTCATGTCATTGTCAATTGACTTTCAACAAGGTGCATGCAAGTTCATGCTATGAGGAAAGAATAACATCTCTAACAAATGGTTCTGGGAAATATCCATAATATACAAAAATTAACTCAAAATGGATCAAGAACCTAACTATGAGAAATAAAACCATCAAACTCTTAGAAGATAACAAAGAGGCAAGCCTTCATGAATTGAGATTCAGCAATGAATTCTTAGATATGACACCAAAAGCACAAGCAACAAAAGAAACAATACATAAATTTGATTTCATCAAAATTAAAAACTTTTGTACATCAAAGGACATTATCAAGAAAATAAAAGGAAAACCCACAGAATGGGAGAAAATAGTTGCAAACCATGTATCTGGTAAGGGTTTAATATCCAGAATATATAAAGAACTTTTACAATGCAACAACAAAGGACAACCCAATTTAAAACTGGGCAGAGGACTTGAGCAGGCATTTTTCCAAGGAAGATAGAGAAATGATCAATAAGTATATGAAAAGAGGCATATTAGCAACATCATTAGCTAGTAGGGAAATGAAATAAAAATTACAATGAGATATCACCTCAGACCCACAAGATTGGCTATTATTTAAAAAAAAAAAAACAAACAGAAAATAACAAGTGTCAGAGAAGACATGAGGTTGGAACTCTAGTACATTGTTGGTGGGCAGGTACAATGGTGCAGCCACTATAGAAAGTACCATGGCATTTCCCCCAAATTTTAAATATAGAATTACCATATGATCCAGCAGTTCCACTCCTAGGTAGATACTCAAAGAAAAGATCTCAGTCAGATACTTGTGCACCAGTGTTCATTGAAGCACTATGCACAATGGTCAAAAGATAGAAACAATCCAAGTGTCCATCAAAGAATAAGGAAACGAAATGTGGTGCATATACACTATAGAGTATTATTCAACCATAGTAAGGAATGAAGTTCTGAGGCACACTCCAACCTGGATGAACCTTGAAAAAAAATTGTGCTGGGTAAAATAAGGAAGGCAATAAGTACAAATATTGTATAATATCACTTATATGAGATATCTAGAAATAGCAAATTTGCAGATATAGAAAGCAGATTCAAGGTTACCAGGAGATGGGGGAGGAAAGAAGGGGAGTTGCTTGGTGAGTATAGAGTGCTTATAGATAAAGTAAAAAATATTGAAGAAAACTGAATAGAATTGGGTGTTTTAAAAGTACATCAAATACAACATGTCAAACACCAAATTCGTAATCTTTCCCCTATAAACCAGGTCTTCTTCCAGTGTTTCCCACCTCACTGAATCATCACCATTCACCCTTTGGCATAAGTCAGAAATCTAAAAGTCATCTTTAATACCTTCCTTTCCCTCAATTTCCATATTCAGTATGTCAGAATCCTATCGGTGTTAACTCATGTCTCTCAAAACCATCCTCCTCAGTCCATCGTCACCACCACCACCACCATCCCAGTCTCTACCACCATTAGCTGTGTCAGAGACTTGAATGATTATCCTCAAACAAGCCTGGACCTCCCCTGGTCCACCTCCACACCCCCACTTCAATCTGTTGCCAGAAGTCCACCTCCTATTATTCAGCCCATCTCTGCTCATTGCTCTTACAGTGAAGCCAAGATGCTTAAAAGGCTCTACACGACCTGACCCCTTCTACCTGTCCAGTGTCATTTTACCCAGGCTCCCCTCGATCTCCCTACTTCAGGTGTAGCCATTCTCTCAGTCCCTGGTAATAAATGATGATCTCGCTCCTCCCCTGCCCCGGGCCTTTCCCATGTTCTTTCTTGTGCTAGGAAGATTCTTCCTTCTTACTCTTCCTTTGGTTAACTCCCATTCACCCTTGACAACTTAGTTCAAAAAGTGATTTCTTAAGAGATGCTGCCTCTGTCGAGTCTACAGACAACCCAGAGAGTGCTATATCTCTTCTTCATGACACTTTTATGGTTGTGACTTTACATTTGTTCTTTGTTTTCTGATTATGGGCTGTGCACCCTACTAGACTTAAGTCCTATGGAGGTAGGGGAAATGTCTGAATTTGCTCATTTATCACCGTGCCTGGAACTTGGTAGATTAATTTGTTTGAATGGATGAAGGAATGATGCCACATCACAAATCATGCCTTATTCAAATAAATCAGCATGGCATACAGGAAATAACAGTGGATTGGGAGTGAATAGATGTGACACCAAGTCACTTTTGGCATCTTGCTGCATGAGTTGCCTCTGTTTTCTCATTTTTGACATAAACATACTGTTCTCATTGATATCTAAGGCTCATTCCAGCTCAGATATTCCGGGATTCTCTGACCCACCTTGGAATGAACCTAAAGCACAGATGCTCAATGTGGGAAAGCTAGACCAAAATAACAGGTTGGGGTTTTATAAGGCACTGGAGTATCACTTTTCAGTAAGCATACTCCACAGGAACCTCTCTAGAAAACTAGAAGATCGGGCTATAGAATCCAAGGGAAGCAGATGTTTATTAACTGCACAATAAAGACTCCAAGAGAAGCAGATGTTTATTAACTGCATAATCATGGGTCACTTTCTTTAATTACTGAGTATCAGTTTGCTCAATGGTAAACTAGATATAAAACCATATTGTATATCTAAACCAGTGCCACCTAACAGAACTTTCTGTGATGAGGGAAGCGTTCTCTATCTGCGCTATCCAAAATGGTAGCCACTAGCCACGAGCACCTATTGTGCACTTGAAATGCCACTAGCATGAATTGAGGAACTAAATTTTAATTATATTTAATTTTGATTAATTTAAATAGTCAAATTTGGCTAGTCACTACCATATTGGAACAAAGCAGAACTAAGTTACATGACACACATATAAAGTGCCTGGCACATAACAGGTTCAGAGAGGGGCTCTCCACTAGCATGGACAAGAATATTTCCTAAATCTGTAGAGTCCTCTGCTTTGCATTGCATTCAAGGAATCAAGGTTGTAGAAAGCAAGACCCAATAATGCTATAGAAGAGACTTGTAATGCTTGACTTCTGTGCAGCTCAGGGACAGCACACATTCATTCTCTCATTTATATATCAATTCAACAAATACTTGTTGAGTGCCTAGTATGCATTGAATAAGGAGATTTTGGGGAGGCTGCTGCATCCCTGAAGGGTGCTGCAAGCCCTGAATTGTGCTATGTCCTGCTTCTCAGTGATATTTCTTTAACGAGCTCCTCCAAATCTCCTTGTGAACTGGGTCACCAGTTAATTGCCACTTTAAACTTGTCCCTGTCCCTTGTTGATGCAAGTTAAGTGTAAGATAAGTAATAGTGATACGCCACTGCTTTCAATTCACAAATGAAATCTACAAGCCAGTTTGTTAATACTTAATGTAACATGAGCAAAATAATACACAACACCAAAAGAAAAACTGGCCACCAGACTTCTGTAATTCAATTCCCTGAACTACCCTGCTGAACTCTCACCAATTGAAGAGTGAGATTTACCATGCCCACATTGTGTGCAGGTTGAAAACTCTGCATCATATCAAAAGACACAGGAAATTAAGTCTTGATTAAGCATGAATAAGTAAGGTCTAGCCAGTACCAGAGAGGAAGGAGATTCCAAAGAATAAAATTCATTTGTAATCACAAGGGAATATAACCATCTGTGGCTCACATTTATTTCCAGCTAGAGCCCATGGAATGTCTGCCTGGCATCAGTCAGTCAGCAAATGGCAATGCTCAATTTTTCTTTTTGACTGCCTCAGAAAAAATTTCTAACCAACTTGGATGACCTAGAAAGTCAAAGTTTAGAGAGATAATAATCATAAATCTTTTAGATGATTGAGGTCAATAATAGTAATTGTGATTTGCAATTGAAACTAAAAACTCCAATTTTGGCCTCTGAAAATACAACCCACCATAGTCATTAAAAAGTAGATAAGCTCACACTCTATACCTCCCAACTCCTTTCACACCTTCTTATTTTTATTACTAACCTCTTGATGCATGCACACACACAGAGAGATGCATGTATTTACAGTTGCACAGCAATCTGTTTAGTCCAATTTATCAATTATTTAGTTCAATTTAGCAGTTTATTTAAGTTCAAATGCTCATTAAGGGGAAAGAAGAATGATGTCACAACCTGTTAACTTTCCAGCCAGGTCTGGAAATGGTTGAGGACTTGAATCTGTTTGGAGTGGGAGAGAAAATGGTACTTGTAGTCTTGATAACTATAAGAAGCTTGGTTTTACCAAGCACCAGTTGATTCCATCTACTTCCTTTTCTACCACAGCATGGTGAGTGGGAGAGATACTCAGAAGCCAGGTATTTTGGTGGAGAACCAGAATATGCAGATGATAAAGTCAGCTCTGAGAGGGAGCAAAGGGTGGGAGAGCTGGGAACTCTGGGGCAGATGAGGTGGATGAGCCACAATGTTCTGACACTATCCTTTGACAGCAGAGTAGAGGACCAAAGGCTGGTGAAGATCAACCACTGAGAAGTCCTCCATAATCCATTCAGCAATACCTGCTGATCCATTTGTGAAGGCAGATTCCAAGACAGTGATGTGTTGAATTATGTGTGATATAAGAGTGGTGACTTTGTTCATTAGGCTGATCTTGAGAGATTTCTGTGCGAGACCCCGTGTCGTAAACATGAGAGGTAAGAGTGATGAGTTAACTGCTTTTGGAGGTGAAACTTCCAGCCTGAGATTCTGCAATGTGGGAAACCTGGATGGGGTCCCTGGATGACAAATTCCTAGATAGAGCGGGGTTACCAGAGGCCCTGCACAAAGCCTACATAATGGCAAAGGTGAGAGGGCAAGAGGTATTGCCAGAGACAACAAACAGAAGAATAGCATGCTCTAGGGTTTCCTCTGAAATCTGTAAACCTTGATAATTGATGACAGCTCACGGAATACCACATAACAAGCTTGCCTAAGGAGGTGTGTACACATGTGCACACACACAGACACAGAACTGCCCCCTTATTTACACACATGCAAACATATTTTCTCGAGCTTCAGTGCTCATATGGGTGGCCTGGGTATTTTCCCTAGAAATCTCACTGATTCTTTGCTCCAGGCATGTGCTCCAGTGCTGTAAGTCCATGAACAAACTAGCCTTGACCCCTTACTCCTGCGACTCTTGAAAGCGGGGGATTCCTTAATGTAAAGGACAGGGTAATTCCAGAGCTGTCTCCCACTGACAAAACACTAGGCTATATCCTTCTATTAATCCGTTAAAACCAACCTTCCTTCCTTCCTTCCTTCCTCTTTCCTTCCCTCTCTCTCCTTCCTTCCTTCCTGCCTCCCTCACTCCCTGCCTCCCTTCCTTTTTTCATTTTGTCTTTCCTCCCTTCCTTCCCTCATCCATTCTTTCAATAAACTTCTACTGTGTGTCATGCAGTAGATACTAAGCACTAAGAAAATAAAAAATGAGACTCAGAGCCTTCCCTTAGAAGCATTCTTCCAAATGGAAAGATACAATCTGTAAATTGATAATAAAATGTGTAAACATTGTTATAAAGTTAAGTGTAAGGGGGCTTAATTAAACCATTGGAGGTGGTGTCAAAAAGACCACGATTTTTGATCTAGACTTTGAAAAAGGATCGTGCAACAGCCCAGGAAGCAGTAGCAGAGCCTTGCAGGGATGGTGAGACTCCTGATCACCCCAGGTGTCATGCTGGGAACAGGCCAGCGTGGTCTGTTGGGGTGTTGGAGCCAGAACAAGGTGAGGAGGGTGTCTCCGTGGAGTTTCTAGCATGGGGTATCAGAGCCTGAGCAGACTGAAGTGGGGGAGCACGTGAGCTGGGGCATGGATGGGAGATGGGTGACACACAGGGCTTTGATTAAACAGCTACACAGATTAAGGATAATGCATCCAGGCTTCTCATGTTAAGAATAAGGAGTTACAAATATGGAAAGGGAGAAAAGAAAAACGACCTTTTGGTTCTGTGTTAGAATATGGAGATATGTGCAAACTAGTGTTTCAATCTCTAAGATAGACATAGAACTAAATATAGTTGTAAATATGCTCGTGCGTGAGTGTGCATGCGTGTGTTTATATATGCACATATATACACACATATAATTCCTAGGTCTCTTCTCTGAGAGGTCCTGGGAGCAGCAGCAGCTCCAGAGCAGCCCGGACCTGGGTTTCTAAGTACCATTTTCCACAAGGAAACAGGCTCTGTGGAGAAATGGCTGATTCCAGGCTGGAGAAGAAAAAGTACAGCTTGAGCCTGCAGCATCTTGTCCCAGAAAGTAAGGATGTGTTCAAAAAATAATAGGGATATGTCAAAAGGATACAGGTGCCAGCTTGAAGGGGTTTCCTCTGGCAATACCCAGGACATCTTGAACACTAAAGTAAAACATGATAGTAAGAGATTATAATCCATTGGTTAAATACGAAGTCATGAGTCTCTCTATATATAGATTAATAAATTGAAAGTTGGCAGAGGATCTGAATTTTTAAATAATCTCAAATTTCCTACCATAAAATATTTATTAATTAAACTGAACATAATTAGGGAAGAGACAAATTGAAGTCATATGCCACCTGAGAGGACCTAATAAGAAAAAGATGGCATCATTTCTGTGATATTTCTGCCAACGATGCATAACCTGAATCTAATCATAAGGGAAGAGCAGGCAAGCTGAAACAGAAGAACAGGGTACAAAATAACTTGCCTATAGTCTTCAAGTGGCAGGTACATGAGAGTCAAGAAAAGAATGAAGAGTTGTTTCAAACTGAAAGAGACTAACATGGCAGCTGAATTCAGCAATGATTCTGAACTGGATCCCTTGGACATTTGGAGGACAATTAGTGACACTTGAATGTGGTCTGAGGAATAGATAGTAGCAATATGGGAATTTTAATTTCCAAATTTTGTTGGTAGTATGATGGTGATGTAGGATACTGTCTTTGTGGGAAACACACACTAAAGCATCTAGGTATGCTGGGATACTAGGTTGGCAACTTATTCTTAAATGGCTCAGGAAAATTAAATTATTTGTACTGTACTTGCAACTTTTCTCTAAGTTTGAGATTGTTTCACAGTAAAATTATTTTTAAAAAAACCACAAATCTAGTATCAGTTGAGCATGTTCAATATGAAAATTCACATGTCAGATCTTCTTACATGACAAATGATCAAAAACATTACAAGTGTGAATATCAAATATACAAAGATGATTCCTTCACCTATCCCAATAATATTAATACTATGAATTAATTCACTTCATCATCATTATATTTAGTTTTTTATCTTTCAAAGATTAGGGATGAAAAAGCTTACTCACTAAAAAGACATTATACTGTGCCAACTAAACTGGGGCTACTGAACCAAGTTAATTGGTATTGCCTTCTTTTGGGGCTCATATTTTGGCCAGAATGTGGGAATTGAATTTGCATGCAGTGTCATGGTCTCTCTCATAACAAGAAGGACATGTTAAGCCCTCTTCCAAGATTGCTATGATAAAAGCTCTAAATCCATGCTCTCCTAATGGGATAGCCAAGTCATCTGGATTCCAGTTATGCATTACCTAATTCTGAGTGCTCTCGTGTAAGTACGTGCAAGCACACAGATATAAACACATACATACCACTGTTTCACCAACAGATTGCATTCATCTGATCAGTTTATTGCTTGATTCCACTCTGATTTCTTTGATATTCTTCCTATCTCTCAGGGCCACAACTCTTACAGACATTCAAATAACGTCAGTCGATTCTGCATCTCTCTTATGTTTATGCCATTTTGGGGTCACAGTTTCTAAGAAGAATGTTGTGCAAGCAACATCTACATTGATGGTTTATCCTAAAGGATTCACAATTTTCAACCCATGAACCACATTGCAAAACCCATCAGTTTAGTTGAGCTTTTGGAAATGTGAGGGCAATTTAACAGCAATCATTTCCCTTTGCCAAGGCACCCAGAGGCTGTAAGAAAGAAAACATTTAAAAAATTATGAGGTTACAATTTTTAGAGATAATGATGAGTGCATAATAAATGAATAGGCTGCATTTTCATATATAAATGCATTGGGACATATTAACTCATTCTGTTAATGACATGATTGGGATAGACATCCTGGGAAAAGAAGGCTGTGGTCTAATTCGTTTGGCAGATGGGATTTGTCGGGTTTTACAGTTGTGCCTTTCCTCAATCATGAGGAAGTCAAGACCACCTGAGTCTTCTCAGATTGCTTCAGGGCCATGTCTGTGGCACCCAAAGGAGTGTGGGGTTTAGAGGCAGAGGGTGGTGTCTGCACAGGTGTTTCCTTGTGTTTTGCTATTTTGATATTGTTGTTGTTAAAACACACACACATGCACACATCTGGCATTTATAATAATCTAGAAAATTCAGGGATTGTTATAGCACTTTTGGTACTTTTGAAAAAAGTAAGCATGCCTTTTCCCCATTCCTTATCAAGTTTTAAAAAAAATGCAAGGGGTACTCACTCTTAGAAGACTTCCTGCTGTAAAGAATATTTATCACCCTCATTTACAACTTTTAATTTACATTTATTTAATGTAAACACAAATGTTCAAATTGCAAGAGAATACCTACAGCAGCATTTTAACCTATTGTACCTCAGATGTCCACATTTCATTTCCTAATTCCCCGAAATTAGAAAGACTCAGTTGCCATCTCTGGCCAAGCCAAGGCCTTATTTTCAGTATAATTTGTGGATTTGACTGGATAATTCTCACATTTCCATTCTACTGTTAAATAACCAATTTATTAACTATTCAGGGAGAGGATGCACAGGGCTCAGTGAGAATGTGTATCAGTTTAACCTGACAGTGCTGCGTGGGAGATCTTGCTCCTCCCCCTTATTAACTGTAACCATTTCTCTGTCTCTAAAATGAGGTTAATAATACCTACCCTGATACTGTTTTTAAGGAGTAAGAGCTACAATAAATGTAAAGTACAGCAACAGGTGAATATTATTACTTGATTGATTGGTTGGTTGGTTGGTTGATGTTGTAGAGCAGTAACTTTGCCTTGTATAAATGGAAGTCCAAGAAAGCACAGGATTGGTGGATTTTGAGGCTCCAAGTTGTTCAGGCATGCATGAACTTTCCACCTCTGTTCTGCCTTGATGACAACGTCTGTGGCATACTGACTGCTGCCACTCAGAGTCCCAAGGTGGATCTCAGTACCAACCACAGCTCCACATTCCCTGGTCTCTTTCTTATCGTGACAGAGCCAGAGGAGTGGAGCTCTGCTCGCCAGAGTGCTTTTTTTCTCCATTCTGTCCACTTGCACTTTCCTAGTGTCTTGGTGGAGGCTTTACAAGACCTTGAGGTCTGATGACAAGTGGAGGGCTATAAATAGATCAACTCAAGGCCACTCTGATACTAACTGAAAACTACTTCTCCCCTTTGCCATCCTACCCTAACCAGCATAATTCACCAAAGACGTGCAAGTCCAAAAGAAATACTGTCCAACATCAACTTATCTTGCCTTTGTTAGATAAAATTCAAAGTCCAAATTTTAACATCACCAACTTCTTTTCCCACTTAGTCACATCCAGGGAGATTGAAGGTTTTCCATCCTGTGGATGGGTTTACTTCTTTCTGAGCCTCAGAAGGACAACGTCCATGTTTCTCCTGCATCTCATTGTTTTAAGAGTCCAAAGAGTTAATAGGATGCAAGGTTATTATATCACAAACTCCACAAAATTTGGAAAAAGAAGCTAATACCTAGACCCTAAAGCAGATATAACAGGTAAAATTATGTGTCAGAACCCAGAAATAAGTGTGACCTAAGACCATAGGAAAGACTCTGTGGTTTCTAAAGGAATTAGGGTATCTAGAGATGACAGCATCAGATGTCAGGAACTGTCAGATGTCTGGAATCCATAAGCTAGAACTTGAACTGAGTTGGCAGGAAGAAATGCAGGTTAATTATGGATATACATGTTTCAACTTCTCTAGCATGGGGCCAAATAAACATTAATAATACATGAAACCCTTGTATTTAATTGGTTGGCATAATGAAATTTTTGACTTCTCTAATATAAACCTACAAAGAAAGAAGTTTAGGAAGAAATCCAGAAAGATTCTTCTCCTTGGCGATGAGGTGGGAGATAACCCCCAGACATACAACGGAGCATACTTGCCATCCAGGATCACCACTTCTACACTGAAATATTAGGAAAGCACTTTTTTTTTTTACCTCTGTTTTCCAAATTTTCTAAAATTACATGAGATTTTTTATCAAGATACTGTGAGTCCTTCATTGGAAAGATTTTTGTCATACTTGTCCCTTCATATATCCCAGATGTCCCAAAGAAGTTCTGTGCAAACCAAATTGTTCCAGATCAAAACATATTTTAAATTCACATGGAAATTAATTAATGTTAATGTAATAGTATAATAAAGAATCATAAGTGATCACTCTGTTTCTAAGTTCTCTATACCGGGATCCCTTCAAAAGCAGCCAGCTTGTATAAAAGCCACACGTTATTCCACACATTGAATGGGATCAGATGTTTTTATCGGTTCCACATAATACTCTCTACATTCCTAGCTACTAGGTTTATCTTCATTATCTCTGAATTCTGTTAGTTTTCTATACTGCTTAACAAACTACCACAGAAAGTGGTTTAAATTACACACATACATTATCTTACAGTTTACGGGGATCCAGAATCCAGGCACTGCTCAGCAAGATCAGCCTTACAGGGACCCACAAAGGGGTCAATCAAGTTGTGGTCCAGGCTGCTGTTTCACCAGAGGCTCAGTTAGGGGAGGATCTGCTGCCCAGCTCCCTCGGGTTGTTGGAAAACTTCATTTCCTGGCAGTTGTTCCTGTTTCCTTGTGGGCTGTGGGCTGGGGGCTGCTCCAAAGTCTACCAGATGGCTGTTTCCATAAGCCCTTTCACAAAATGGCGGCTCACTTCTTCAAGTCTGCAAGGGAGAAGTCTCTCGTGTGCATGCCAGCAAGATGTGTGTGTGTATTAGAGAGAGAGAGAGACAACATATTGACAATATGTGTGTGTATACATATATACACATATATGTATACACACACACACACACACACACACACATACACATCCCATCACCTTTGCCATAGAACATAACCTAATAATGGGAGGGGATTAAATGGCATGCCCAGAGGGGCTACTCTAAGGTTTGTTGGCCACCACATTTAAATTATTTCTGTGAAACTCTTTTGAAGAAAACTATTAAAAATATTTAAGATGGGATGCAAATTGGAAAAGATGCCAATGTTGTTACATAGGTCCTCTTATAGTTCTCCGGGGGCAGGTTCTTATAGTAGAAAACCAGCAACTCCCCTAGAGCAAGGCTGGGTTTTCTGGCACAGGCACCTGAAACCGCACCCACAGGCCCCAGTAAGAACCTGGCCCCTGAAATTTGTTGTTTCAATCTCTAGTATAATGGCTCTTCCCCCTACTGCCTATTTGTTTAATCAGGGCTAAAATTAACCATTTGCTGTTGTTGTTGCACTCCTTTGGCACTTACTGTGTCCAACCCAAACCATTTACCTGGCTGTGTGCTCACTCCCCACTTTCAAAGAAGGAGGGCTCTTTCCTTCCCCTGAACCTGTTTATACAATATCTGTGCCTCTTTCAGGGCTGTTACCACTTTCTACCTTGTCTTAAAATTTTGTTATGTCTTTCCTGTCATTCCTACTAGACTTGTCATTCCTACTAGACTGACATTTACTGGAAGGGAAGGAAGGATGTTTTATTGATATTTGTAATCCTGTAGTACCTACCATAGAGCCTGGCTTGTAGTAGGTTCTCAGTTAATATCAACTGATTGATTGAATGAATGAATAAGTTGATCCTAAAACTATTTTAAACCTCCAAATTTCTACTTTGATTTTAAGAACTCTTTATGGATTTGTTCCCAAGTATATTATACCTTTCTAAAAACTTTCAGAATCACTTCCTCCAAAAGGAGGAGAACTTGGAAGTGACTTATGCTCAGGGTTCAAGCAGAATCAGGGTTAGGGCCATGCGATTCTCCTCTGGTTCCCAGCCAAGTCTCACTCACAACACCTCTCACCTCAAGGTAGACCAGTAGGCTCTAAATTTATTGGTGGTTACTTGCCTAGTTGGTTCTAGGTACACACACACACACAAAAGCAAGTTTTTAGAAGGCCAAGTTCACTTACTCGGGTTTACATATTATTTTTGAAGCAATAAAAGAGGGTTACTATTAAAAAGCCATCTGAATAGTAATTTTTAAAAACCAAACTCAGTAAAGGAAATTCCAGTCACTTTATAGCTATCTTGCATTTCTGTGTGTTCAGTGGTAGTAGGGTTACCAGCAGTTTAGGATGCTGGGTCCACGCTACAATCTGGGGACCCTCCCGCTAATTCTGAACCAGCTGAGTAATTCACACAGGAGGGAGGGGCATGTGATGTTGCTAGAGGAGTGATCTTTCTGGATCTGGTTCCTGTGCTTAATCTAAAGGGCTCTCAAAAAGAAGGGGCTCCTTCCCTAAGGGACGGCCCTGTCTGTTTATTGACCGCTGAGGGCTTAGAGATGATAATCTTCTTATTCTCATTTATCAGCTTAGGGACCAGGGACAGGAAGGACCTATTGAACATGTGATATCTTTTTCGGTTACTGAGCTGATGCTGATGGTTTGTTCCTTTGATCAAAATATGTCATATTAGACATGTGGGAATAACACAAAAATCATTGCATTCCCTCAAGTGAGATTTAGCTTACTTTTCTGATTTTATAATTTGCTCCAGATCACCCAGGATCATAACAAGCATGACTTTCCTGAGAATTCTCTGGCAAAAGGGGAAGGGAGGAATATTTATTCATATTTATTCATATCTAGTATATTACACTTGTTTCTATCATCTATGTGCACTAGGGTTTTTCACAGTCATTATCTCATTTAACCCTCCTCTCTCAAATGCAAGGTTGCTGTTATTAACTTGATTTCAAAAGATAAGAAAACTGAAACTAGGAGAGGTTATTTTTCCTAGGATCATCTAATAAGTTACATAAAGAATGATGGGATATGGAGATTTGAACTCAGATCTGATACCAAAGATTACAGGTTGTTTTTTTGCCTCTTGGTCAGCTACACCAAAGAGTATATCCAATAAGATTAATAATTCCAGTAATTAAATTGTCATATTCTAAATGAACCTCATTTACTTTGTGTATTTGCTTCTAAGAGCTTTTTCAGTTACTGTTTCAGTTTTAACTAGTTAATAAGATATTAACTAGTTACTACCATATGAGGAATTTTGTATGAAATTGGTATAAAACATTTTGGACAAATTTATTAGGAAAAGAAGAGGAAATACATGAATATCTAATCATTTGGGAGAAAAGGGGAAAGGAAGGAGATTTATAAATTTAAGTATAGGGTTTTACTTATCCAGTTTCCCCTTGGATATTTCCAAACTTAACTGTTGTGTCTCCGATTATTCTGAATACAAGCTCTTCCTGGGAAGAAAATCTAGTGGACTGGTTCAACTTTTCAGAAGATATCACCAATACACAGTGGTGTACTGGAAAATGTCTAACAACCCACTCTGTGGGAGGAAAACAGGCCCAGATTTGTGTCACTTGCCAATGTCTGTGGTGTAAATATTACCATAATAACAGAATTCAACCTACAATTTTGTCATGGCTGACTGCGTGTTGGGAAGAAATGTATATAGTATTTACACCATACAGGTACAATAGACATAAATAACCTCAAGAGCATACATAATAGCAACATGCAGCAAAATATTTAGGAAGTGATGAATTTTTAATATTTATTATCTTTATTCTTAAGATAATTGGGCAACTGTTCATTCAATTTCATTTTTAATAATACCTCTGTTTAACCGCTGGGTCACAAAGTTCTGAAAACTTAAGTCTTGTGAGCTGGTGCAAGCCAGCTCTAGCATTCGACTGTGACTCTACAGTTTTTCTTCAAGGTTGGTGCTTGGCTGGAGTTGCACAGGATTTGGGATCATGGGTAAAATGTGATTAAGTATACACTCTGCTCTAGTGAGTAGCTTCCAAATTTGGCAGCTTAGTCTTGGAAAATGAAGGAGCACTTTAGGGCCTGAGTTAATCTGAAATGCTTTCTGTTAGGGAACCAATAGGATCCAGAGAACCAATTACTGTGCCTGCTATACATAGGGAAGGACATTATGCTGCCCCAAGTTCCTTATGCAGCAGACTAGAACCAAGAACAAGTACTCCTATTGCTGAAAGCTGTATACATACATTTGTATCCACTTTGTCTGTAAGCCTTCATTTTTTGGCCCTTCCCCACTCTATGGCTCTAAAAAGATGTTCAAAAAATATATTTTTGTAAAGTAAATGCTATAACCTTTTGCTTCCATTTATAATCAATAATACATTTTCACGGTTGCCAAAACCTCCACAGAGGTGAAAACCTTCGGGTAACTGCCTACCCTACAGTGTGCTGAGACTAACAGCATTACACTGTCAGGGCTTTAAATATTTCCTAGGATTTAAAATCTTTCTCTGGTTTCCACTTTGAGTTCACACTCTCAACTTTACCACGTCTTACAACAAAGCCTTTACAAACCTCTTTTCTGGACCATATACATTTCTCCCTAGGATGGATGGTCACTTATTGATAGTATCCAGAATTAAATTTTGCTTTTGTTTTTAATTAGTTTTTAGTTTTTAAATCAAATGTGTACATAATATACTTCCAAGAGGCAGATCTTTCCATAAAACTTATTATAAAATAAAATTCCTCCTCAACCCTTTCCCACTACTCAAAAGCAAACACTTTTAACTCTTTCAGTTGATTCTTTTGGCATTTGTGTTCATTTCTCTATATGACAAGTTTAGAGTGCTACTTTTGATTTTTCTGATTTAGATGTTATCTATTAATGTCCTCGGTGGAAGATGAGGATTTAGTCTGTCACCACCCATATCCCCATCTGCACAATATAATTATGTTGTATTTTTGTTACATTGATATTCAATGTTTATTTAATTATGACTATGCAAACTATTCATAGCTGAGCCATTTAGTACATTATGCTTACTTTTCCTTTCTTGAACAACTTTTTTTAACTCTAAAATTAATAATTTTTTTTTGCTTCTCACTTTTAAAATTATCTTCTTCCACTTATTCACCCCCAAATTCTATTCCAATTGTTTAAATCTCCTTTTAACACATTCACGTATAGCAGGTATCCATCATACCATTTTCTTGGAGAACTCTCTCCCAAGACAGAGCCCTCATCTCTGCCCCAGCCTGGACTCATTGCTCATTAGGCCTGATGTCCAGCTGCCATTCCAAGTTCTCCCATCAACAGCTTCCTGAGGATTCTGTCTCCCTAGGACTGGATTGTTTGTTTCCTGCATCCCATGTCTTTCTATTAATTTACTCAGTTTTTATGGTGAAATAACTCATTTAGTTGCTTTCTGTGAAAGGGGGCATGAGACGTAAGTTTTTCAGACCTTGAAT
Organism: Choloepus didactylus; assembly: GCF_015220235.1. Classification (NCBI taxonomy): domain Eukaryota; kingdom Metazoa; phylum Chordata; class Mammalia; order Pilosa; family Megalonychidae; genus Choloepus; species Choloepus didactylus. The sequence continues at coordinate 56,762,958 of NC_051326.1, forward strand.
GCCTGAAATTGCCTTGAGATTACCTTCATATTTAATTTATGAGATAAGCTATGATATAATATCAGGGTATGTTGTACTGATTTGGTTGGGTATAGAAACCTAAGTTGGACATAATTTTCCTCAGAACATTGAAGGAATTTCTTCCTTGAATTCTAGCTTAGAGTGTTGCAATAGAGATGTCTAAAGCTATTCAGATTTTTTTTTTTTTTTTATCTTTTGTAAGTCATCTTCTTTTTGCTTCTGGAGACATTCAAGATATTATCTTTATTCACACAGTTCTAAAATTTCATGATAATATGCCAGATACAGGTTTATTTTCATCTCATACTCTTGAAAACTCTGATACTTCAATTCTGTTCTGGGAAATTTTGTTGAATTATTTCTTCTATTATTTCATTTTTTCCTTTTCTGCTTTGCATAGAAATTCAATTTTTTGGAAGTCAGACCTCCTAGACTAATTTTCTAAATTTGTTATGGCTTTCCTCTAATTCTCCTCTCTTTTTCTTCTTGCTCCACTATCTCAGATATTTCTTCAACTTTATCTTTCAGCCCTGCTATTATGTTTTCCATTTCTTTTAACATACATTTAATTTCCAGGAGTTTTTCTTTCCCTCAGATTTTTCTCTTTTGAAGAATCTTGTTCTAATTTCAGGGAGACAGTTTTGTTTAGTAATCTCCTTGATGATTAAGTTATAATTTTCCTGCATAGACTCTAAATCAACTTTTTTTTTCTGTTTGTTTTCATATTTGTTTTTCTTTTTTCATGGTAAAGCTTTTCCTAAGTTAATTGGTGGTCTTTCTCTGTGACTCATATTTAAGAGTGGGGCACCAAAATGCTTTTAGACACTCTGCTGCATATGGGGATTTCAGCTATTGGTTTCCTTGTGCAGTGTGTGACTGGACCATTTTGGAGGATCTCAGTGTCAGTGCCTTTACGTCTTTTCTCTCGGGTGGGTCAGATTCCCCAGAGAAGAATCTTTGAACACTCTACCTGAAAACTATAGACTGGCTTCCTGCACTTTATAGATAAAGAGGAGTCAAGTTTCATTTAATCACTGTTTCAGTATGATATCCCCAAAATCGATTTTGACTTGTGTCCTCTAGTTCAGAGACTACATTTTTTATTGTTCCATAAAATAAAATTCCACTTTTCTGTTGGGGTTGGAGAGGGAGTGTCCCCATGTTGTGCAGGGTAAAGTAGAATATCTGGGGCCTTAACTACTTCTTAAACTTTCAAAACACCCTCTTGCCTTTAGTTCCATATTCATTCCAATTCTCAGACACACCTGGTATAGCCAATTCCCAATATCTGTGCACAACTGGGTGTTTCTCAGCTTTCTTCACTGATAATTTAGAATTTGACTTTCTTTGCTCTGTTAAGTTAGTTATTACTTGTTTTACTGCCTGCTAGCTTCCAAAGTTCTTGCTTTGGTTTACCCTCCCATTCTCTTTATCCTTATAGGTTAATGTCTTGAATATTTTTGCTTTTGTTTTGGTGGAGTTTTTGGAAGGGTATGAGGCAAATTCAAGTGTTCAATCTACATAAAAATAGAAATCCCAGAATTAAAACTTCATCATTCTCCTTTATTTTGTAAATACTTCTGTTTCCTCAGGGACACATGTCCACTGAGAGCCCTCTCCTCAAGAAGAAATATTAGAAAAACTATACATCAATACATATTTTCATACCACCTGGGCCAGTTTGAATATATTGTGTCCCCCAAACGCCATTATCTTTGATGTAATCTTGTGTGGGCAGACGTTATCAGTGTTGATTAGATTGTAATTCTTTGAGTGTTTCTTTGGAATGTGCCCCACCCAGCTGTGGGTGGACTCTGATTGGATAATTTCCCTGGAGGTGTTGCTCTGCCCATTTGGGGTGGGTCTAAGTTGAGTCACTGGAGACATAAATGAGCTGACGGACAGAGGGAACTCAGTGCAGCTGTGAGTGACATTCTGAAGAGGAGCTACAGCCAAGAGGGACACTTTGAAGCAATACTGGAGCTGCAGCTGAGAGACAGTTTGAAGACAGCTGTTGAAAGCAGACTCTTGCTCTGGAGAAGCTAAGAGAGGACAAATACCCCAACTGCAACTAAGAGTGACATTTTTGAGGAAATGCAGCTAAGAGAGGAATGTCCTGGGAGAAAGGCATTTTGAAACCAGGACTTTGGAGCAGACGCCAGCCATGTGCCTTCCCAGCTGACAGAGGTTTTCTGGACACCACTGACCATCCTTCAGTGAAGGTACCCGATTGCTGATGTGTTACCTTGGACACTTTATGGGCTTAAGACTGTAACTGCGTAACCAAATAAACCCCCTTTTATAAAAGCCAATCCATTTCTGGTATTTTGCATTGCAGCAGCATTAGCAAACTAGAACACCACCCTACTTCTATCTTTGGTTACGTACTTCAATCAAGTAAGGCTGAGCCAATATCTAGTGAGTCTAAGGTGAAGAGCAATTTTGCTATAGAAAAAATACATGGATGGATTCATTCAGATAAAATACTGGTGATATTTATGAAAATGAAAAATATGTAGCACCATTTCAACTTTCACCTGCATTCACTTACATTAATCAGTTTTATTTTCTCAAGTACTCCATGAATATTAACTACATTTTGCAAACAAGAAAATTGAGTTTCAAAGAAATATGATTTGACTAAAAATATCCAGCTGGTAAATAATAGAGTTGGCATGTCAAACCAAGACATCGTATTTTAGAGTCTATGGTCTATCCACCAACATTACAATATCTTCAGTGTCTTTCTCCCAACTACACTGAATAAGGGTCATTTTATGTCCATAAATAGAAACCAGATTTAATTGCATTAAACATCGTTCTTTGAGGATGAGGAAGAGAATAAGTAAGGGAAATCTAAAACTTGGGTCTAATTGGATCCTATTACTTGAAAGTAAAAGTTTTAATAACTAGTACAAACTGCTACTCAATAAACTACATAGAATGAAAGAAGCCACTTAATCTAATCATTACAAAAAGAGTTAAGTAAAAAACACTTTTAAAATAATCTTATTACTAAATAATAATTTATTTATTATAAATGTGAGGAATTGAATTTCCATCAATCATGTTAGCAAATTGGTAGGTACCCAACATACGTTGAACCTGAAAAGAGCTTATCAATCAACCAAGACGTGTTTTCCCAAGCACCAATTATACACTCACTGCTGTTCTTGGCATTTATGGAGGCTCCAAGATGCAAGGCCATTCATCAAGGAAGGTGTCAATCAATCCAGGGGGAGAGTACAAATGCTAAAAAAATAAGACGGCAGTATACACAACACTAACCTGTTCGTGGTCCTTGAGTGCTTTTGCCTCCCGGTTTTACCCAGGAGAAAGCACAAACTCCTTACCATGACTGCCAAGGCCTTCCATTATCAGGCTTCTTTTCACCTCTTGTTCTCTACTCTTCTACTCCTTCTCTTGCACTCTCAGCTCTAACCATAAAGAACCACTTGTGGTTACCCCAAAGTTTCATTCTCTCCTTTCCCTGACTTTACACATTCCAATTCTCCTGGTAAAAAAAAATATATATATATATATATTTTTTTTTTTTTTTTCTGAAAAACATTCACTGCATCTCCAAAGATCCATTTAAGTACAATCTCCTCCAGGAAACTTTCTTTGACCACTTTCTGAAACTAGCTTAGCAGCTCCATCTCTTTGCTCCCACGTCATTCTGGGCTCACTTATGTATTGACATTTGGACGAATTTGTTAACACTCCTTTAAGCTTCCTCCCTAGCCTGTGAATTCCTAGGAAGAAAGCCTGGGTCTTAATAATCTTTAATAACAGTAATTTAGGGTCTGCTGCTAGTGGGTATAGTTCTTCTACCACATCACTCTCTATTCCATCTTCCAACATACACACAGGATAGTTTCTATTCTTTGATATACATAAAAGCATTTTTTTTCAAAACTAGGGAGAAAATAAGTCAGGGAAACAAAGATAGAAAAGCATCTTTCCACCACTCATCTCTTAGATTAGCCTTAAATCTCTACATAGAAATTAGAGGCAACAAGTAAAAGGACTTGTCTAGAACAGCAGTTATCAAAGAATTGCCCAAGGCCCCCAGGGTTCCTGAGAGGCTTTCAGTGGCCCAAGAGTTCAAAAATGTTTTCATAATAATTCTAAGACATGATTTGCCTTTGAGCAGACTCTCATTCACTCTGGAGCTTAGAGTGAAGCTTTCCAGGGGCTACAGGGATGCGATGACATCATCACTGGAGAGAATGAGAGGAATGTGTGTTCGTGTGTTCTTCTACTTTAAAAATGTCATTTGTAATTTCTAATACAGTAAGCATCAATAAATATAACCCCCAAACCAAAAGTTATTTGGGAATCCTCAAGCATCTTTAAAAGTGTGAAAATGTCCTGAGACTAAAATTTGAGAGCCACTGCTTTAGAGAGATTTGGGATCCCAAGTAACAAACACTAGCTCAGAGTCCAGGAGGAGACTCCTTCCTGGCTAATGTAATTCAATGTCTGGACTAGAGTGCTGCAGTTGTATAAAAGAAGCATGCACCAAAAATGATAGCTATTTCAAATCACCCTAAACTATGAAGGAAGGAAATTTTTTTAAATATCTTCAAGTCTGATGAAAACAGCTCTTGGAAAGTCCATGTACCAAGCTTGAGGAAAGAATAGATGGGAGGGTGCAGTCATCTCTTTTCTGCTGGGAAACAGCCCATTTCTGTGGCCCCATAATATCTGGATCTTCAATTTCTTCTAGCTGACCTACAGATTAGTTCATTTCTGCAAACTTTTAATGAAGAAGTCAGTAAAATTATTTTTCTAATTAATTATTGGCTAAATTCTAATCGGAATCCCAACTGGACATTTTCTATCATTAGAAGATGATTCTAATACTCATTTGGAAGAATATGTAATAAATAAAACTTTAAATAATGTTAAAAATATAATGAGGATGATATCTAACTAAATATTAAAATTTTATTTAAAGCTCATCAAGAGAAAGATGTTTAGGTATTGATATAAGAAGAATTGACAGCTAAATTAATAGAAGAGAGAAGACAATGACAAAAGAGGCCCATCTCTCTCCACCATACACAGAAATGTACATGATATATTTGATATAGAAAACATCATAAACCAAAGGAAAAAGACAGATTATTACTAATCAATGTTGGAAAAGTAATGAAATGTCAACTAAAATTAAGTTAGAACTTTACCTTACACCAAAATAAATTCTATATTTATTAGGTTAAATATTTTTGGAAAGAAAACATAAAAAAGAAAATATATGTGAATCTTTAACTATTCTTTATAGAAAACAGTTTTCTATGGAAAAAATAAAAAACAAAAATTAAATACAAATTGGTAAGTTTGTATGATGCAACAAATAATAGGCACATTATAGAACAAAGAAACTGGAAATATTTACAACAAATATTGTCGAAAAGGTCCATGTTCTTATTATATAAAGACCACTTACCCATCAAGAAAAATCCCCAAACACCCCCAATTTTTTAAAATATGAAAAGATTTAATACAAATGTTTAACATATTTGAAAAGGGGTTCATCCTCACTGATAGACAAAATGTTTTACTTATCAAGGATTTCTAGATGTTAATTTTCATCTGGCAAGCATATGGTGGAAAGCTCACACATATATTTTCACTCAGGAGAAAAACTTGGAAATATATACCAAATTTTTTTTTAAAAGATGTAGAATTCATAACAACAATCCTAAGCAAATAGAGACCCTACATCTTATGTACAGGAGCGTTCTTCCCAGGATTATTTATTATTATAAACCTAAACAATAATATCTTTGAGCCTCAATTCCTCACTTGAAAGCCAGGAATCATAAGCTACTCTGCCCATAAATTATGATAGTAAAGCATATGTGACAAAGCCTGACACATAGCAGGTACTCAATCTATATATTTTTCCATTTCTTTTTTGTTCCAGCCAGATTCTGACAGTGACTTCTCCCTGATGATTCGTGCTGAGCTTCCTGTCTAAATAATAAACTTGTAAATTTTGACACTTGCTGCTCCCCAACTGGCTGTGTTAGAATAGTTTTCATCCAAATAATGGCAACTTAAAAAGTTTAGGCATTTAAAAGTGTAGGTGAGCAAAAAGTTCATTTTTAAAAACTATTTCCTGAAGATGGTGAATAAATGAGGAATTTTATTTTTTATAATGGTTATTTACAATCATCATCACTGACTTCCAATTGCCAGGATATTTGGTAAAATAATCATGGTGGGTGTGTGCTTGAGTTAGAGAAATGTAAAGAAACAGGATCTATACATACGTGTAATGTTTTATATATACATATTTTATATATATAAATATATTGAATACATATAACAGAGAAATGAGGAAAATTGCACACTTTATAAAAGAAGATTACCAAAAGACTCCTAACTTTATCAAGAGTAGTTACAATGTACTTAGGAACTTTTAGAAATACAATCCATGATCATTTTCACAGGGGCACATGTGTTTCATCACATGAGGCAGACTTGGCAAATAATTCATATTTATACGCAATCGAAATGATTGCTCACTAATGCCTAGGAATCTTCCAACTCAAATTCTGAAATATCAACCCGTAACTGTAAATGACTTGAAAGCATAACCAAAGAATGTGCTCACAGTTGGATTACCTCAAGCAGATTTAATCTGTTTATTTCATTCTATCATTAATGATCTAAAAATTAAGCACTAACATTTTCAAAGTACTTAAAAGACATAATAACTACTCAGAAAATTTGGACAAATGAAATGTGTGATTTTAAGACTCTGCCCACTTACAAAAGAATTTGGATAGAATTTGTTCTGAATCAAAGAAGCTTAAATAAATTTAAACAATTGGCTCATGCCCTGGAAATAAGGATTTGATCGGACAGATTAGTATTTTTTTAGTCTTAAAATCTCATATAAGCTACTGAGCCAACCTAAGTTCCTAATATATGTAAACACACAGGAATCATTCATCAGTATATCCAATTTTCAGAATGGAGACTGGTTAAAAAGTTTGTAAAATCAGCAATTTCTTTTTAACCTTCTCCTCTCCACATATTAGACCTTTTCTGGTGTGAAGGTCTCCTAGAAATTTTGCATTAAGAGAAGGGAAATTTTAATCACTGAGGAAATGTCATCCTAACTGCACTGAAATATTTCACCCGAAATCCCAAGCCACTAAAACTCAACCCATGCTGTGTACATGTCAGAATCAGGGCCACAAACCCGGCTTCTTTCTCCTAAACCCAATTTCATGATTCTATTATTTTTGGCTTTGTCTCAGACTCTTCTATAAATCAATTTTCCCTGCAGATCAGATATAAGATGAGGTACGCCCCTCCTTGTCCAAATTACAGAGGTCTAGGAAGGCAAAGGTTGAGAGGAAATAGCATGACTTTAAAATAAGTGTATTCATGAACACTCCTTGCTCCCAGCTTTGGCCCACCCATCAACACACATGCTCACACATTTCTCCTTTGTAGATTCCGAACAAGTTTCATGAGCCAGTATCTCACAAACATCTGCCTTCATTATAATTATATTTCTATTTCAGCTGCACCAAGCTATTTACAGATGAGCCTGTTCATAAAGAGCTTTATAATTAAGCAAACAGAAATATCTTTTTATAGGATGCAGATCTAGGGGTGATAATCACACACAAAATACACAGCAACAGTTGCAAATAGAGTGTTTAACGCTAGTTATATAGTTAGTGATGTGCTCAATAAAGCCTGACATGTCTTTGTTCCTAAATACGAGAAAATATGGTCTTTGCTACACAGCAGTGTAAACTGTGTTCTTCTCTTATTTTTTTTAAGCAAAGGCCATATTTTTCAGGGTGGATTCTTAAAATGTAAGTGCATGTGTGTGTTTTATATGACAACAGGGTTAACACACATGCACACAAATACACACACACGTTCTTTGGCTTAGTACGGCTTGAAATCTGCCCGGTACTTGGAGATGCTTCATTCTAAATATAAGCAGCAGTATATGAAGGAACATAGTATGACAGATTAAAGTAGTAGATAGGCAATATCTGTGGTACTATAGAAATAGCTGTCAGACAAAAAGAAAATTAAAATTCTAATCTACAGTGTAAAAAGAATTTCTTATTTTTCAGATGAAGCCTACCCAAGCAGTCAGGTGTATCACAGGACAGCCTTTTGTGTACATTTTAGTAACTCTCTCCCTACCTGCCCTCCTACCCCAAGGTTTGGAGCCATTATTTGCTGAAAATGTTTGCTTTACCATTTTACAGACCTTTCTGGCCATCCAGAAGTAATGCAACCACCAAAGACTTTGGATAGAAAACATAGTCATTGTTTGCTAAGATTCAGCCTTGACATAGAAAAGTTTACATATATCAAATAAAACTATGTTCTGAAAGACATATGTCCAACTCATATACTTCTCCTAAAAGTGTATAATGGTGCAATGCTTTAGAAAATGAATTGACAAATATATATGTATATTTGTGTTATATATGGAGAGAGAGAGAGAGAGACAGAGAGAGGGAGGGAGGGAGAGAATGTCTTAGTAATGCCCTCTTAACTGGTAATTCCAATTCTATGAAGATATATGAAGAAAAAGAAATCCAAAGTGTTGTTAAAATAGATTTTATCTATCAAGATGTTCATCATATCATTTACTATTGTCTCACACACACACACAGACACACACAAAAGTGGAATTTCCTTCAGTGTTCAACTATGGGGAAATGGTGAAATACTTTACTTTTTTGCTTGCAGATATATTTTCTACTTGTTCATATCCAGGATTTGATAAACTCCCTGATGTTCAAGTTAACCATCTTTTCTATTACCCATTGTTACAAACTGCCCAAGGCCAAGCTGGTCCCATTCACGGTAGTGAGATGTATTTTGGTAGATATCTGGGGCTTCCAATAATTGGATTTAGGAGACAGCTCCAGGTTTCCTTCCACACAACCTTGGATGGTAGGTTATAATGAAAACAAGTCTCAGGCTGAATTCTGACACACATACATGTATTAGTAAGCAGGCAAACAGAAGGCATCAAACAACCTGTTCTATTAGCTTGATGATTCCCAGCTCTCTGCCTTTCAGATACTCTATTTTGCGTGAAATATTCACTTGATATTATGTGGCAATATTCTAGCAGCACCATTCAGCTAAACTTCTAGTCCAAGTCAGGTGACAGAAATCCTTCCAGAAGCAGCTAAACACACACAGATTTGGAATCCTAAACCTAGGAGTCCATTCCAAAGGATGTTTGCAATTAGGCTTGCTGGATTTTTAGATCTTGTTCACACAGGGGCAGAACTGACTGTGTAATATCCACATCTCCTCCACAAGTCCTTTTCAACAGTTTTATCTAATTACCTATTTTTAATTATGTATTAAGCACCAGTGAACCCACCAGCCAAAATAAAAGCTATGACCTTGAAAATAAGCTACATCTATGGGCTTCCGTTCAAAAGCCCGCCTTCACCTGAGCTAGCCTGAATTCTGTGCACAACATTCCGTTGCCTTCCTGTTCATGTGCTGCTATTGCATCTGTATGTGTTCCTGTAAAAGTATAGGTGTGCATTTTTATTTTATTATTTTAAACTTAAAACAAGAACATTATGTTGGGTATAATCTTTAAAGTCTTATTTTCTTACTTACCACAAATTGCTAATATTTTTCCATATTGTTGCATAGGGCTGTAGTTCCTGTTGACTCTTTTAGAATATGTCATAATTTATTCATCCACTTCCCAGTTGATGAACATTTAGATTATTTCAGGTTTTAATTTTTGCTATTCTTAACAAAGCCATTATGAACATTATTGTATGAGTCATTGTAAATGTACAAAAGTTTACCCTAAGTATAAATTGAGTTGTGGAACTGCTAAGTCAATAGCATATATGAGTGCTTAGGAGATAATTGTAACTTATTCTACAATGTGGTTATAACAATATACCTTCTTACCAGCAATGTAAAAGAGTTCTCCTTTAGATACACATCTCACCAGCCCTTGGCATTGTAAAATTTTAATTATTGCCAATCAAATGGTATAAAATGGTAACTCAGTATCTTCCTTTGCATTACCATGATCACATAATAATCAAATATTATTGGCTATATGTTTTTTTGCCTGTGAAAAATATGTTCATCTTTTGACCTTTTTTCTACTGTTGGTAAGTTTTTTTTAATAACTTCTTTATACCAGTCCACATAGCTTACACACCATTAAATCCACCAGTGAAAAGCCACCCACCTTTCAATAATATCCATTATGTTAGTTAACAAACCACCTGATTATCATTGGAGTTAATCAGAGCAGAAAGACTTGTAGTTGCTTCCTCTGTAATATGGGCCTTTGATTAGTTAACCAAACCACTTTTCCCCCAACCTGAGCGCTATCACCAATTGGTGTCTATCAGATAACTAAGTTTCTGTGGGATGTAGTTAAGTTTTTCATCACACACAAACCATACTGCCAAAAAAAAACAAAAAACAAAAAACAAAAAAAAACAAAAAACAAAACAATGGAACTCATTGGAACATCATTGTTCCAAAGATGGACCTCATCTTTGCCAGGCACCACCATGTTGCCTCTCCCCAAGACCATTGCAGTGATTTCCAAACTGGTCCCCTCCCTGGCTTCTTTCCTCTTCAATGCATCCAGCACCCCGATCCCAGACTCCTATCCCAAAACACCTAATTTGCTAACTCTCAAAATCAGAGCAATGCTCAAAACTTTTCATTACTTTTTCAATAAAATAAAAACTCCTAACCTATAATTTCAGTCCTACTTGATCCTTACCTCCCTTCCCAGGTGTTTCTTCTACTGCTTTTCCCTGTAGAGCCTAAAGCAGGAGCTTTGGAATCAACTTCTCCATCCCAACTCCAGTACTTGCCATCTGTGTAGCACAATTCACTTAAGGTGAGTCACTTGACCCAATTAAAGCTCAGTTTCTTCTTCTATAAAATCAGGATAATTATAGTGCCTAACTTACAGACACATTGGGTCAAAGTGAGGATGAAGTGAAGTAATGCTTTTTCAACATTGAGGGCATGAAGAACCAATAAATGTTTGTTGTTGTCTATGTGCCTAATATTGTTACCATCATCAGTATACAGCAGCCAAACTGTTCATCTTACTATTCCCCACGTATTGATGGGGGGATTTATTTTGGCCAATCTACCTCAGCATCCCCATATAGATGCCTTACTAAACGTATGTATGATGAGAGAAAATGCTATGATCTTTAAAATTTCTAAACACTTTGTTAACACTTCTCATTTAATACTATTCCTAGCAGTTCCTTATACAAATACACGTATCTCTCTTTCATTTGTATGCTACTTGAGTGCAAGGACTATTATGTTAATCATCTTTTTTCCCAGCATTTAGTGCCAGGCCTAGAACATAACAGGTGTTCAGGAAATGTATGTTGCTTGAATGTCTTCCTCCTCTTCTTTTATCCGCGCTCTTCCTTTCTAATCCTTAAAAAAAGCCCATATAGAAAAATCTTTATAAGAAAGTTATTTCTATTGGTAACCGTAATAAAACCATCACTAACAATATCCAGTCTGATAGTATTGTAGTTAAAAAAAATAAGCTGAAATAATAATTCACATCTCTCATGTGCATTGTTTACCACAATTCTTAATAATTTTCTTTCCTCTTACATTCTCTAAACTCCTAAATAGTGGGAACTCTTACTCCCTAGCCATCCCTCCCCTCAAAATATTTCTGTCCTTCATCTAAACCAACTTGACACTGTATCTTGACCCATTGGCTACCTGTTTATTTCGCCCTTCATAATAATCTCCCTGAAGCTCACATCACTCTTTCTCTACTCTCCCTCTGTTTTCCCAGGCCACTTGAGGTAAGGACCTCTTGAAAGTTTAATTCTCATTCTGCCTGACTGATTTTCTGTAGAGAATGTTCCCACTCATTATTTGTAATGGATCAGGGACCTGAACATAAGAGTCAAAACCATACTACTCTTAGAAGAAAATATAGGGGGAATCCTCCCTGAATTTGGTAGAGATTTCTTAGATATGACATCAACAGCATGAGCAACAAAAGAAAAAAATAGGTAAAATGGACTTCATCAAAATTGAAAAGAAATACTTTTGTACATCAAAAGACAATATTAAGAAAATGAAAAGGCAATCTACACAGTGGGAGAAAATATTTAGAAAGCATATATCTGATAAAGGTTTACTATCCAAAATATATAAAGAACTGTTATAACTCAACAACAAAAAGAAAAATTTTTTAAAAACACAACATAGAACCATACAACACAAACAATGAACCATAATTTAAACTATGGACTGTAGTTAATAGTATAATTATAATAACATTGTTTCATCAGTTGTAATAAAAGTACTACATTAATGCAAAGTGTTAATAACAGGGAAAACTGCATATGTGAGGGGGGTATATGGGAACTCTGCACTTTCTGCCTGATTTTCCATAAGCCTACAATTTCTCTAATAAAGTAATTAATGGGCAAAAACTAGAATGGACATTCCTCCAAAGAAGATACACAAATGATCCATAAAAAGTGTTTAACATCACTGGTCATCAGGAAATGCAAATCAAAATCACAATGAGATATTACTTCCTACCCACTAGGATGACTATTATAGAAAAGAAAGGAGAGGGAAGGGGAGGGAAAAAGGAAAGAATGAGTTTTGGTGAGGAGCTTTTATACATTGCTTGTGGAATTGTAAAATGGTGTATCCACTGTGGAAATCACTTTTGTTCTGTTTTGTTTTCTGTTTTCTGTTCCTCAGAAAGTTGAACATAGAACTACCATAGGACCCAGCCATCCCATTTCTTGGTATATACCCAAAAGAATGGAAAGCAAGGACTCAAACAGATATTTCTACACAAATGTTCATCGCAGCACTATTCACAATACCAAAAGGTGGAAGCAACCCATGTCCATCAAGAGATGAATGGATAATAAAATGCAGTATTTATACACAATGGATTTTATTCAGCCGTATTAAGGAATGATGTTCTGATGCATGTGACAACATAGATGAACTTTGAAGACATCATGTTGCATGAAATAAGCCAGATACTAGAGGACAGATACCGTATGATCTCATTTATATGAAATACCTAGAATATGCACATTCATAGAGACAGAAAGTATTCAGTTTACCCTAGACCAAGGGTAAGGGGTAGAAGATGTTATTGCTTAATGGTTGCAGAATTTCTGTTTGAAGTGATGAGAAATCAGGATAATGGATGTTGGTGATGGAAGTGCAATATTGCAAACATAATTAATACCACTGAATTGTATACTTGAAAATGGTTTAAATGGGAAATTTTGAGTTGTATATAGGTTACTACAATAAAAAGTTTTTGAAAAATCTAGGGAGGGGAAATAAGTTAAGCCGGCAAATTCTTGATGCTTTTTTCTGGTCAGAGCAGTAGAGGGGAGAGAAGGGGTAAATTGTAGAATACCAGCATATACACACACACACACACACACACACACACACACACACACACACACATGTATTTGTACCATACTCATGTATGCAGACTATACTCAGAAAAAAACCACATTCAAAAGTATAAACTATTCTATAAATACAACCTGAATTTCTTTTTGCATTTCCCTCTCTATCACCATTTTCCTGGTCTAACACAAATCACACAACCCAAACAACTATTTAATGAATGTCATAAGGTGGATGAGTCAGTTCAGTGAGCTGTGGTTATATCAAGGTCCAATCCACAACTTGGATTTCACGTTCTCCTATAATATTTGCCCACAAAGTACAGAGCACAGATTCCTTATTCTGAGTGAGAAAATTTGTTTCTCAGGCTCTTAGTGTGGTGCTTTATTTACACCTACATTTAAAATGACACATTTCAAAGGGAAAAGAACAGACATGATGTATTACATATTTCTAAAAATCTGTTACGTTAAGGGTAAGAAGGGCAAGTAGGATGATGCAAAAGAGGGTAACTATATGCAAATGATGCTGTGATTATACGCATAATCATATTCTTGGAACTCATTACTCAGGAGCTCCAATCTCTCTCTGCCGTGTGACTGCCTGTGTCAGGAGCCAGGGCAGGAAAGGGAAATTACTCTGGGCATTTTGAGCAAAAAATACAGGGAATTTGGTGCTTACAAAATCATTGGACCGATTAGAGGACTAGAAGTGAGGGAGCTGCTAGTGTACACTGCTCTTGCTACAATCCAGAAAAGAAGACCCTGCTGTTGCTGCCTCTGTCACCACCAGGGCTGGCTCCCATGTCCCCAAGGGAAACATGGTGTGTGGACGTGCAACACAATCTCGTCAAACCACTTTGCTTTCTGCAGCCACAGGAGAAGGTGATGGCTGCCGCCTCACGTCACCTTCCAAATCTCACCCAAGCACGTCTGACTGATGGAAGATAATTCTCATTCAAATCTAAGAAACAGAGCTTTACCAACTTCTCCAAAGAGAAGAGTTGAATGGAGCTCGGGAGAGAGCCAGTCCACAGTGAGGAGGAGTAAAAACAAAGTGCTATCTGTTTAAAAGCCCTAACTTCAAGCTTGGACTCTTCTACCACTCACAGATTGACCTTGAGGAAGCCTCTTAATCACTCTGGACCTTGGTTTCTGTACCTGCAAAGATAAAAAGAATTAATACTGTCCTTGGAAAATGTTGTAAGTGTTGAATAATAAGCATAAGATGAACTATAAAACTGTCATTGTAACATTGTTGTAAATATTGAATAAAATTCATGCAATGAACCAGCAGTGCCCGGAACGTAGAAGGCACTTGATAAATTGAAATTTTTATTGCAGATGACCCTTACATTGCTACATCATTAGAGCTGCTGAAATGCATTGAAAACTTGGGTAGTCTTATCAGACTTTCAATGCTATCAATTCCCTCAGCCAAACTTAGGTCCCTTTGGCCTAACTTGACTAAGTGGTGGCATAAGGAGAAATAAGCATGTGTTAGAGTCAAGACGCATCCTTGAAAATGGCCCTATAACTGGGGAATCCCAAAAGGTCAAAGTGATTTATGGTGCACGCTAAGAGTCCCAGACATGCCTACTGCACCAGCTATGGAGCTGTCAAGAAATCCTAATTTCCAGACTTGATCAGAATGTTATAAATCTAGTGGCTTTATACTTAGCCATCTGCACTGATACGTACTTTCCACTGCCCCCTGTTCCTGTCAGGACAAAGCACAAATGAATCTGGAGGAAAGGAAGAAGAGGTATAAAATAAACTCCAAAAGGTAAAGATAGAGGCATATAGCCTCCACAATGATTTGCTTTAATTCTACTCTGCCCAGGATAGAACAACAGCATCTGAGTCTCACGCCTTTTTTTTTTTTTTTTTTCCTGGAGAGTGATAGCCAGGTCAGCCTTCAATTTCCTTGTCTAACGTAAGTACATTACAGACTAATATTTCATTTTGATCAAAAATTAATTACAAACGGATTGGGTTTGCTAAAGTGAAGTGAAAATGATGGTGATTCACTGATCATTTTTTGAGCCCCATGTCTCAGGAACTACAGCATCACACTCCATCCTCACAACTGCCCTGAAATGGACATCAATTATTTTCCTCATTCTGCTTTGGAGGCTCAGAGGTGTTAAATACCAGACCAAGGTACGCAACTGGCTCATGGCAGAGCTGGCTTTGAACCCAGGTTGGTCTAATCCTAAATCACTGCACTGTTCTGCCTCCTTCCTCATTAACTGTTATTGTAGTTATTTGTAGCTTCTCCTCCTCACTCAAGAATGGTGTTTGTGGGAATGTTGTCAGTCAAAGATTATTTTCCTGAGCCAAACATGTAACTGTGGGTGAGGGCAAATATTGATTAAGCACCAACTATGTGCTTGGTGGCTTTTATTACCCCATCCCATTTAATAATCACAGCTCTACAGGTACATCTTGTTTTCTCAATGTTGACATTGAGGAACCTGAAGGTAACAGAGTGCATGCAACTGATGATAGGAGAAGGTAGGATGCCCTCCCCGACTCCCACCCCAACTCCCCATCACCACACATACACCATCCAGATGCAATGCCATGTTCTTTCTCTTATACTACTCTAGAAGGGCTAAGGTCTTTCACTTGCTTTACTCTTCAATACTTGTAGGGATGGGAAAAGTGCAGACATCTTGGAACTGACAAACCTTGACTCCTTTCTTCATCCCTCTACACCTTTATGCAACACTTGTGCTCCCGTCATTTGCACTGACAGAGAAATTTCCATCTGTATCACTTGTACCTCCTCTCCCAGTCTTTCTGCCATGGGGAATTCATTCATTCATTGATGCAGCATACATAGATGAGAGCCTACTAAGCTAGGCACCGTGCTAGAGAGTGAGAGATAAACAAAGTTCAGCATCTCCTCAAGAAGTGCCTAAGTCCTGTGAGTGAGAAAGATGTGCAACCAAAGATGTGCACTGCATTGATATTTGGAAAACTGTTATTAAATTGCTTGAATCCAGACTGCAGGAGCCATGGAGGACCTAATTAAGTCAACCTACAGGGGAAGGGGAGGTAGGATCAGGAGAGACTTTCTTCACACACAAAAAAGTCTTTTGAGCTCAGCTTTGATGGATGAGGAGTATTTTTCTAAGAAGAGAAGTAGGAGAAGAACATTTGTTATGGGAGTTCTGAAGCTTAAGATAGTCTCCTAAAGGAGTCTCAGTACTTTAGCACCTTCTTATCAGCAAAGTCTGCTGAAGCAGTGTAGGTGATGTCTGGATGCTATTGGGACACTGCATCTTGATAGGGAATATGGGATGTGGTCAATCTTTTTAAATGGTTTTTGTTTCTAGGGTCCTAAAATTTCTAACCCATTGCTATTGAAAGAATGGAAATGCCATCTGGCCCCAGATATGACGGACACCATTACAGCACTCAGGAGGAGTAACAGCATAAACGAAGGCCTAGGGCCAGAAGGTGCCCAGTTCAAGGAATGGTAAGTCTTCCGGTGCCCAGTGTGGCTACTGGGTAGATCTGGGACAGGGATGGGGGAGGAAGAAGGGGTGAGGAAGAGGCAGTGGTGGGGTCAGGCCCTAATAGAGGCATGTTGGGCCCATGCTTTGGAGGTCATTGAAGGTCATGATAAGGAATACAGAACTTATTCTAGACGCAAGGAGGAAACACTCTGCTTATCTTCAAGTCTCACCCCAATAAGCCAACTTTCTCCACCCAATACCAAACCCAATGAGATTCTGTTGCCATGACTGGCACCACATTATACACACAGCCACCCCCTCCACTCACCCCCCACCCACATATACATATGTACATTATTTTATTATCTATGCTGTGATGAATCTATAACGCCTCTTCGTATAGATTCTAGATCTAGATTAGGAAATTCTCTCTTGTTTATTTATTTATTGTTTTTATCACCAGACATATGTACGTATATAATATAAAAAAGAAAAGAAAAAGAAAACAGCTCTAAAATTACTATAAAGAAATTCTTTTTTTGCAACATAGTGGCATACAACACATGGTGAGTCATAGTGTTGCAGTAAATAGGTGTAGGGATGCTAAATATCAACGAAGCTGTTATGAGACCATGAGCTCCTAATTCCCCATTCTGAGGCAACATTTTCCCACCCATTGGTTAGTAGAAACACCTAGGACTGCTGACAGCAGGTACGCAAGCAAATGGGCAATGCAAAAAAGACTGGCCAGCAAATATCCTTCATTTCCTTTGGAAGATATGAGTCTCAGAGCAAACATTGTTCACGCACGTCAAGCTTGAGAAGAGCCAAGAGACTCATCTCTGTTTGGAAAATAAGTGTAAGGCTTTTCAGAACACTGCACACACCCCCAGGACTGTGGTCAGAGAAAAGAAGAATACATAATGCCCTCCACTCTTGAGAAGCCAGCTCTTGCCAAAAAGCGTTCCAAAGTCTTATAGCCAGCTCTTTTGCCCCAGTGCAGTAATTTAGGTCCTGGGGCAGGATAGAAATTATGTTCCTGCTGCCACCCTCTTCCTACCTGTGGGTGGTTGGCTCTGCAAACTCCTCAGTCTAGGCAGATTTGCCAGAAAAGAATGTGCCTTGGACTCCTCTACCCGAGACCGATTCCGGCATTCTTGCCAGTCTCAACTACTCATCCCCAAGTGGATGAGGTATGCCAGGCTCAGCTGCTGATATTGCCCCCCTTTTGGATGTTATGTCAAAGCATATAATTCACCTTTACAAAGGGAAAGTAAGAGCTTTTAGCATAATTCCTTCTAATCAGACTCTCTCAAACAGACTAATTTGGTTTGATGCTGGTGATATGGCCCATCTGGTGGGATTCTGGGCATTGGAGCTGGAGCAGAGAATCTCACATCAAGATTCATGAGGGCATTGATATTGAAGCAAGTGGGAGGAATGAGTGAGCAGAACTGAGAACTGAATCCCAAAGGAAAAGCGAAATCTAATTCACCAGAGAAGGGGGTCTTAATGAGTTGCTAAAATCAAAGGACTAAAGGCTGATGTCAAACCAGAAGATTAAGCTAGGAATATTTGTTAACAATAATATGACCTACGACAGAGGGGTTTGGACTTCACTGGGTTTTCATGATGGACAGCCTCCATGGCTTCTTTGGCAATCCTGCAGTGCCTCAAGCTGTGTAGCTGTGGGGTCACTGGGCATCTTGTGCTCCCTTCACAACATATTTAGCTTCCCTGTCAATGCAAGAAATGCAAATCAGACGTAAAATGTAGAGGTAGGTTTTCTCAGGTAGTGGAGGAGACATTGGTGTAAACCAACACAGACAAAGAGGCAGCATGGTCAGTAATTGGGTCATTCTAATCACTAATGCAGCTCTGGTCTGAAGTCTTGTAGGTTATTGGTCCTTGGCAAGGGGAAGCTGTTGGCATGGTCTGGTTTGGGTCTGGTATGAAGCACAGCCCATCGACCATGTCTTGAACGACAAATTTCCTTTAGGCTTGAAGGCCTAGCATGGTCTGGACAAGGAGGCTGATGTCCCCTCCCCCCACTGTCACAGGGGCCAGAAATTCTTCAAGCACCATCAAAGGACACCATCAAAATGTTTAAGGAGTACAGGATGAGACAAGGAAGGATTTTGGTGGTGGACGTGTGTGCCGGTTTGAATGTATTATGTCTCCCAGAAAAAGCCATAGTCTTTGATGCAATCTTGTAGGGCAGACGTTTTAGTGCTGATTAGATTGGAATCATTTGAGTGTTTCCATGGAGATGTGACCCACCCAACTATAGGTGATAACTCTGATGAGATAATTTCCATGGAGGTGTGGCCCCACCCATTTAGCATGGGCCTTGATTGCTGGAGCACTATATAAGCTCAGACAGGAGGAGTGAGCTTGCTACAGCCAAGAGGGACACCTTGAAGAATGCACAGGAGTTGAGAGAGGAGCTGCAGCTTACAGAGACATTTTGGAGATGGCCTTTGAAAGCAGACTTTTGTTTCGGAGAAGCTAAGAGAGGACAAATGCCCCAAGAGCAACTGAGAGTGACATTTGGGAGAGAAGCTGAAGCCTAGAGAGGAACGTCCTGGGAGAAAGCCATTTTGAAACCAGAACTCTGGAGCAGATGTCAGCCACGTGCCTTCCCACCTAACAGAAGTTTTCCAGACATCATCGGCCATCCTCCAGTGAAGGTACCCAATTACTGATGTGTTACCTTGGACATCTTATGGCCTTAAGACTGTAATTTTGTAAGCAAATAAACTCCCTTTATAAAAGCCAATCCATTTCTGGTGTTTTGCATCCTGGCAGAATTAGCAAACTAGAACAACATGTTACACAAAATGGCCAATATATTTATGATAATTTCCTAATCCACAATCTAAACCAGCATGATGCTTTGGGAAGATGTGCAGATTCTCAGAGCCCATAGCCAGATCTGAGAGCTGGTTTTACCATCGATATTCATTAGGCCTTGTGTTTAGAACCCAAACTTTTCCAAACTCAGCTCAAGTCCTGTATCTTCTGAAAAGCATCACTGATTACTCCTGGCTACTATTCTTATCTTCTCTTCTTCTAAACTCCTAATGCTTTTAAAGAGTGTGTCACCCAATTTCACAAGTGATGGTTACTGTCTTGTACTATTCTATTTGTTCTAGAGGAGAAAGCCTACTAGTTAATTATCACCAGCTCTGAGGAAGAGTGCTTCTCTTTCTTCCCTGGTATTAAGAATAGAACAAAACACATAATAGATGCTCAATTAGACCTTACAGATTAGCTGATCCAGATCCAGCTCCCTTTTACAGTATAGGCAGTATGATTATAATGCCAATGAATAAAATCATTCTCAAAGCTGAAATTTCATCTATTTGAAGGGCCTGTTCTGCCTTCAAAACAGAGTGAAACATCTACTACCAACACACACCTACTCAGCCTCCTATGATCTGCTCTGTGAACAGCCTTACCATACATCTGCTGATTCAAGTCAAAAATCCAGATTTGACCACCATCTTTGATTCCTCCTATCTTCTCCCTCTGCTTCCACAGTTTGTCCCTGAGTTTTGCCAGTTCTAACTCCTTAACGTCTGTCAAACTCTTGTCCAACACCACTGTTATTATCTTAAGTCAGCCTCTCAGCATTTTTAACCACACTTGCTGTACTACCTTCCTATACCCTCTTGTATTGTATTCTCTTGCCCCTTTACCTCATTGTGCACATTGAGTATTGATCATTTGCAGCTACATATCTGATCATGTCTTGCCCCTGATTAAAACTTTTCAATGGTTCCCCACTGCCATCAAGATTTGCTTAAACTACTTATTACAGCCCACATCATCCTTCATCATGGGGCTCCTAGAGACACTTTTGATCTCAGCTCTTGTCGTATCCCAACAAGTATCCTTTTGGTACTGACCAATCATCACATTAACCCGTTTGGAATTTCTCAAGGTTTCATGCTGCTTCTTGGGGCTCCTATCTCACCTGACCACTCAAGAGTCACCTCCTTCTGACAGCATTCCCAGAATGGGTTTGGAACCTGGATTCAAATAATTCCTTACATCAAAACTTTTACCACCCCGTGTTGTCATTATTGATCATTTTGGCTGCCTTCTCCAGTAAACTAGATTCACTTTCTTTTTAGAATGAAAACTATATTTCTATCTGTGAATCCTCAAGGCTTAACTCAGTGCCTGGCTTAATAAATGATTGTCGAATGCATGAATGAATAGAGAAAGAAAAGGTGAATACATGAGTGAATAAATAAATGACTGGCAGAAGAATGAGTATATAAAAAAAAAGTGAGTGTAGCATAACCGTCATGATCAAGTCCATGTTTGATTAGCTATTGCATATAAATTCTGTGATCATGTGCTTCTTTCCACTATCTCCATTCCCTCTGGGTAGCTTCATCTATTCCCTTGGCTTAATTACATCCTATGTGCTCATGCCTCCAAAATCTCTATCTCCAAACCACAGAGTGATCTCCAGAGTTTCAGATTCGAACCTATGGCTTCCTAGTTGTCTACATCTACTTGGATGCCACATACGGGTCTCAGAATGTCCCAAACTGATGATCTTTCTCATGCAATTCAATCATTTGTGTTCCCTCCCTCAGGGAAAAGAATAATTTCCATCCCAATCACCCAAATCAGAACCTAAGTGTAATCCTTAAACTCCTCCAAATCTCTAATGTCCCCAAATAGTCAAGCCCAAGTGCTTCTGCCTCATATATATCCTAATATGCCCAATTCCCTACAACTCCACTGTCATTATCCTAGTCCATGAAACAGTCATATTTCTCCCAGGTTTCTGCAACAGCCTTGTGGTCTCTCTGCCTCCCTTTCTCTTCTCAAGTCTACTCTCCACACTTCGGTCAGATGCTCTTTCATAACCGTGTCCACTCTAATGATTAAAACCCATTGGCTAATCTCTACCACACTCAAGATAAAGTCCACAATCTTTTAAAAGGCTTGCAATGCCCTTCCTGATCCCTTGCTTGCTTATCTTCAACCTGACAACTCACCACTTCTCACCCCCTGTGACGGTCAATTTTCTGTGTCAGTTTGGCTAGGCTACGGTGTCCAGTTGTTTGGTCCAACACTGGCCTAGGTGTTGCTGTGAAGGTACTTGTAGATGGGATTTACCGCTACAATCCGTTGACTTTAAGTAAAGGAGATTACTCTTGATAATGTGAATGGGCCTCATCCAACCAGTTGAAGGATTTAAGAGCAAAAATCCAGGTGTCTTGAAGAAATTCAGCCTCAGGGCTGCAGTATCAACTCTTCCCTGAATTTCCAGTCTGCTGGCCTGCCCTTCCAATTTCAGACTCACCAGCCCCCACAATCAGAGGAGCCAATTTCTTAAAATAAATCTCTTAATATATGTATGTATATATCCTATTCATTCTGTTTCTCTGTGGAATCCTGACTGACACAGCTCCTATAATCTCCAATTATATTAAAACACTTTCAGTTTGTCAAAGATTCTGGGTCCTGGGAAGTTCCAGGCTTCTTCACATACTGCTCTTTCGTTGTGAAACACCCACACTCCTTCTTCATCCAGCTGAATCCTACATAGGCTGCATACCTCATAGCTCAGCTGATATGTCACCGCCTCTGAGAAGCCTTCCTGGTTCTCTGGATGAGGGTCTGTCTATGTGCTTCTGTAGGATCCTACACTTCCTGTGACATAGCACTTACCGCATTTATTATAATTTTTTGGTAGCAGATCTGCCTTCCCCACCATTCTGGGAGCAATGGCGGAGCCAATGGATGGGACTCAAAGGATGTGAGGGTATAGGAGCATGGAAGGGGTATACAATGAGTATTAGTAACCTCATAATTTCCATCAGACCTCCTTTTTGTTTGAGTTGGGTAATTGATGATTTTTCAGTTCTTACATTAAGTGCTCTGCTTTGGAAACTCAGGCTCAAGAAAAGTCTCCAGTGCCTCCAACTTCCATCCATATTTCATTCTTCTGTCTCTAAGCCATTCTTATATAAATATGCTGGAGATACACTGACTTTGAGCTCCAAGAGAGTAGATATTTCATCCATCTCATTCATGATTGCATTTCCAGCACCTAGTGGAGTAAGCTCTAAATAAATATAAATAGGATTTGACTGAATCTTGAACATTCACCTAATCTACAAGTCCCTGCCAAGGATCTGCTACATTTCAGAAATCATGCTATGATCTGAGGAGAAAACAAAGATATTTTCCCTACCCTTAAGAAGCTGTTATGATCTCACTGGGAAGAGACAAAAAAGAATAATGAAGACATTACCACAGTACAAAAACATTCTTCTACGGAATCTGTGAGAATGACTTGGTGCATGCTTGGAAATTCAAAAGAAAAAGAAAAGGATAAAATATCCAAGCCATAAGATTAGCAGATTAGCAGAGAAAGAGATCAGTTTGTATTGAACTATATTCTGGAAAATGGAAAACACATTTTGGAAACAACAAGGAAGGCAGGAATATGTATCAGGCCCTTGAGGGCTATAAAAAGAAGAAAGTGGGGAGTACTAAACATTTGTTGAATAATGTCCATTACATTATTCAGCAAATAATAATAATACCTATTACAGTGCATGTTAAAGTGGCACATGAATTACTCATGTTGTTTCATTCAATCTAATAGATTAAAAAGAAATGCCACTTATTATAAAAATGTTCCATTTTTGACAGATAAAGAAAATGAAGCACAGAGAAGTTGAGTAAATTGTCCAGGAGCCTGCAAACATTAGCAAAACCAGAATTTTAACCCAGACTTGATTAACCCTACAATTATTCTTTTTCTCTAGACTGGCAGGTAAAAACCTGGACTATGCAAAGATTTTGTAGGTAAAAGGGGGAGTTACTGCTGAATAACAATTTGTAAATCTCCCAGTTCTCTATTTTTTTTCCAATTTTTCCCTATTTGTAGTTAATGTATGATTTGACAGTTTGAGAAAAATATCTGAGTTTTCTGAATAATAGTAGTTAGACCACTTATCATACTTTAGACCATAATAATTTACTTCAGGCAGCAAACTTCTTGGATTATCATCTCTATTCAGAATCTTCAGGGATTTGTCTGCATGAACTGGTTCCCAGGTAATGCACGTGAAGTACTAAGTGGTTCTATAACATTTTACTTTCTCACTTGCTCTTATAGGGAACTGTTGAAAATGACCCAGTTAATGCTTGAAAAATCAGAAGAGAGCAAAAGATCTATGTAATAGCCTTTTTATTTATTGCCTGTATTCCTTGTTCTTTTGGAAGCTCACCATTTTACATCCAATGGACAATAGATTTGCTGAGAATTCAAAAGCTCATGGAACCTGTCCTGTGATCTGCTTCATCTATGAAAATGCTCTCACCTTTCTCCTAAAATAGAATGCTATTTTTCCCTTAAAATGTGTAACTATGATTTTCCTAGGATACATCATGCCATTGGGACATTAAAAGGGTTTGTGCAAATACTTTCTCACAAATGGATTGGAGTATAAACAGATTCAACCCTTCTGGAAAGCAATTTGGCAAATATATATTAAGAACCTTAAAAATGTTCCCTTAGTGCAATAATAACATTTCTTTGACTTCAAAATTACCCAAGAGTGATATAGAGACAACTTGACCACAAAGGCATTCAATATTGTGTTATTTATAAGAAACAGCATAAATGATCAATAGTCGAGTACTTATAAGCAGATTATCTTATAATGCTAAGTGAGAAAAGGAGGATGCTAAGTGAAAAAAAGGAGGATGCAAAATTGTAATAAGATATGATGTCAAATGCGAAAATGTGTGCACAGAGCAAGATTTAATCAAATTAAACCAAATTGTAGTCATGTCAGGGTAGTAGGATCATAATTGATTTTTCTACATTCCTATGTTTAATAAATTTTTAACAGTTACTTGCTTAGTTTTACAATCAGAAAATGTATTTCTCTTTTATGATGTTTTCCTTGTCAATGTTACAGACAAAAGAGAATGGTGGCAATTGAGAGGTATTAGCTTATATAAATAGGGGCAAGAGAAAGACTTTGGGACTTATTTTAAAAGAGATATTGATACAGGAAAGTTGAGTGGCAAATAATCATGGAGTAGGAGTAGTCAGATGCTGGAAAGATCTAGAATGTCCTCTGGACACTCTTGTGGGTGCCAGGAAAGGGAAGACTCTAAAGAGTAAGACTCCCCTACAGAAACTCCAAGCAACAATTTGCACTCTTAAAATAAAGACAAAGCCTGCGGAGTTGAATAAATTTGCAGAGAAGAGAGGGATGTCTAACAAACAGATAATTGGAATCTTCTAAAGCAAGGGAAAACGTGACATTCACATTCACAACTAGCTTTAAAAATAGTGATCTTTAAATCCTCAGTAGCATCATTGTCACGTGAGAACAGGTGGAACCTGGCAGCCGTGTTTGACGGGTAAAATATAAAGCGAGAGCCTAAAGTGTTGTGATTCAGTAAATATGTGTTTCGGGAGACTTTTCCCTAGCGCGTCGCCAAACCCACATTCTACCTTGGTGTGAATATAGAGCTGCAGGGTGTGTGGAAGGAGCTGAGAGTCAGTCCCACTCAGTCTCCAAGACTTGAGAGTCTGACAGGGTTTTAGGTGGTGCCACTCGAAGGATGAGATCAGCCTTTTCATGCAGCCAATGCAGAGCAGTCGCTCCCCCAATATAGCCATGGCTAGTGCTGCAATAATAGCAATAATGCCTGGATAATGCTGGCTTGTCTGGTGGAAGGTCACGGTGATCCTGGGCAAAGGCTGAAGGCTGTATCACACAGGGTATGGGGAGGTGGATTAAGCTGTGTTTTGTTTTTTTTGTGTTTTTTTTGTTTTGCTTTTTGTTTTTTTTATGAGATGCACCAAAACCCTTCTGCCACCACTTTACCAATGCATCATTTTAAGCATATTTGTCCATAAATAAGGACAAAGCTCATTATATTAAGTTCATATGCAAACCTTATGTCCTAGACCACTGACCATTATTTATGCTAAGGAGAGATTAACTATTTTATGCATTTGAAGTCTAATGATCAGGAGACTCACCCCTTAAACTGCATACTCAGGTATCCCACTCTTTTAATCTGATGTGATAGGTCTCAAATGAGGCCCAGGAATTTGCACTTAAACAAACATTGCAGTTTCTTCTAACAGAGGGAACCTATAGATTTAACTAAGAAATGGTGCTCTGGGGTTGCTTTTTATCAATCAGTGAACATCATTATCTAACCTACTGTCAATTTCACAAATATGGTTCTATACACTGTCATTTAAATCCTGAAGCACTAACACTAGTTCTCAACACAACAGAGGCTGCAGGTATCTGTACCAAACCCAGTTACAAATCAATATTTTTATCACAGAGATGAATGGGGACAAAGCAGGCATGTTTTTGAAATCTTCAGATGGCACTAGGGAGAGAGAGATAGACATACTAAAAACATTACCAGATCATTCATTGTAGGTTTTTCAAGGGTTCTGGCACACTGGGAACAATGGGTCAATATTACAGATAAAAATAAACATGGATAAATATCCAATCCTGTACTTTGAGTCAAACAATAAGATTCACAAGGATGAAAGAAACTGAGTAGTAGGTAACCAGGCCAGAGGTTTGAACTGAGCTCACTTGAACAGATATGATTGGATGTCAGCACTGAGGGTTCATAACAGAGGAAAGAAGGACCCCTGCGTCACAGCTGTGCCAACCACATCTGGAATGTTAGAGTCACTGTTGGGAGCCACATTTTAAGAAGAAAATTTACAAGTTGCTGTATATCCAACAGAGAAAATTGTGATCGTGAAGGGCCTGGAAACCTATTCCAAATGAAGAAATTGGGAATGTTTAGCTTGGAAAATAGAAGACTTTGGAAGGATATTAGACTGTTGTCAAATATATGAAAAATCCTTAAATGAAGGAATAATTT
The DNA here is from genome assembly GCF_015220235.1 of Choloepus didactylus. Lineage (NCBI taxonomy): Eukaryota > Metazoa > Chordata > Mammalia > Pilosa > Megalonychidae > Choloepus > Choloepus didactylus. The sequence goes on from NC_051326.1 coordinate 56,789,827, forward strand.
GATTCTATCTTTTTTGTTCCCAAGGGTAAAACAAAGGTCAATGGGAAGAAGCAATATAAGCTGTAATGCAACCGAGCATGGCATTTGTCTGTTGGCTCCTGAGCTCCCCTCCATCCTGCTTCCCACCCTGTGTGCTGCATTCTTGTCCTAGCAGACTATTTGCTCTCTCATCCCTTTGGAATGTCATCGCACTGGTCGGTCCCCTGGATTGACCTCACTTACGTGTCTGCACATTCCCTGTGTTGCACAGGGTAAAGGTAGTGACAAATTATGCTTCCTCATTATTGCGAGCTCATTTGTCTCCTTTCTGAAATCTCGGCCCTGACCCCTCCTGCCCACAAGGAGCAGACACTCAGGTGCCATCCTCTGTGCCCCCGAGGACTTCGTGCCCTTCTTTATCAGCAAATTCATGTGATGAATTAGCAACTTGTGTGCACTCCTGCCTCATTCACTGAGCTTCTGACTACATTTTATTGATTTTCTTATCCCCACACCAAATAGGTTCTTAGGAATTGTAGAGAGAAGAGAGCCATAGAGATAGAAAAAATGAATTAGTCTAGGATCTGTAGAGAATTTACTTACACTTCCCGGGTATGAACCAAATCAGGAGTAAGAACCACACTAGAAGCTTCACTCTTAGAAGAGGAATTTAAGGCATGACTAACGGCACGCTTTTGGAAGAGATAAATCTGAAGAGATGAGAACTCAGTCTGATGCACTGCCATGAACTCTCTCTATATGAAAACCACATGGAAAATTGGCAGTAGATACTTGGTAGGAGATCCAAAGAGAAAGAAAAAGAAACGTTGTTCTTTATAATTCGGCAGTGGCCCCTGACAGCAGAGGAAACATAATCTTGATCATTTATTTTACTTAATTCTCTCATTTGATTGTTAGTATTTTTAAGATAAACTAGGGTCTTTATGCTTAACGCTGATTTGTCCTGAACCAGTAGTATTTCATTACATATTAAGACAATATTTTGAGAGCCAAAATTATCTTAATCAAGGGTATGAAAGTGAAGACATTAAGGTTGAAAGCTAAATTGTATCATGTTGCATAGGGTATATGTAATAACAAATTATGCATCCTCATAAAAGTAGTTATATATAGCTATTTTTAAAAAATAGAAGGAGGAATATTAAAATAGCAATTTTGATATGTCATCAACCATACTATGTGTGTTTCTCAAAATCTCAACTTGAAATTGTTTGCCTAATACCCTAACCTGGAAGGCCACCAGACTAGAGAAGACAGATGGGACTGTGATATGCATCCCAAAAGCACAAGCTTAAAACTCATCAGATTTCTCCAAAGATACACAAATGGCTAATGAGCACATTAAGAAGTGCTCGGCATCATTATTCATCAGGAAAATGTGAATCAAAATCGCAAGACACGCAATTCGCATCCACTAGGTTGGCTAGAATCAAAGAGTCGGAGAATAATAAGGGTTGGAGGATGTGGGGAAATAGAAATCATTTTACACTGCTGGTGGGAATGTAAAATGGGGCAGCCACTTTGGAAAACAGTCTGGTGGTTCTTCAAATGATTAAACATATTACCACTTATTCTAGCAATTCCATTCTTAGGTATATATTCCCAAGAGTAATGAAAATATGTCCACACAAAAACTTGTACATAAATGTTCATAAGAACATTATTTTATAATAGCCAAAATGTAGAAACAACCCAAATGCCTATCAACTGATGAATGGATAAACAAAATGAGGTACATCCATGCAACAGAATATTATTTGGACATAAAAAAAAGAGAATGAAGGAATGCTACATGCTATAACACAGATGAAACTTGAAAACATTATGCAAAGTTTAAGAAGCCAGTCAAAAAATGCATATTATATGATTCCAATTTTATGAACTGTTCAGAATAGGCAAATCTATAGAGACAAATTGAATTAGTGATTGCATAGAGGTGGGGGATAGGAGAGAAATGGGGTAGGGAAAATGTTTGCTAAAGGACATGGACTTCTTTTTTTGGAGTGATAAAAATCTTCTAATATTGATTTTGGTGACGGTTGCACAACTTTGTGAATATACTCTGTACTTTAAATGGGAAAATTGCATGATACGTGCACTATATCTCAATAAAATTGTTACAGAAAAAAAAAGAAAACCATAAAACTACAAGGAAGAAACTCAAGAAGAAGTTTTTCAAATGTTGCAACTTTCTGATTTTTAAGAAAGAAACTATAGGATATGTGTGACTTTAAAAAGAAGGTGCTAAAACAAACCTCCTTAGCATTTAATCATTGTGTCTGAGAAATTGAGTACCTGTTCCCCTTGAAAAATACAGAGGGCACAAGATATATTTTTGAAATTAATGTAAATTTAAAAAATCTGAAATTGTAATATTTAGAAGTCAGCATGAATTATTTGGTAAATGATTAATAACGATGTTCCCAGAGAACTCACAAATTCCATCACTGTAGCAGAAGTTACATTCTCAGAGTTCAATCTCTGTGAAAGGAAAATGTGTCTCTGCCCATACACCAGTTGAAGTCTTCTGGATTAAGAACTATTTATAAAACTAGTAAAACCACCTGAAAAGACAGAAAGCCATATTTTTACCGTCTCCATAATCATAGGATTCTATGGCAGAGAACCTTCATGATTAACCCACATGTCTTCTAGACAAAGAGACCAAGTCCCAGTAGGAGGCACCTGCTCTGCTGAGGTTGCCCACCAGCTGGGGACAGACAGAACCTAAACTTGACCCAGATCTATGCCTGTGCAAGTCCACTTCCCCTCGGCCCATGTCAGGACTTCCGAAATGAGTGTGTGCCACTTCTGCCTGCAAAGCATTAAGTGTGCACTTTGGATTTTCTAGCATGTGCTCCAGTGGTTGTGCTCTGGGGTAAGTAGGATTTCCCAGGGGAGATTTCCAACTAGAGGTTTTCATCTAAGGAGGAATCATCCTGAGTTGTTTCATCTCTGTTAAGTAAAAACATTTATTCAAGGTCTCAAATTCCCCATCCCATCATGCATTTTTTACCTGAGTGAGAACAGATCAAAGTCCTAAAGCTTTAGGCATAATGTGTCCCTCCCTTCATAGGCTCCTCCCCAACCGTGTGGCTCATTCCATTTAACACACTTTCAAGATCAGCCAGGACTCTGTGGGGCATGAGTAGGTTTGCTCTCTGTCTGCAAACTCACATGGGAATTCAGACAAGAATCCATTTGCCAACTCTCGTTTCTCCATCCTTGCCCTATTCAACATCCTCGGCTTCTCTTCCTATTATTGTTTACAAATATTAATAAGATCTAACATTTGTTCACAGCTCTAAAAATTATGAAACACTTTCACTTTCATAAATAACATCTCAGTTGCCCTTCTCAGCCTCTATGTGAAGCTGCTTGTTAAATACCATTCATTAGTTAAACAATTTGGCTCTGGCCACCAAGTCATTGGGGAGTGAGTTGGTTTTCAGTGTTCTAACTTCAAACCTGCTAGTTACTTGTGTATTTCCTACACCACGGTGCCTCCCAGTGACTTAAACCACTACTAAGGATGTCACAGTCCCCACATTAAATTCTCTGGGTCCCATTACTTGCCGTCTTTCCAATGGCTCTCAGTCACCATAGACATAAATGGGCCCCCTTCACTTAAAATTCGACTGCTCTTGCCATGCAGGTCATAAATCAAAATTTTCCTCAAGGCAGAGACTTGGCTTTGATGTCAAGTGTTGCCTGGCCAGCATCTCTATACCATATTGCATATGCAGAGAAGACGATGAGTCTATAGTCCAGCTTGTGCCTTGTTCATGGCAAAGAGCTTCTCACCTGAAACCTTCCAACAGCATGGAGATTGAAGGTTTTTAGAGTGGGGTGAGACGTAAGAATCTATGACAAGGATGGGTGGGTTTCATAACCCCAAATCCCTTAGGATACATAAGCAGCCTGCAGCGAAGAGTTCTTTCCAGGTTTTGCTAGCATCTCAAGCCCATCCTCTTGGGATCACACCTCCCATCCTGCTGGAAGCAAGATGTGCTGAGGACAGCTCCAGGCTCCTTCAACAGCCAAGTTGGACTCCGGGATTTCTAAGTCCTCTTAAGTTCCGGGATGGATATAATGATGATGACTTTACAGCCATGATTTATGGACTGCACGTATAACATTTTAAAACAAAAATGCTAGGCTTATATCTATGGAATTATGGTAACCTATAATCAAGCAACCATAAATAAAGGAAAATAATGCATTTTCTATAAATTTAATTCAACCACTGTTTGTTGGGTACAGACTTTAACCCAGGTTTGGTGCTAAGCAATGAAGACATTAAATTGGATGGATGCACTACCTGCCCTTAACTAACTCACTGTCTAACGGAAGAAAATGCACATGCACATAATCTAAAGATGATGTACTAAAGGTGATTAAATGAAAGTACACAAGTAGTACGAGCACAAAAGTGGGAGCCATACATGTTGGAGAAGACTTCACAAAAGAGGTGATATTTGGGCAGGGTCTTTGATAAGAAACAAGAAAAAATTCTCAGTCTTTACCCTGTACTCCTGGAAATGCTACTCCCAGGAAAATGCTTCAATAGCTTCTTGAACCAATCACCGCCAAAGACAAATTTTTAGAAGTATCAAAAAGCGAAGACAAGCTATGCCTGTATGCCCAGATTCTTTTGTGGAGACATTCTAGCTGCTTTCCTGACAAAGAGAGAATAGGAGATTTGCAAATCTCTCTGTGGTCCTTCCAGGCCCAATAGATAAATATACCCCATAAAATGCCTTGCTATTTATTCAGATAATGTTTTATGTACTTTGTTAAATCTGTATAATATTCTTATTTAAATTAATCATCAGTGGCTTTGCTATCATGAATATAGGTAGTATCTTTTGTCAATTAATTTTTCTAGTTGGTAATTGCTGGTGAATAAAAATAGTATTGCCTTGACTGATGTTTTATCTGGAAGCCTTGCTAAACTCTTATTAGTTTTAATAGTTCCTTGATTCTCTTGTTCATTTTTTTTTCTGTGTCTATGGCCACATCAACTATAAATGACAATTTGCCTCTCCCTTATAACCCTTATTTATTTTTCTTACATAATGGCACTGGTCACCACCTCTAGTATTTACTGTGTAAAACAGTATGATGACCGTGGGTATTCTTGTCTTTCCCTTTTGTGTGTGTTGGCGTCTAGTAGTGGTGTTTTCTGATGGTTTCTATAGTTTATCAAGGAATGACTTTTGGGGAGAGTGCCAGAAATCTCTGTAATTCAACAACTTGACAGCTTTTACTTGCTTTTTTGTATTTCTTCATATTGGCCTTTTATAAATTCCTTGAAATCTCCATGCTTCTTCCCATCCCTTGTCATATTTTTGCCTCTTCATGGCATGCTCCTTATTTCTGTCTTTCAGAACTCATCCTGAACAACACATTCTTGAAGAAGGCTTTCCTGATCTGACCTTGCTATTCTACAACAGATCTGACTATATCTGATCCATTTACTATACTCTCTCAGGACCAAATACTTCTCTTTTGTAGCAGTGGTATCAGCTCTGATTAAGCAATAATAATTTCAAATAAGTTAAAATTTAATTAACTACTACTAAATAGTGGCTTAATGTTTATGTCTCCCAGTAGATTCTAAATTCCATAAGAATGGGAGCATGCTTGACTTATTAGCCAATGTATCGCTAGTTTCTAGGATAGTTGCAAGTACATGGTAGGTAATAAATGTTTATTGAATAAGTTAACAAGGGGGTGGTTTAATAGATTAAAATACAAAGAAGTTTTGAAACTTTAATAATTTTTAATGTTTTGCTAATTTACTCCTTGTTAACATACCATTTTTATATCCAGTAATATCCCTCAGATTTTTTTTATTGCTGAATTAAATTTTGCTATAAATACATGCAACGTTTATTATGAGTTTACCAAAGGTATGACCCATGTGAAAATGATAAAGTTGATATACCTACCCAAACTTGCATGTAACTGCATGCGTGTGTCATAATTTCTCATCTATTTCCCCAAAACTTGTATTTTGAGACATGAAGAGAAATGCTTCCTTAGTTGAAAGAATAATGATTGGTTGTCAACAATGTTTTTGGTGGCATGTCTTAGAGTAAAAAGTGCATGGTCCTTGGCTTTAAAGCTAAGAGAAATGAAATTTCCCCATTTTTCACTCCTTGATTTTTCCTTTTTGTTAGGTTTCGTTGTAGTAGCAATGTCATTATTAAAAGATTGATCAAGTTTATACTGCAGATGGAGACTAATAATGTATTTAAAGTATCAGCCATGATTGGTGTCTCTGATTCTTTCCCATGGCTCTGTACACCTTCTTGCTTGTTGCTTTCCCTTCTAATCCCCCAAGCAGGGAGTGTAAGAGTGCCAGCTGCCTCTCTCTCTCTCTCACCACCATGTGGCCTCTCCCCTTGATGGGAGCTACCTTCGTAGTGGCTACTTCGGGTCACTCTAAGCACCTGTCATGCACTTACTCATTTAATCCTCACAGTGACCCATTTTACTATTGAGGAAACTGAAATAGAATGAATTTTAGCGACTTGCCTACGAAACTGGATCCCTAACCACTATCTTACTCTAATTCTCTGTCAACAGTGCTCTATAACAACCTAAATACCTATCCTTTTAGAATCAAATAAATTTAATCCAACTCTTCCAGGAGGAGTTCTTGGATTAATTCCGTAGAAGAGAAATACGCACACAAGCACTTTAGTATGTCATAAAGCATCCTTCTCTCCTAGACTTTCTCATGATTTATACACACATATAGCCTAGAACATAAGACATCTTTTTGTAGACTTCCACCCTAAGAAAAATGTTGTTGGCGCATGACAAATTGTGGAATGGAGAAAGAAATTTTATGTCAGATTCCTTACTCATTGCCAATAAGCAATTTTACTTCAAGTCCTTGATAAAATTTGAGGGGGTCTGAGATTCAACAGACAATAAAATTTGCAGAAGGTGAATTGATTCAAAGACCTAGATTATAACCCAATCAGCCTCCTCAACCCGCACTCACCCCTTGTTCCTATGAGCATAAGACATATAGATAAATAGAGCAAATTATGGTAGCAAACATGAGTATTTTCTGGACAAGAAACAAGCATTGACTTTACATTAAGAAGAAGATCCTAAATTCAAGGACCATGGTTATGTTTGTTCCTCAGATATAAAGGTTAATCATGTGTGAACTTCAGAAAGATACTGTATTTCTTTGTAATACCAGTATAATAAAATACTCGTTTGTCCTTTATCCCTGTTTGAATAAAGAGGATATGTGAATATCTAATTCATTTTCTCAAATTCAGAGAGTCACTTATGCCCAATAAGAATTTAAATCAAAGCGTGCTCTACTTAAATTATTAATCTTGACAGTGAAACCAGGTGCATGAATCATGAATGTGTTCCTTATTCTTTCCCACTGAGAACATTAGCCCACATTCCATTTTTAACTCAGGCATGGGTACATTAAACCAACAGGCTGTACTTTGCATTGCACTTACAGTGCCTGACTAATCTTTGAATGAGCAAGAGTTCATCCATTACTTATTGTGCCAGTTTGGATGTATTATGTCCCCAAACGCCATGTTCTGTGATGCAATCTTGTGGGGGGCAGATGTATTAGTGTTGATTAGGTTGGAATCCTTTGATTGAGCATTTCCATGGAGATGTGACTCAATCAGCTGTCACTGAAACGTTTGATCGGATAATTTCCATGGAAATGTGGACCCCACCCATTCAGAGTGGGTCTTGATTTAATCACTGAGGTCTTATAAAAGAGCTCACAAACAGAAGGACCTCAGAGCAGCTCAGAGAGACATTTTAGAGATGGCCACTGAAAGCAGACTTTTGCTGACACTTTGGAGATACTAGCCCAATGTTTGCTCCAGAGAAGCTAAGAGAGGACAAAATGCCCCAAGAGCAACATTTTGAAGAAAGCACAGGAGCTGAGAGAGGAATTGGAACACAACCCAGGATCAGCAGATACCAGCCACATGCCTTCCCATCTAACAGAGGTTTTCTGGATGCCATTGGCCTTCTTTCAATGAAGGTACCCGATTGTTGATGCCTTACCTTGGACACTTTATGGCCTTCAGACTGTAAATTTGTAACTAAATAAACTGCATTTATAAAAGCCAATCTATTTCTGGTATTTTGCATGATGGCAGCATTGGCAAACTGGAACACTTGTGACTTTCTCACATGCACAATGCTATGTGGTATCGAGTTATGCAAAGGTCACTTGGAAACTAAATCAACAGCATAGTTGGCTGGAATTCACTTAGGATGGACAGTATTTGGCTGACTACATAAAATTCCTACATTTTTGCTTATTTCCATATCAGGTTTCAGCCTTATTGAGTACAACTGTTAGTACATCGATTTTTTTTTTTTTTTTTTGATTAATGATGCTAAAAGGATTTGGTGTTTCAAATTTTGTACACAAACCTAGCTGGCAAAATCTTCTGTAAACGTATTTTAAGCTCTTGGCAAACCTTCCTCAGGAGCAAATATTAACTCCAGATAATGTTTATTAGCTTTTATAAAATAATCACTGTAATAGTGGCATGTAATTGCTAGAGGTAAATGCTTATCTAGGCCAAGAATTAATCAAGTTTGAGTTCTTTAATAGAACCTGGTCAGAGATAATTTATTTCTTGCTCGCAGTTTACATTTTAAAATAACAACATGATTTTCTTCTGATTTTTCTTTGCACTCCAACAGTGACTTCATGCACAGCGTTCAAGCCTGTTCTTTTTACCCAGGAGCACGGATAAGTGAATTCTGTTTTATATAATGCAGATAAAGGTTATGGGAGATTCCATAATTTGTTGTTCTACCCCACATCTCCATGACCGAAGGTATACCTAAAGCTTGTAAATTCAGATTTTCCCAATTCAAACAGCTGTTATGCCTCCAAATTTCCAAAGCATCTTTTGAAAGTTCCCAAATATGAAAAAATAAATCTTGACATAAAACAACTGCTCTCAACAAGGCAATCCAGCCAACAGCAGAAGAAACACTGTGAAATGATTCAGAAACAAGGTTCAAGTGATGGAGGCTTCTGGGAAAAGAAAACCACAAATGACCCTTCCCAATGAGCAGTCACCAGCAGGCAAATGGGCCAGCTCTTTTAAGCAAGACAAGAATCTCAAGGAGCCAAGATCTAGTCAGGTAACCCTTGCAAATCTTCCCCGGCCTCTTTTCTCTTCTCCTTTAGCCTTCCCTTGCCCCCTCATATCCTTTCCAACTTTACCCCTGGGAATCTGTTTCTCTCCTTTGATTGTCCCAAACAAGAGGATCAAACTGATTTGATTAATCCCCAGCTGAAAACGTGCATTTCTATGTGGGCAACTTTTGGGGCAGGCATACATTTCTGTTCCAATCAGTTAGGATCATTATATCAAGATCAATTTTGTTTCAGTTGTATGGCTGTTTTTCTAAGGAAAACAAACAAACACGGAATGGAGGAAAGTTCTGCTTCTCCTCCTACCCCCATAAAAACAAAATGAAATAAAACCAAAATCACTTCCCATAAAGTTAAAGAAAAGTCAGAAACGTGAGAGAATAGTCAAAATGACGTGAATTAAGTACATAAGTTCTGACACATGCCCCTATTTGTTCTCTTAATGTGTGGAAATGGCAATTTGCCAAGATAAGAATGTAGTTAAAATGAAGAAAATTCTGAGCTCTTTGGTAAATCTCAACTGAGGAGCCTTTATGTGAGTTTAATCATCTTACCTGTACCAGGCAGGTATTGAGTCCTTATTAATTCATATTGACGTTTTCACAGTTTTGCAGAACTTGGTTCTAAGATTGCTAACCCTTTGTCAATATTTTGACATTTCAGACATGGTTGGTTGAGGTTTCTTCCTTGGTAACTGCAATAATTCAAAGAAATGTCCAAATAAGAATCACTGTTTAATTCCCTGGCAATGTCTCAGAGGCTACATCTATCCAATAGCTTTCTTCATTTTTCCTGCTCGTCTTCCCTCACACCCTCCTTTCTGCCTCCTTCTCTCCCTCTTTTTCTCTCTCCTACCAGGATCTCCTCTCTTAACTGATTTAAACTTCCTAAAAGGAATTGAACAGGAGCCAGCACCTTGTCAGAAACAAAGCAGTCATATCTCAATGCTCTGGGGTTTTCCTATCAGCCCACCCCCTTGCAATCCCACAAGCCCACCCATCACCTACATTCCGTGGTTGTTCAGGAACTCTCCAAACAGGTGAAGCAGGTGAGCAGTGAGCAGGTGATGCAAAGCCCATGGCTCAATCTTGTTCCTTCTATTCACTCTAAACTTTAGACAGTCATCTTCCCTCTCAGTTCTTCACCTATAAAATGAGTGGGCTCAAATGATGGGTTTTTAGCTTTGAGTTCTGACTCAGTATAAAAGGAGACACAAAGGGTGGCAGGACTACAAGCAGGGGGCAGTGTCATTTGTTGTTGTCCGTACCAGGACGTTTTTGAGATTAAGAAGGGGTGTCATCAATAATTTCACCAAGATAATAGGAATGAACCTAGATGTTCTGGGAAATCTGGATTTATATGGTCACTTTATTTATGGGGGACAATCAGAGAGTGTCAGGGTGCTTGAAGATAATGACTGTGCATATCACACTAGTTACATGCCTCAGTCACACTGACCTGGCGCCCCCTCCGTGAAAGCATTTCATACTTGAAAAAGACATTTATTTATTTATTTTTATGGTGTATATGGCCTTATTATTCCTATATTTTAGAAGAAAAAAAGCCTTATGTTTGCAGTGATTTCTGATTTGAAAGCTCTTGATGTATTTCCTTTCTTTTATCATGATTCCATAATATTTGAATTGCCACCACTTTGGAAGCAGAGAAACGAAGAAATTAGGTGACTTTTCCAAAATCATATGACTTATCCTTCCATTTTCTTCATCTAGAAAAATGGAGAAAAGACTACATACCGCAAAAGGTTTTGTGGCTACATGAGATCACCCTGGTACATATTAAGCCCTCAAAAATGTTAGTTTCACCCTTTTCATTTTATTTTCAACAACCTATGTCTACTATATTTAAGCCACTAGGTATAGTTCCTATCAGAAGGAGACAGCTTATAAAAATTCATCAATGTGTCATTTTTATAATTTCCTTTCCAACAATTACGCTTTGTTCACATAAATTCAGATTTTCTTTGTTGTGGTCCTTACTGCCTAGTAGGTGCCGACGTGCTTGAATTTCACAAATAAAATAAAACTTCTGTTAACCAAATGGAAGCTTGCAGACACTACCGTCATGGCAAACTTTGTGGTCAGAGCTAGAAATGCATGAAGAAGAAGCAAAAAAGGACCACGTCCCAGAGTGACCAGGCCCCTGTCCCTAGTGATCCTGAGAGATAAAACAAGAGAGAGAAAATAGAGAAAAGGAGGAGGAGGAGTGAGTGAAAAAGCAAAAACAGGAGAGGCAGGATGTGCGGCCAGGAGCATTTCAAGACTTCTCCGAAGAAAGACTTCGCACCCCTCACTTCCTTCCCAGTTCCCCTGACCCCCAACCTCCCCCATGCCGCCTGACATCCCCCACCCCCCCAAACACACAGACACTCAGAAGGCACAGAGCTGTGTTCCTTATATGGATTCTGGAATCCTGGCCAGCCCTAGCACAGAGTCACCGTGGCCTGCCAGCTCTCCCCATCTCTTTTCTGCAGGCTGGCTTGACCTAAAGTTCTGAGAAGATGGAACTTCTTCATCTCACACCATCCCATTTTCTTTACACCAGGGCCACACAGCCACCACAAATGACACAAGGATTTGGTTTTATGTTGTAGTTGTTTTCCTCTCCCTAAGCACAGCCAACCCCGCCATGACAGAGATTTAGTATTGGAGGGTAGAAGAATATGTGAATCCAGCAGCTCTTTTCTCTCCTACCTGAGACCCGGCCTCGTTGCCATGATTTTCAGCAGTTGAGTACTTACCTTACGATAAATACTTACGATTTCTAAATAGGACTTTAGAAATAGCTGGGACTCAGTGTCTTTTCCCGTGGGCTATACTTTCCGAGGATGCTTTCAATACCAACGTTCTATATTCCTATTTAAATAAACCTTCATTTTATGGTATGTGCTCATATTCATTTTTAGGTAAATGTAGAAATCGTTAGAGGGCTTGTTCCAAAGAACAGTTGAGAATAAGTTGAAATTAGCATATCAACTATTGGTATGTAAATAGGACTTCTAAAGAGCTTAAAAAGTTTGTTTTGCCCAGGCAATTTACATAATTCTTGCAATAGTCACTGTGCCATAAGAAAAATGTCTACTACGCAAACACAAACCTCAACCCAACTTTTCTGTACATTGTTTTTTGAAGTCTCCATCAAAAGGGAAATTTACCAGAAAAAGCTTACTCTTTCAGACCTCTCTCCTTCATAGGCTGCTTCTGAGGCCCTGGGAGGGGACCTCACAGTGCTTTTGCATGCTTGGAAAAAATTACTATTTTTGAAACAATGACCAAAGAAAGATATTTTAACTGCAATCAGTTACGACCACTTACTCTGTCTTTCTACTCCTCTCTCCTCCCAATCACATGTCCTCTCTTAGCTTCTGTTGGCCTGGCTTGTGAATTTTGGAGTTTTGGAGAAGTTGGTTGGGAATACATTTAGTTTGGGTTTATTGGGATTTGTGTATGTGATTCCCAGTCCCATGTAGAGTTAAGTTATTGTGGACTTCCTGGTGTAGGGACAGCTTTCGGGAATTGTCCTGCTACCCTACACAGACTCCTCTAGCATCGTTACAAGAGAGTCCAGGAAAAGACACCACATGGCATTATGAAAGCGTCTTACGGCCTCAGGCTCCAGAAGTAGGTGGGTCGTGGAGAAGAAACACGCTTTGGAATGTGTGGAGCCAGAAGCTATAGTTTGTGGAAAATTCTTCTGTCATCAGACATGGAAAGTTGCAAACAGAGGATACATGTCTCATCATTGCCTGATGAAAATGGAAGCTTTCTCCTGTGAGAATATAATCGATAAGTGCACCATGCTGTGTTTATAGGAATCCAACAAAATACAATTTATCCGAATACCCGTTGTTTGTAAGGTGCAAATCTGTAGCAATGTTATAAACAGTGAGTTTGTCTTGTATGGAATTGCACTTTTATGCATCTCAGTTATCAATAATTAATATACGTTTTAATTAGCTCTGCTAAAAGAAGACTGAATTGCCCTTCTCCTCTTTATATTAAAGCAATTGGAATTGTTGTTCAATGAAGAAATATATCATCGGGTATGAGTCAAAAATTGTAGAAATTAGAATATTATAGAGATGTCAAGCAGTTAATTAATGAAAATATTATGATAATTTTCTAAACTCTGTGATAGTAACGCTACTCTTCAACTTCTTAAAATTTGGTTTCTTTTCTCATTCTAAATAAACATTTGTTTTCATCTTGTGTCTGTAATTTTTGTATTCATTTTCTTAAAGAGAGCCTGACAGATTATATACCCTTCAGTCCACCAAACTGGCCCTGCCCTGGTCCCTATTATTATTCTATTTAAAAAGATTTTGCTATAATCCAGATTGGAAAAGAACTAATGAAGCTAAATGTAAAACTGTTCAAGGAGTTAGTAACTTCTGGCCAGACTTTGTGGCAACTCATTTCCTAGATGGTGTTGCCAGCACCTAGAGTGTTTGAGTTGAACAGAGGATCTGCAGAGCTGCCACTGGGTGATGGAGGTGGTGGAGGTGCAACCTCCACTCAGCCACCTGCTGGGGCAGGAGGGAAGGTGGTTGCCTTAGGGTCCTCTCTGGTAATGATGGCACCTCCGCCCCTGAACACTGTTATTATCCTGTGCAAGAACAAAGAAGCCTCCTGCACAGCCCCAGCTTGCTCCTAGCGGAGTCCATGTTTTGCTCCTGTGGTGGATTGAACTGCCTACCCCAGTTTGGACGTGTTCTTGGTCTTGGTCTACATTGCGGTAGGTGTGGACCCATTGTAAATAAGCTCTTTACAAGATGTGACCTCAGGTAAGGTGTGGACCCAGTGAATCAGGTTGGGCTATAATCCACATTACTGGAGTCCTTTCTAGGCAGAGTGGAAGTGAGACGGAGAGAGAAGCATGGAGGGGCCGCCATGTACATTTCCATGTGACAGAAAACCCAAGGACCAGGGATCGCTGGCAGCCAAACCAGAATGCCACCATCTTCTGGAAAGAAGTATCGCCTTCTGACGCCTTGATTTTGGACTTCTTCTAGCTCAAAACCATGAGCCAATAAATTCCTATTGTTTTTAGCCAAGCCATGGTATGGTCTTTGTTTCAGCAGCTGGGAATCTAGAACAGCCCTGTCCCATGATTGCTTGATGTCCTCCTGGGATTGGAGCTGGTGACCAGATCTCCTTCCAGGGGCACTTTGTTCTGCTGGGTCAGGTGGGAGAAAAAGAAGGGCAGAAGGAGCTGCCACTGCTGCTGCATCCGGCTGCCCTGGCTCTGCTCTCTTAAGTACCCTGAGGCAGCATCAAATCAACATCCCTTGGTTTGATTCCCAGAGTGAGCTTGTCTTCCTCCTCTACCACTCCCACTTCTGTGTCAATTTCTAGGCAAGCGAGCAGTTCAAGTCACTCATGGAATCAGAAACCATCTACCGACGACTCAAGAGGAGCCAAAACCATGAGCGATCCTCACATCATTTTAAGGAGTTTGCGCTTCCCCTTTTAGAAGGAAGGAAACCATTGAAGGGTTTGAGTAGAGAATGGGTCATTTAATAAAAACCAGTGTTGATGTCAGTTGATTAGAGGAAGACTCAAGGCAGGCAGACTCGGGGTGCAGAGCTGTGGAATAAGAGAGGGTTCCCACTGTGGAGAGACACTCAATGGAGAAAAGGCAAAGCACTTAGTGGCCAGTTGAATGTTTGAAGTGCTGGAAGTGGAAGTGTGTGTGTATGGGGGTGGCAGTGAGAGGGGAGGTCACTGTGTGGAGTTCACTGTGTGGAGATAAAGAAAAATAAGTTATTTTCACAGAAGTTAACAGGATACAAATTAGGAGTTTGTTTTGCTGTTTTATTGTTTTGTTTTCTTTTGTTTTTTTAATCTAGTTTCACTGAGGTGGTCAATTACCCCAAAATGCAGGTTCTAATTTAATTGGATTGGACTGGAGCCTGAGATTCTGCATTTGGGACAAGCTCCTATATGTTGCTGATATCCTGGCCCACAGACTAGCTACTTTGTGCAACAAGGGCTTAGTGGGGGAGGTGTTCTGGTTTGCTAATGCTGCCATTTTGCAAAATACCAGAAATGGATTGGCTTTTATAAAGGGGGTTTATTTGGTTACAAATGTACAGTCTGAAGGCCACGAAAATGTCCAAATTAAGGCATCAACACGAGTATACCTTCACTGAAGGAAGGCCAGTGGCGTCCAGAAAACCTCTGTTAGCTGGGAAGGCATGTGCCTGGCGTCTGCTAATACCGGGTTGGGTTCCAGCTCCTCTCTTAGCTCCTGTGCATTCTTCAAAATGTTGCTTTTGTGGTGTTTTGTCCTCTCTTAGCTTCTCTGGAGCAAACACTGGGCTAGTATCTCCAAAGTGTCAGCAAAAGTCTGCTTTCAGTGGCCATCTCCAAAATGTCACTCTCAGCTGCTCTGAGGTCCTTCTGTTTGTGAGCTCTTCTATAGGACTCCAGTGATTAAATCAAGATCCACCCTGAATGGGCAGGGTCCACATCTCCATGGAAATAATTCAAATGTTTCACCCACAGTTGATTGAGTCATATCTCCATGGAAACAGTCAAAGGATTCCAACCTAATCAACACTAATACATCTGTCCCCACAATATTGCATTAAAGAATATGGCTTTTGGCAGAGCATAATATTTCCAAATTAGCACAGGAGGTAAAAAGAGTGCTAGCCAGAATATTTTCAGGGAGCCTGGCTGCTCTCCCATATGGTTTTAGCTCTATCTAATATGCTGTGTGTCTTTGAGCAGAATGTTAAACCTCTCTGGGTCTTGGTTTCTTCATTTGTACATTTAGGGTTGCTTGCAGGTCTGTGGTTGAACAACTTCAAATCTAATGGTAGAAGAGAAGGGAAAGGCAAGTCTCTAACATCAGATCCAAGGCGGTATATTACATGTTATAAGGCTTTAAAATGGAGTTTCTTTTTAAAGAGATAGTCGGTAGTTAAAAAGGGCCAGTAGCAGTTTAGGTTATTACAAGTAAGTCAGTTTCAAAATCAAACTTGCTTTGAAATGCTTCCTTCTTTGTACTTCTTCATTGCAGGCAGAACTAGGCCATGGCCTGGAAGCCGTGGGGGTTGTGTATAATTAGTACCTCTTTCAGGATCTCAAATGTGGGCTGGCTCTGGGCTTCTGTGTTTCCACTGGGGAAGTTAACCTTTGTAGTGCACTTGTTAGGTGAGTTGTTTTTTGTTTGTTTGCTTTTTTAAATATCAAAGGACCCATGGGAATTATAAAAGCCTTTTGGTTCATTAAAACTAGTTTGACTCTTTATTTTTCTCTAAAATAATTAGCCCTATGGGGTCCAAAATATGGGGGTTTTCAGCACCCACTAAATTAGTTGTCATTCCAGTCAATTCCCTTTCTGTTATCCCAGGATTCCTAGACTAGGTGGTGTAAATGCAGGCCAAGTTCACTGTGGGTAATTTATTTGGTGTCAAGAAAATAAATCATCATGTAGCAGAATTTATACAAAGTGCATGATTCATACCCGCAAACTTGTACTTTTAATTGGAAATGTGCTGTTGGCAATACTGAATATGGGTGACTGGATTTCTAGTACTACTTTCAAAATAGTCCTGGAAGGCTAGAGTCACACCATGTGGTACAGAACACACACTGGGATAACATTCCCGGGCCACAAGGCTTCTAATCTTAGGTTGTGTGCTCAAATCGCCAAGCCCAGGGGAGCGAAACACAGCCGCTGTGCACGTGCAACGCAGAGTGGGTTGTGAGCTTACATGAATTCCACTGCTGTCACTGGTAGTCCCCTTTTATCCCCTTTTTTATCCATGTGGCCTCTCCCTTGGGGGTGTTAAAAATTGCTCTCAAGAGCAAGCAGGCAAACATCCTTAGAGTTAGCAAATGAGATCAGTTGAGCCTTTCCAAAGGGCCTGGAAGCCCCTGGGAGTGGACTCCTAAATTGGGAATTGCAGGTGGAGTCGGCCAATTCATGGGAAACATCCTCCAAGGGGGAAAGCTGGCAGCAGAGGATTCTCCCGAAAGAAGCCATGTCCCCTCCTAAACAGGCTGTCACCCCAGTTAGCCTGGTTCCATCCCAGATCAAAAGTACCCATGGTAATAGAAACTGTGTGCACCTACTATAGGCTAAAATGTGCCAGGTTTCCCAGATGTTGCTCTCGTCTAACTTAATCCTTAGACTGCTCTTATGAAGTGGTTAATGCTGACCTTGTTTTGTAAATGAAGTAAGCAAGATTCCAAAGCATTATGTGGATTGTTCAAGGCTTAAAGCAGGGAAAGGGAGCTCAAAGCAGGTCTGCTGGACTTCAAACCCTGTACCCTGCCCAAACCTCTGCACCATTCTCAGCTTCACAGCAGCTGTGGCTCTTGCTTCAGTGGCCGCGTCCGGTGCCGAGAAGCACAAGGGGGCCTCCCTGCTTTGCAAGGACGTGTCCAAGTCTTGGCTCAGCCCCAAGAACTGCTGTCCAGTTTTCTAATGGGGCAGGGAATAAGATTAGTGAGATCACAGCAGATTTCTCCTCTCTTCTGTTTAAACTTGTCTTAAAAGGTAAGGCATAATAACTAAAAAAGGATTCATGAAGACATTTTTAAGAGAAAGCCATAAGCTTAGCAGTCCAGCCTGGCAGGTGTCTTGGGGTGTTTGATGGTAAACACGTGCTAGTTCATCCTCCCCATGACTCCCCAAAACACACACATCTCAAAATGATCTCTACTCGACAAAACAATAGTTGTTAACTATACTTTGCTCCCCCAAATACCAGATGGCAAAATGAATAGAAAGGAGCTAAAGAAAAAAAAATTAATGTGTCTTTAAAAAACAGCCTGAAAAGCAGTGACTCTCTGATGTTACAGGCAGCAGCTTCAACGATCATCAGAGGATAAATCAATTTGCAGCAGCTGTGGGCTGCTATTTAAGTCCAGGGCATGGGGCCAGAGTCATGTTAACAAAAAGAAAAAATTTTGGTTGTAAATCCACAGCTTTAGATTCTGAACCTCCCAAGGTTTCATAGCATCCTCTCTACCCAGGAACGGGAAGTCTACAGCCCATATTTCCTGCCTTCGCTGCTTCTTTTTGTTTTCAAATTATTAGAAGGAGGTATCTGTTGAGAGAGAAGTCACAGCCAGCTCACTTTTGCTCCCACAGGTCAAAACAGCTGCTTTCCCTGGTTTCTTTTCAATCCTTGACCTGAACACAGGCAAGGAACAGAGTTGAGAAATGGAACCAGCCTGTCTTTCCCCTCAGATGACCTTTGCTCCAAATATATATATAAGATTTGAGCGAAACAGAGAACATGCCCACGGCACGTTTGTGATCTACTTCATTTCCAGAGTAGAGAAGGTTAACCAAAAGGGTTTCTAGGAGGCTGTTTCTGCATATATTTCTGGACCTGTTGTTTCAGCATAACTGTTCTTATGGTTCAGTAGAGTCTGGAAAAGTCTACAGCCCAATACCCAACCTCCTGCTTGACCGAATAAAAAAGCCAGCCACTGTTCACTGCCTGCTCTTTGATGGCCCTGCTGGGAAACAAAAGAAAAGGAGGCAATATAAAATCCACCTGTTTAGGGAAGGTTTCCTAACTTCCATGCGTCTGATTCTATGACCCACAAGTTCAGGTAGAGGCACAAGGAGACCTTGGCTGGTTGAGAAAGGGAAGAAACAAAGGCCCCAACAAACAGAACCAAGAAAACTAGCTCTGCCGTGTGGCCCCAGGCAGCCAGAGGGGAGAAGGCTTTATATACAGCTTACCCACCATGAGCCCAGAGTGAACACGTAACAGCAAAGCAGAGGAGGCCAGAGCCATGGAGAAGAAGAGAAATGGAACGAAATGAAGAAGATGAACCAACAACGACCAAAACCCACATTCCCGCTCTGCTGTGTCCAAGACTAAAGTAGAGGAAAAGACCAGAACCAACCTTTACTTCATCTCCGTTATGAGTGCTATGCACAAAACCTTGAGCTATATATATATAACTTATTTCACTCTTACGATAGACCTTGCTTAACAACTCTGCAAGGTGGATATTATTTCCTGTTTCCCAATGAGGAAACTGAAGCTTAAGAGGTTAAATTAAAAACCCAAGACTACAGAGTTAATATACAGTGTCCGTGGGGCTTAAGGACTGCCTGAGTTATTGAATCCCAGACAATTTTATGTCTCTGTGCCTTTGTCCACCCAGTTGCAGTGGGTGGAATATCTGTCCCTCCCTTACGAACCTGCCAGGCTTCCTAGACTCCTGTTCCGGTTTGCTAAAGCTGCTGTTATGCAAAATACCAGAGATGGGGTGGCTTCCATGAAGGGGATTCATTTGGTTACAAAGTTACAGTGCTATGGCCATAAAAGTGTCCAAAGTAAGGCATCACCAAGAGGATAACATCACTGAAAGAAGGCCAATGGTGTCTGGCACACCTGTCAGCTGGGAAGGCATGTGGCTGGCATCTGTTGATCCTTTGCTCCTGGGTTCTGGTTTCAAAATGACTTTCTCCAAAATGCCTTTGGGCTTTTGTCTCTCTTAGCTTCTCTCTCTTGGCTCCAGTGCATCCTTGCTTGTTCACCCAGGGTGTTTCTCTCTAAGCATCTGGGGGTCCTCTCTTAGCTTCTCTGGGGCAAACTCTGGACTTCATCTCTTAGCTTAGCAACCCCAAACATCTCTCTGCCTGCATCTCCAGGTGTTTGGGTCTGTGCTGGCTCTCGGATCTCTTAAGGACTCCAGCAAACTTATCAAGATCCACTTTGAATGGGCAGGGTCACACCTCCATGGAAATAATCTAATCAAAAGATCCCACCCACAATAGGTCTGCCCCCACAAGACTGCATTAAAGAACATGGCTTTTTATGGGGTACATAACAGATTCAAACCAGCACAACTCCTCTCCGAAGCATCGCCTGATCACCTTCCTTACCCCACGACCAACCCAGGAGGAATTGCTCTGCTTGCATCCTCTTCACGCCCCAACCCAAACAGCTCTAAGTATTTATTGAATAGTCTCCCCACCGCACCATTCCTTCATGCAACATGGTGCAACCAGAAGGTGACACGAAACAAAACAGGGGTCACAAAAAAGGGTTCTTAAAAGTAGACTAAACAGGTTTTCACCAACACCTCTCTAGGCAGTTGTGGGCTTGTTTCCTTATCCCTGAAGTCCTGCTTTCTCAAATCTGTAAGAATTCATTTGTCTGTGCTGTCTGGAATGAAGGAAAACTGAATCCTTCCGATTCAGAGAAATTCAGATTTTGTTGTTGTTGTTATTGATAAGAAGAATGACATTGTTTGGCTGTAGTGCTGGCGGAAAACATTTTGCTCAGATCAGCTGTAAAGATTTCAACACCAATTACATCATCCATCAGATAGGAAATATAAGGAAGCTCGGCAAAGAAGCAAGCACTTGAGAGCTGGAAAGAACTTTGATTAAACAAAGGAATTGTCATGTTTCCTGAGCCTCAGACTGCGATGCCATTGTCTGGTTAAAAACTCTATTCAGCACAGCCAGGATTTTCGTCTTCGGACGTGGCTTTCCCAGTGAGGCTGTTCTGATCGTGAACTTGAAGAGATCTCCACAACTGTGACTAATTGTTTTCAGTCCACAATGACTATCAAGACTCCTGATAAAATTCTCGGAAATAGAAACTGAAATTGCTGCATATGCAAGACTTTCTCAGTGTGTATGAGAACACTCCCAATATAATCCCCCTTTCCATCTGGTTCCAGAACTCCTCAGAGAAAGGCATGTTGTGTACAGAGCACCAGAATAATAACAATAACAATTTCCTCCAGGATTAAAGATTTCCTTGGTCGAGGCCAAAGGTAAATATATGCCCATGTGAGTGGAAAACTGGAGTCGACCAGGTAAAACTGATGTTCTTTTTTGAATGAATATAATTCACCCGTCCAGCTGCAAAATGGATCTAACAATGTGATTACACCATTCCAAAACAGCTGAGACTGTTAAAGTTCAAACTGGCAGAGTGCTATTTCTTACCAAGGGAAGAAAAGTGAGCCAAGTTTCAATTACAGTTTATCACTTTAAAAGGCTTGCAGGTTGCAGTAAAAGTACTTATGTGCCTTCAGGTAGAAATGTCTCCCTTTGGTGGTTTCTAAAGCTCTCTACTCTTTTTATAAGCTGATCCCAAGAAGGCAGGGATGGGTGCTAAGTGCAAATCAGTTTGCCCTTTTGTGGCTCAAACTCTCCTTCGTTGAGCAAAGGAAAGTACCACTCTATCCCAGAAGTTAATATAAGAACGCTGAGCCTAGGCCTTTCTAAGGGCAACTCACTTCAGATGTCCCCAGACATTCCACAACTTTCAGAATTTGCCACAAAGCCTTGGTATTAGTTATGAAAGTAGCTGGGACTCCAGATTGTCAAATGTTGGTGGCTAGTGGTAACAAAGAAAAAGAAAAAAAATATATATATATATATGTATATATATATATATGTATACATGTATTTATATTTATATAACTTTTTAACTCATGAATAATCTATTTAAATAGCATCACTTTCCTTTTCACATGAATATATTCACACAGAAGGGAAATACTGGGGAGATGGACTCGTGGTACTGATCTGTGCATACAAGAAGAGAAGGGCAAGGACTGTCAATAGAGGAGAATTAGACTTCAATTCCTGCTAACCTGAATTCAAATAGAACATTCCATAATTATCTGGGAGTTTTTATTTGTGGGCCAGGGACTGGATTTGAAGAAAGCATTTGCTGAAAATGTATACTTTGAAGTCTATTGAGGATATGAGTGGATGACAAGTTTCACTAAATTACTTAGTCCTACAAATAATTTCTTCAGGATGTTCATTCCCACCAACCAGTTGTACATAGATATACATACATCTATCTATATCTATAAATCTGTCTATAGCACACTATCTATGTAGCAAATATATGGAAATATATGGAAAGGGCCAAATATATAGAGACGATTTCCTGAGTCTTGGCATTTTCCTCACTGACACCACTCAGGTGGATCCGTAGGAAATCCCACAGCAAACAAAGCCCAGCTCCAGATTACTAGTCAGGTGCACTGGATCAAGGGCTGAAAAGTGAGGGTTTGGTACCTGTGGTAGTTTGAAGCTGTTATATACCCCAGAAAAATTCATGTTCTTTTAATCCATTCCTGTGGGTGCAGACCTGTTGTGGGTGGGACCTTTTGATTAGGCTGTTTCCGTTGAGATATGACCCAACTCATTCCAGGTGGGTCTTAATCCTTTACTGGAGTCCTTTATAAGAGGATCAAACACATACAGAAAAATAGAGATGAAATTAAGAGAAGTTTACAGGAAAATATCCCAGAGAAGCTGAGAGGAATCCACTGAAGCCAGAAGCTGAAGCAATGAAACCTGGGAGAGAAGCAGCAGCAGATGCCACCATGTGCCTTCCCAGGTGAGAGACGAGCCCAAGCTCGCTGGTACTTGATCTTCAGAGAAGATATTGTCCTGCTGATGCCTTAATTTGGACATTTGCACACGTGGCCTTACAACTGTAAACTTGTAAGCTAACAAATCTCCATTGTTAAAAGCCAGTCTGTTTCTGGTATATTGCATTCCATCAGCCTTAGCAAACCAGAAGAGTGCCTGAAAGAATGGAGAAAGGAGAATGGATGGGAATCCACTATCTGCCCCTATCCCTGCCCCATCATCTCTAGAGCAGCTTTGCTTTTATCTATTTTATATAATAGGCTTTCCAAAGACAGGTCTTTTTATGAGTTTCACAGTTTGAGAAGAAGTTTTTAAATCCACTGGCTTAGGTGATTCCATAAGGCTTCAAGTCTCGGTCCGTGTTACTGATTCTGTGTTTCCTGTAGATGTGCAGGCTTTTGGCTTTCTCAAAGCATCTTAACACAAAAGAGGCCTTTCTAAATATGGTAGCACAAAGGTTGTTATTTTACCAAAACATATCAATGTCCTTTGAGAAGCAAATCTAAAGTGGTATTTATCATGATGATAAAATATTTCAGAAACTAGTGGCCTAAGTTAACGCTCAGGTGGAAGATATATTTGGCACTTTTTAGGGTCTCTTCCTATCTGCACTTTCCAGATGTTTCTAGACTGAATCATTTTTCTAATCACCAACTTTCATCATTTTCTCTTAAGACTGCCCTATCTTCTTGCTAGTTATTTTGACAAGCTTTACAGATACACAGTTACTTTACAGCGTAGAAAATACATTCACCAATACCCCATTTAATCATCCATATCATAGAAGGAATTATCAACCAATTCTACTATTCTGCCTCCAAAATTACCGCCTCAAGTATGAAAAAAATAGAGAAAAAAATTCTGGAACAGATATTAGATTTTTTTTTTTTTTCCATTGCAAATTATCTTTACTAACCGACTGACTGGGAACTCCTCCAGCCAGACGTGAGGCTCTCTTTGATAACGTGGGGTTTCTAAGCAACACTGTTGGACAAACCCATGAGTACAAGTGGTTAGCCATCACCCAGTGCTTTAGCCGACAGGTTGACAGGTGTCTTTTCTTGGATGCATATCCAATGGGAAGCCTGTTTTGTTTAATGTCAGTTTTTACAGCATGCTTTTTAAAAGGTACTACTAACACAATGCCATTTCTGAATTTCTCCTCATGTAGATAGCCGGGTACCATACATGTTTCACCCACCAACACAGTGGTAAACCACCATGAGATCCCTTTAAGCAGATGAGTGGCTACCTAAATTAAAGTCATCAGGCATTCAGAGCTCATTTTCAAAAGATCTCTCTCCACAAGGCACTGCTTCAGAACGAGAACCGTGATGATTCACTGAGGCTCGTTCCTGAGGAAGCCAGAAGAAGCTTCTCACCGTTGAGGCGGTTGAGGTGTCACTGGCTTCCGCTCATCAGTTGCAGTTTCTGGGAAAATCTCATTTGGGCAACTGGTGTGAAATGTGGCTCTTAGTACTATACCCCGTACCAAGGGGCAGCAACCGCTGGGCAAACTTTGAGGGACAGTCATGTCTAGAATTGGGTTGAATATCGATGCTACCCATCCATCATAATGGTCATTTTTAATTTTAGGACACGTACTAAAGACTTAACATATGCCAGGCAGGGACTGTGCTGGTTATTTCTTTTAACGATCACTTCAGTTACATGCTTTGAGACAGATAGTATAATACCTACTTTAAAATGAGAAAAGTAAAGCTCAGAGGAACTAAGTTATTTGAGCCAAGTCATAGGAGCAAGCAGGCAGAACCTGGACTCAAACTCAGATCTATATGATTCCAAACCCATGCTCCAGCTGCTTCTCCAAGTCCTCTGATGCTTACAGTGGAGCTCAGTTTTCTCTGATATCTCAACTGTGAAGACTGATGAAGGCCCACTAGTTTAGTGTTCATATTGAGCATGCTTTCAGGTTGCTCAAACTTATGATTCTAATAAAATTTTCTAACAATTCTCCCCCCCTTTGAGGAGAAGAGAAAAACCTCCTGTTCCTAGATTTTCTGGTTATATTAACTTGTTATAATTTTTTATAAAGTCATTCGTCTTTTTTATGGATAGAATTTGCAAATAAATCCTTCACTGAAAAAAATCCTTTTATCGTTTTGCATTCCCAGATCTTGAAGGCACCTGTGTTTCAACACTTTGGGGAGGCAGGGGGAGGACTAAGTGCATTCCTTACAGCTATATCACCCCCTCCCCCAAATGTTCGGGAGAAGAATTCATCTCTGAACACTTCACCAGGTCTCCCTAACAGTCTACCATCTCATATTTTGAAATGTCCCATCCCTGTGAACTAGACCTTCTGAGTTCTGAACTTTTATTTTCAAATTTGGGTTCTTGATTTGCCCATTTATGATAGGGTTCCTCTCCTGTCTTCAATTTTCTCCTTTTATTAAAAAAACACTCCCCTAACCCCACAATCCCATAACGGTGTTTTTCTGATGGTCAAGACCCATTCACGGGTCAAGAAATCAATGTAGTAGGTTACACAATCAGTTCTTTAAAAAAAATAAATACATGGAACGTAATATAGAATGGTATAGAAAATAGGAGAGTGTGTCATCTCTGTGAGTAGTAACCAGGGGCGATTTTGCTCCCTGGGGGCATCTGGCAAGGTCTGGAGATATGTTTAGTTGTCACAGCTTGGGGGGTGGGGGGAGATGGGGAGATGCTACTGACCTGTGGTAAAGGCCAGGGATGTGCTAAACACTCAACCACAAACATGACAGGCCCCATGACAAAGAATTGCCCAGCTCAAAATGTTGACATTACTGAGGGTCAAAAACCATGCTCTAGGCTTAGGTTAAGAATTCCTTCATGAAGCTTCTGCTCCTGTGATAGTGTGTGTGTGTGCACGTGTGTGTGTGTGCATGTGTGTGTGTGTGTGCATGAGCAGGCATGTGCATGTGTTATGATGAAAATTTTTAAATGAATTCTTACTAGGTGCTGAGGTCTGAAAAGTTTGACAAACTCTGTTTTAAAACATGCACAAAGAAACTCATCTCTTTTACTAGAACAAAGGCTTGAGAGCAGGGCTCACGTGGACGTGGCCATGGGACAGGAGAAAGAACAAGGTGAGTACAGACTCACAACTAGGTGGGGTCGGGCAGGTAAATGTACCTCCTTGCCTAATAGAACCTCCTTGCAGAGGGGTGGTGGTAGAACTAAATGAGGCAAAACTGAACGAGGTAATACACATACTTGTCAGGGCCTCGATCAGTGCCACGAGATACCAACTACTCAGGAAATGTTAGTTGCCAATAGAGTATCTGTTCCACTGCACCTTCAAAGCAAAACCACTCACACATAGGAGTCAGTAGGGTATAATGGAAAGGGCTAGAACTTGAGAGTCAGAAAAATGCAGACTCAGGCTTCCACTGATCGTTTATTTTCTTTATAAACTTGACAAAGTAACAATCTGTTTAAGGCTTATCAACTTTTTTCCTGAGTAAATTGGCAATAATGTCTAACTTCAGGGTTACATTAAATAAGTCATACAAAAAAGCAATATGCATACATAATAATTTATATAATGCTATATATATAACCTATTCAATAAATATTAATCTCCACTCCCCCTTTCCTTGAGTGGTCAATATCCACCAAAGTTCTCAACACCCACCAAAGCTGTCAACACACAGATGATGTTCAAGGTATAAATGTCTTCTCTGCAACATCAAAGATGCTAATTTATAAGCTTTACTATAATATGTAGACTATTATTATGAGTAGGGGAATAAAAAGATGCAAAAAGAGATAGAGAAAGAACATAAAGAACTACAACTCTCCTGTACATCTTTTTGTGGTATCTTCTGACTTTTTACATCCATAGGTGCAATAAATACCAGGTGCTACCGAGCTTCTCATGTGTCATCTTTTTTTTTTTTTTTTGTCTTAACCATACACCAATGGGCAAGGCAGAGCATTCTAAAGATGAGGAAACTGAGACAAGTCAGGCAGCAAAGAATAAGGGAAACCACCCTGCATTTAAGACCCCGTGACATCATTTCTAAGCTTGGTATTGCCAATGACTAGCCCAGTGCTGCCTCAGTTTCTTCAACCCAATGAGCCTCAATTCCCTCATTCATGAGAAAGAGGGAGCAGACTAAATTACTTCCAAATGTTTACTTGATTTTTAAAAGTATTATAATTAATGAAATGATGTGACTTTCCCAAGCTTATGACTAGTGAATGGCTAGTGGCTAAGCAGGGCTGTTTCCTCCACACCCACACTGCACTTACCCACCTAAAAGGCACTTGAAAAATCCTTAAGTGTAATGCATTCAAATTTTTTTTAATTTAATTTTATTAAGATATGTTTACATTTCCTACAATCATCCATGGTGTAAAATCAACTGTTCACAGTACCATACTATAGTTGTGCATTCATCACCACAATCAGTTTTTGAACATTTTCACTACCACACACCAAAAAAGAATAATAAAAGTTGAAACATCCCAAACCCCCATCCCTCCCTGTTATTCATTTACTTTTTGTCCTCATTTTTCTATTTACCTGTCCATACACTGTATAAAGGGAGTGGGAGCCACAGAGATTTCACAATCACACAGTCACTCAGTGTAAGCGATATAGTTATATAATCGTCTTCAAGAGTAAAGGCTATTGGGTTGAAGCTCAACAGCATTTAAATTTTCACTCTTTAAAAAAAAAAAGAATTTGCATAAGATGGCACTTTTTGAAAAAAAAGTGTTCCTTGATTGAAAGATGTAGGCTTATTGCCCAAGGATATTTCTGTTAAGAACCAGCTTATAGTTTCATCAGCACATTTTTATCTGTGTCCTTTTCCAAAGACACACTCTTGATTTTTGAGAGAGCACCTGACTTGATCATTACAATACTAATAAGATTTAAAACAACCGAATTTTGAAATTTTCCCTTTCTATTGTATGGATTGCCTCAAGAGCAGTTGTGGTTCCCCAGATTTCATGATGCATTTGTCTTCTTCCCAAATGGCACATTATGAAATTGCAGAATGTCGGACACTTTTATATGAGTAAGCCACCCAAGCCTGTGCTTAAGAAACTATCCAGCCATGAGGTAGCTTATATGGAGATGTCAAACCATCTGAAAAATCAGCAGGAGGCATAGGTAACCAATTCAACTTCAGCAATACCAGTCATCACTCATTTTACATCTTTGAAGCCCTCCCTAACACATGCAGCATAAAGGACAACCCCCTTGGCTTGGCCTTCAAGCTACCTTCCCAGCCTCACTCTCCCAGTTCTTGAGCTGCGGTTGTTCTAGCTGCTTGCCCCCTTCTAACTATGCTCTTTCATCATCATTCGGTTTGGAATGTGATAGAACCTCTCTCTGGATCATCCTTCCCCCTTCCGCATTTTATATAAGCATCTGTTCCCCTTTAGGAGTTTCATCTCCAACTAAACATTTCCTCATTTCCCTGTGCAAAATTTGCATTGATGGCTCCTGTAAGCTCATAGCAGCCTTTATTATCTCTCTTAAAAATGCCATACTAAAAAAACAAAAAATTTAATTAATTAAAGGAAACAATAAGAAAGAAAAAAAAGCAAAAATAAAAAAATAAAAATAAAAACAAACAAACAAAAATGCCCCACTTTGCTATGACTTTGAATCCACGTCTGTCTTCATCACTGAGTTGTGACTTCCAAGAGGGTAGGAACTGTGCCTGTTTAGTTCAAAGCTCTGGATCCAGAATTTAGCAATCTGTTCTTGTGATCATTGTTCAATCCCATCGACTCTGCTAGACTGTAAGCTCTATCACCGTCAGAATCATATCAATCTGTCACGTTTCCTGGAGTAGTGCGTAGTGGGTGCTTATGAAACAGACATCAACTGTATGAATTGACTATGAGTTTCTAGAGGGCAAAAGAATGTCTCAATTGACATGTGTATCCCCAGGAAATAGTGCAATGCCTAGCGCATCACAGACACCTGTAAATGTCTGGATTGACAATATAACCATAAGCCTGTTATCAACCCTGGTTCAATCCTGGCTGGAATTTTGGCCCCATCTGGCTTTTCAAGGATTCCTCACTAAATAATTAACTGAGGCTTACTGGAGGCCTAGGAGCTCATGCAAACAGTGCAGCTTGGCTGGACTTAGGCCATCATCTGTTGAAAGTTTCTTCTGCACAAACATCACATGTCCCAGGGGTGAGGGGAAAGAATGACCATGAACTTGTGGGACTGACTGGCAAGGGCATGAAACCAAGGATGCAGCCTTCTGGAAGTCAGACACTGTTCTTATCCAAAGGCATTTGCTTCAAATAATGCAATTTTCCCATTTAATTTTGCCGCCCTTGTACAAAATGTAAATGTTAACTGTTCCATAGGAAATGGAACTCAACTGGGACATCTTGGGGTGTCTCTGTTCTCCCTTCTACCAAACCTAATAGAACTGATGTCTTTAAAAACTGGATGTCATGAGTTGTGACTTCTGCTGGTTCTTTTCTTTTTAGAATTTAATGAGCAGATAAGCCCTTATATTAGATTTCTTACATCAACATTTCTCAAAGTACATTTTATGGAATACTTGTCCCCAGAATGACCCATGGAAAAGAGTTCCTATTTAAAACACAGAAACCAAGTAAAGGCTCTTTGGGCCCTCGAGTTCAGTTATCTGTTTAACTTTACTTGCCCCCAGCATTTCCCAAGCTCACTGCTCATGTAATCCTTTTTGTTTTCAGACCTGAATCTGTAGGATGCACTTTGGGACATAATGTTGTAGAACAGGGGTGGGCAAACATTTTCCAGAAAGGGCCAGATTATAAATATTTTAGACTTTTCAGTCGTCCTAGGGTCTCTGTTGCATATTGTTTTGTTTTGCTTTATAACCTTTGAAAAATGCAGAAAACATCCTTGCCCCATGGTTTGTATAAAAACATGCCACAGGCCGTAGCTTGCCAACTCCTCCCCTGGAATATTACTTCTTGACAAACCAGTGGCCTTGATGAACTTGAGTCTAGCAAGCTTCAAAAGGCACCAAGTTTCAACTATCCTTGGTAATCTTTCATTTCTTCCCTTTTGGAAGTCTATGGAAATTATTTCCCATAAAAGAATTTCCCTGGCAACCCCAGAGTGGATGCCAAATAATAAATATTATTAAAAGATGCTAAGTAACAGTTTTGATCGCTTCCTGTGTGTCCAGCACCGTATAAATGCTGTATGTGTATTGTCTTATTTAATGATCACAACAACCCCACAAGGTAGATACTGGTGTAGGTTCTATTCAAACCCAGGCAAGCCAGCTGCAGACAGCACACTCTACTACACAGTCCTGAGTGACAACTGCAAGGCTAACTGGCCAGGGACCGTGGCTAATTTAACATATTTGTAGCACCTCTGGAGGGTAGGACAGTGAGTCCAGCCCAGGCAACCTACTCAAAACCCCGTCCCTGGCTGCTGACCAGCTACTCCTAGCTCTCATCACTATGAGTTTTCCCATGTCCAAGCAAGGGTTTTGGAATAAAAAATACCTGGGTTCAAATCCCGTTTGCACAATAATGCTATTTGTACGGTCTTGAATATGTTAATAAGTCTCTTTTGGTCTCAATCTTTTTACCCAAAAAGTGGTACACCAGCTACCTTGGAGGAGTGCCGTGAAAGTCTGGTGAGGTAAGGTAGGAAAACAGAAAGAGTGTAGCAGGACCCTTGTCACACACAGAAAGTGTGTGCTCCTTTTCCCCTTCAACAGCCCTCTCAGGGCTGAACACTGAGCTAAGTGCTGAGGATGCAGAGCTGGGGGAGATGTGGCCCCTGGCCTGCACAATCTTCCAAGACAGCCACATTGAAACCGTACCTCCAAATAGAGCAGCATGTAACAAATATACCACCCCAATGCCAGGGATGAGTGATGGGGCGATAAGGGGTACAGGATGTTTGGGGTTTTCTCCTTTTTTTCTTTCTTTTCTTTTCTTTGTTCTTCTTGGGGTGTTGAAAATGTTTGAAAATTGATTGTGGGATAAATGCACAGCTATGTGATGATACCATGAGCCACTGATTGTATATTTTGGGTGGATTGTATGGTGTGCGTATATGTCTCCATAAAATGGCATAAATAAATAAGCATGTGCAGGGCTGGAGAGCATGGGGGGATTAATTCTGGCTGGGGAGCTGGGGGAAACTTCACAAAGACACATTTGAGCTAGAATGTTGGAGAAGGGTAATAACATTTAACCAATTGGAGAACAGAGCACAGAGATTTGGGGCAGAGAGAACAACAGGAGCAAAGAAGGCTGAGAAAACAGGGCACATTTGGAGAATGTCAATTCCTCCCATGTGAGTGGAATGTGGCAGTGTGCTGGTTTGAATCTGTTATGTACCCCAGAAAAGACTGTGTTCTTTTAATCCATTCCTGTGGGTGTAGACCTATTGTGGGTGGAACCTTCTGGTTAGGTTGTTCCAATTGGGATGTGACCCAGCCTCTTCAAGGTGAGTCTTAATCCTTTACTGGAGTCCTTTGTGAGGGAATAAAGGATGAAAAAAAGCGAGAGAGCTCAGAGAGAGAAACACCCAGAGAAGCTTAGAGAAAAGCCTCCAGAGGAGCTGAGAGAGCCACTGAAACCAGGAGCTGAAAGCAGCAAGACCTGGAAGCAATGGACCAGCAGATGCCAGCCATGTGCCTTGCCATCTGACTGAGGAGCCCTGGATGTCAGTGGCCTTTCTTCAGAGAAGGTATCATCCTTTGATGCCTTAACTGGGACACTCTCATGGCTTTAGTATTGTAACTTTGCAAACTAATACATCCCCATTGTAAAAACCAACCCATTTCTGGTTTATTGCATTTTGGCAGCTTTAGCAAACTGAAATGGGGCGGTTGGGGGCAGGGCAGGGAGATGACATTGGCAGGAAAGGCAGGCCATGCAAATACCATGTAACATGCCTGGATTGCCAGGCTGCAGTGGGTGTTTTATTCTGTAGATGATAAGCAAGGGTTCCTTCCTGTGCTTCTTCCATGTCTCCCTATGAAGACACAGCTGATGCCTTACCACCACCGCTGCTGACACCCAAAATCATTTCTTGCCGCACATCTCTTCTCTCTCTATCCATGAGCTTCTTCATTGGGCTGCTCCTGAGCAATAGAACAAAGCTGCTTCTGCCAAAAAGTACAGTCAATTGTGTCTGAAGTCTGTCTCTTCTTTTAGAATATAATCCCGTGAAGACAAGTCTTATCTTTCTCATCCCTGTGTTTGCCACAATGTGTAAAACACTTGCCTTGTACACTTGTCTTGCATGCTAAGCATTCCAAAATGTTTGCCAGGACCAAACCTAGTTACAGGTAAAACTGTCTTACAACAGAGTATTTTGGATTTTCCCCAAAAAAGGTATCTTGGATCATTTTCATGCTGCATTCTGGATTTCTGAAATGTACTAAGAACAGTTTTCTGCCTCTGGCACTCCGCTAGACCCTTTCATAAAATATTTTATTTAAAGCTCAAGGCCACCCTACTTTCTTCATTTTGCATCTCATGTATGTCACGGTTAGATTGATTTAAGTAGTGTGCTCAAGGACACAGCTAGTTCTGGGAAGAGTGAATGACGCCCTAGCAAAATTTCAATGGCCTAACATTTCCTTTAATATAATGAGCACATGGAAGTGAGAATGTAAACTCCAAAGCAGCAAGGCAAAAATGGATTCAGACGTTTTCCTCCTTACCATTACCCCCACCCAGAGCTTCATGTATTTCTGCCTCCCCCAACACACGGCCGCATCTGATTAAGATACGTTCTTTTTGTTATGAGGAAGCAGAAGGAAAAGCAAGATAATTTCCCAGTGTTTATTTTCTGCCATTAACACAGAGAAATACACCCACTCGTGTTAATAATGCCCAGTGCAGCTTGTTTCCTCCTTTTAAAGGTATCGGTGAGAAAACAGGTTCTCTCTGGGCCCAGGCCTCCCATTTCCCTCACTGACATTCCACAATTCTGTCATCCCCAAATATTTCATGGGAAATTATTTGTCCTTAAAAATTTTCCAATTACAAAACATCTTACAGAAACAAAACATCCCAAAATTCAAGCAGTTCCTACTGCCCCCTGGAGTCCTGAACTGGCGATCAGTGACTCTTGGTTCTGCCCTGTCCCCTTTCCCCTGAAATTCTTGGCGCATACCCTCCCCCAAGAACTGAGACAGAAGAGGCCGCAGGCTCTTTCTCAGGATTTCAAGATGAGAAAGAGAAGACTCATCCTCACAGGATTATATTCTAAGAGGGGAGAAAGACAGACTTCGGACACAATTGTACTTTTTGGCAGAAAAAAATGGTGAGGGGTCTCAGTGGTGAGGGGTCAAAGGGTGCAGGTTATAGCACTGCTTTGAGGCCTGCCCCCATCTATCCTCATAAATGCCCCTGTCATTTGTTTACCCACACTAGCCGGTACCTAACATTCAGATAAATGACGTTGGCGCCGGCTGGATTTATGATATGCTGTGGTGCTTAGCCATGTTGAATCAGGGAGTTGAAATATGATGGTGTGGAGCCCTTTACAAGAATGTACAAACAGGGCCACCATTCGCGCTTCAGCAGGCGAGGGGGTTGAAAGAGGACCCCCAGGCGCTCTCTCTCTCTCTCTCACTCTCTCTCTCTCTCTCTCTCAACACAGAAAGGAACATTCAGAAGAAGCAGCTGACTGGCAAAGGGCATTAGAGGACAGCCTCAGGGTTAATTTTTTTCCCCTTTTTTATTTTATTTTATTTTATTTTTGTTCCTTTTTAAAATTCTCAATGTTGAAGGGGCAGGGCGTGACCCTGTCTCCTGCCCACCCCCACCCGGAGATCCAGGAATTAGGGGAAGGTAAATTAGGGTCAGGAAGGTGGTGGAGGCGGCTCCCAGAGATCCTCGTGTTTGGATAAGGCCAGCCAGCATGTGGGGGGCTCAGCTTGAGGCATCACACCTGGAGGAAGACGCGCCATGCGGCTGGCTCCACTAAGTCTAGCCAACATCTGGAATGGCTATCAGGAAACCCAGGCAGCCCTCACTGGCGGGCCCTCCTACCTTTGTACTTCTCCTTGCAAATTGAAAAGCAAAACAGACATCAAGGATATATTTATATAACTGTCTTCAAGCTGCACTTTCTACTCCCATCTGCTGCACATGATAAGTTTCAAGTGTTTTCTAATAAAAAAGAAAAAAGAAGGTTGCAGAGGGTGATGGGGAGGGCTGGACGTGCACGTGTGTGTGCCTCAGTGCATGCTCCTTATTTGGTGTACAGACCTGTCTTTTTCAGGCTTCGTTTAAAAGCAGAAGTAAACACGTGTCGTCTCGGAAGGTAGCAGTGTGTTGAGATGTTCTGATATTTTGCGTGTCACATTCATCTGGAAATTTGCATTCAACCAAATTAAAGGAAAGGAAGGTGTATTTCTTAAATTCTTAAACTCATTGTTTTGATGGAGAAAGTTAAAGGGGATAGAAGCACATATTTTTGTTGTTAAGTCTTTGGAGAAAAGAGAAATGTGGAGGCGTGAGAAGGTGGGGGGAGATTTTTATGGGGGGAAATACAGCATAAGATAGAAATACATCAAGCAGATCCAAAATAATTCAGATTTGTCAACTTTGAGTTAAGTATGTGAATCCAGATGTGACTCTTGTTGATTATTTATGAACAAAGCTGGAACCACCGTCAGCCAAGTTTAGTGTGGAGTTGGAAAGTTCACTTACTAGCCAGGGCAACCTTTCTTTTTCCCCCTCTGTTAATGAAAAATAGAAGAAAAGAACTCGGATAGAGGGATTCTGCAAATTTTCTTCTACTGCCAGACCATTTTTAAACATGAAAAGTGAAGTCATGAATCATGAGGCAATTATATAGATCATTCAGGATTTATTAAAGCAAACAAACAAAATGAGCCTAACCATTGCTGATGTATTTCGTTAAAGTAAGGTCTTCTCTCACATCTCAACTAGCTGAATAGTTTTATTGCTTTCTTCATTTCAAACAGGACAGTTCAGGTCAGTTATTGCCCAGGGAAAGGCGAAATGTTTACCTATTGATTGTTTGCCAGTCCTTATTTTTACTGGTAATGTTTTCTGACACCCAAATGAAAATAAGCTTTGGCTGATCAAGAAATGTCCTGCCTTGCATTAGTAGTCTAGATGAAAACTATCACCACTGATATGTTCATGACTCCTCAGAATAAATAACAGCCGGTTTCTGGTTGCAGCCAGCAGAAAGTGGTAGAAAGAGCAAGACTTTGAAATGAGACAAACATGAGGTCAAATCGGAGCTCTCCCACTTATTGCCCTGTGACCTTGGGCAAGTCACTTAAACTTTTAATTCACAATGATCTCATCTGGAAAACAAATCTAATATTAACTACCATATAGGGGAGTTACAAGAATTAATGGGTTAACATTTACAAAATGTCTAGTGTGCATTTTTTAGTAGGATTTAATAAATGGTACATATTTTTTCTATCCTATACCAAATATGGTAAAATGGGCCTCTTAGCCTCTACACACCCATGGTAGACATCAATAACCTAGCCTAGCACACTTTCCCACTGGGCTAGGTCTCAGGCTTAGAGTCTTTTTCACTGTGGCTCTTTGTATACCCGGCACCCAATGATCAGACTGGTGACATCAAGTAGTATCTGTTATTTCAGTCTTATCTGGATCAGATACTCGTGTTGGTGAGGAGAAGGGAGTTGGTATTTGTTAAGTACCTACTATGCAACTGAGGCTGACAGGTGCCTTACGTTGGCCTGGGATAAACCGCTGTTCTATTGGCAATATATGAGGTAGTTTGCCTTCCTGGGCACTTTCACTAAGAATTGGGCTTGGGCATAGAACCTGCTAGCAGGACCAAAGAGGACGGGTAGAGCAATGACAGGGACTTTCATGGCCAGTGCTCCCGATTAGGCCTAACAACTAGTAAGGAGATCAAGCCATCCATATGCACAAATTATTTAAATTTGAGAACAATTATCAGGTCACATATAATTAATTTACTAAAATAATGTGTGCTTTAACAAAAAGCAGCTAAATTTCTTTGAGAAAGAGTGTAAAATTCTGTTTCCACTCTTCTCATTACAATCAGAAAAGAAAAACAAATAATCATTAGAAATTATGACATTTCCTTTTCTCCGCATGGTAAAAACCACCACATAAAGAAATCTGGGATTTTGCAGATTAGTTAAACCATGATGCATTCCTTAGAGGGCTGGTTTCCTTGCATCATCATCATCCGTCACAGTCACAAAAGCCCCAGCCGGGTGCGGAGACACCCGGGGAGCTGCTGAAAAGGCCACAGGATCTCTTTTGGATCTTTCCATGGAGACTCTGTTCTTTTCCTTGAGTTCTGCTTATCTAAACAGAAGGTGAATGGTAAAGCGGGAGAGCAGGCACCCATATTCCCTGTCCCAGAAATAAAACCAGACTTCATGCTAAAGTCCTCTGACTGTACCCTGTTCTCGGTTTCCTTGGCTGTACAGTGGGAGTATTAGTTTCCCAGAGTGTCTATAACAAATTGCCGTAAACATGGTGCCTTAAAATAACAGAAATATATTCCCTCACAGTACAGGAGGCTGAATATCCAAAACTGACGTGCCAGCAGGGTCACTTCCTTCCGGAGGCTTTGAGGGAGATTTTGCTTCCCGACTGGCATCTGCCTCCCAGGGGCTGCCAGCTCTCCTTGGCTAGCGGCTGCATCACTCCCATCTCGCCTCCATGGCACATGGCCTTCTTCCCGGTGTCTCTGGCATCTCTGGGTCCAAATCTCTGTCTCCTTGATCATATAAAGACACCCAGCACTGGAATCAGGGCTCACCCCAATCCAGCATGACTTCATCTCAACATGACTACATCTGCAGAGACCCTGTTTTCAAATGAGATCTCATTCGCATGTCCCAGGATCTAGGACTGAAGTAGATCTTTTTGGGTGACCCAGTTTGAGCCACGACAACGGGGATAATAATGGCACGTACTTCATGGACTTGTGGTGTGGATTCAGGGAGATTAAATGTGTGAGGCTCATAGGACAATATCTGACACTCAGAAATCACTCAAGGACTGTTAATTCACACTATGTTTATTACCATTTTGAGAATAAAGGCCACAGGTAGGACTGTTGGCCCACAGGCTTGTCTGTGACCTCAGGGGACTCCCACAGAGGATGAGACACTTCCCAAGTGCTCACTTCCGCTTCAGAAGCAAACGCAGAACAAAATCCAAACACCAATCACAATTATGCTAATTCTTTTCATGATTCTATGCATCAATTTAAAAGCTAATTTTGTTTCAAAAGAACAAATATTGTTAACTTTGGAGAAACAGATAAAAGACAATAACTCCTATGATTCTGAAATTTAAAAAAGAACCATACGTGTGTGTGTGTGTGTGTGTGTGTGTGTGTGTGTGTGTGTGTGTGTGTAGTTATGTAACATTATTTGTAAGAAGCCTGTATATGTATTTATATGAAACTAAAAATATTTAAAATAGCATTTCTACTTATATTTACACACACAGAGAACATTTTCACATTTTAAGTTCTAGATCCTATCAGGTTTTCTGTTGCCTTTTTAGTTGGAGGATGGGTTAAACCACATCAAATTTTATAACTTAAAATTTTTTTTTTCCCAAGGTTAAATAAACACATACTGTTTGGCCATGAACTTTAGTTGTTGCTTACTGACAAAATTTCCAGTTTTGCTCAGTTTCCAAAAGAATGTTATGAAGAGTTTGGACTCTTACCTAACCTGTGTTTGTCCAAAGAGGTCAGTATCAAGCCTAAAAGCCTTTTTGATCCAGAAAATAGTAGCTGTGTCTTCAGTCATTCTGAGATAGTCATGGAAAATTACAACACAGATGTTAGTATTGGATCTTTCCTCCCTTGCCCAGTGCCCCATGAAACTACAGAACAGAACCAGAGCAAGTAGATAAAAAATAAAAAAGCTCACGTGGTAAATGAAAAGAGATGACAGGACTGTAGGACTATTTTTAAGCTGGGGCAGCAGGGAGAGGAGTACAAATTCCAAGCAGTGGACTGAAGGTAACAGAATACATAAGAGAATATTCCAGAAAGTTCTGTAGCATTATGTGTAGGAGCATGGATGCTCATGAATGAGTCTGACTCCCAGCTTTGCCATTCACGAGCTATGTGACAGTGAATAAATTACTTCTCTCTGCCTCAGTCACTTTACCTGTAAAATAGGAATAAAAATAGTAACTCTGCTGGCATCATTGTAGGAGTAAATGAGTTAATAAATGTCAAATGCTTAGAACAGCGTCTGGCAAAAATAAGTGTTTGATAAATTTTTACAAAAAAATAAAGAGTGGGATTGCTTCCCTTAAAATTTTAAGATTCAAAAGCTTATGGTAGCAGACCAGTGGCTGGCAGGACTCGAGAGAGGGGGATTGGAGAGTGACTGTTTAATGGGTACAGGGTTTCTTTTTGGGGTGATGAAAATGTCTTGGAACCACACAGAGGTGATGGTTGCACAACAATGTGAATGTACTAATGCCACTGAATTGTACACTTTAAAATGGCTAATTGTTAATTTTACGCTCTGCAAATCTTACCTCAATTAAAAAAAAAAAAAAAAAACTAATGGTAGTTGTAGGCCCAAATGGACACAGAAAAGCACAGTTGTTTGCAGAAGAATCCCAACCTTCAAGGGTGACCTTAAACTAGCTCAAGGGCAAATCCAGTGGCCTGACCCTTCACAGGTCTTCTTTGGCCCTTTGCCAGACTGTAGCTGGCACCGGATCCCACCAGGCCAAGTCAATGCTTTTTTACTGCAACTCATCTAGGGCCATTCAAAATCACAAAAAAATTCAGTGTAGGGAAAAGATGCTCACAGACCTGGCCCTTCTGCCATAGTGCAAGACTTACCATCCAGGGCAAATGATTATTTTGGGATCTCCTTAAGAGGTATAGAAAAAACAGAACTCCTAGAAGTGTCTTTCCTCTCATTCTTCAGATTCAACTTAAATAACTTAGGGAAGCATGGAAACCCACTCATTCTTGCTCTGTTCAAAGACAAGAAGAATAACTGTCACCAACCCAGGCTCAAAGAAGAAATGAAGGCCCTTTTGCCCCTGAGCTGACCCCTTGCCACTTCTTCTTGAAAGAAATGTGGCAGTGGCAGATCTTCCAGCATCTGGAGGCAAGAGGCAAGCTCACAGGTCTTCAGAACCAGGCTTGCAGCCAAGAGGCGAACCAGCAAAAGCTTGCAAGGGTGCCTTACAGCTCAGAACCAACAACTGAACCCTTAAAAACGCTCTCAAACAGCATGTGCCTTTCAGGTGATTTCTCGAATCAACACCTCAAAGCACTAAGCAGCACTCAGCTCTAGTTCTGATAACTTTGCTGGGGAGGAACAAGCCTTCTCCAACTGGCCTGGGCCAACCAGTGGAGTGAGCAAGCAGAAGGCTTCGTATCTGGTAGACAGCCACTCAAGCATCCTTGCTTCTTTTGGAAACTTTTTCAGAGGCTCTCCCTTGACTTTGGTACTATTTTCTAAAATCATTTTAATCATATTCATTCATTTAATAACTATTTACTGAGCACCTTTTATGTTTCATTCACTGGCATGCTAGGCTTTAGAATACAGAAATAAATTAAAATGGTCATTAACCAGTTTGGGGAGAGGAGCTATGAAAAAAAAAACATATTTATAACAGTGTGATTAATTTTGTAATAGAGCTGCCAGAGGCTATAGAGGAGAATATTCCCAACTCTGTTTGAAGGAGGGCATCAGGAAAGATGGGTTTGCACTAAATCTTGAAATTCGGTAGATTGACAAAAGAGAGGAAGGATATTTCCTAAAATGATTTCCAATAAAGGTGATCATCAAAACCATATTATTGAAATAGAAGCATTTTAGAATTAAATTATTTTATCATTGTTGAATAGGCTTAAAATCATTTTTGGATAAAGACAGTAAAAAACGAGTAAAAGGGAAAAGAAGGGAGGGAGGGGAGAGAAGGAGAAAGAATAAAATAATTTATGACTTTGTCCAAACAACATATACAAAGTGGTCATCAAAGCAAAGAAATGCGGGAATGACCCTGTTGTAAGTATAAATAAGATAAACGGTGATGGAAAAATTAACTTTAAAAAATCTCACTAAGAAGTTCCAGGTCAGTTAATGGCCAAGATACTGAGGATACGTATATGTATATGCATATTAAGGGAATTAACTTTGACTCACAAAACGACCTCCTTCCAAAATGTGTCTTCTCATCCTGTTTGGCAACTACATAAGGTAACAGAGAGTATTTTCCCAAAGAGCAAAGCCACTAGGGTGATGAGGAGTCTAAAAATGACACCACAATGTAATTAAGAGGATTGTGTATTTAGGACGGAGTCATACTGGCTGTCAACTAATATCTACCCCAAAAAGCACTTAGTAAATATTTAACTCCAACAGCTAGAACAGAAAATGGAACTGACTGCTTCTGGAAAGACTAAGCTTTATGGTCATCTGAAGGTGATCGAGAAGTCAGAGGGTCATCTACCTTAGAAGGAAGTGTGCTATGCAAAGTTGAACTCTAGCTCTAATGTCATTTTTAATTCTAAGCACTATAATCCCTAGATAGTCATTCTAACAGGCAATGTGAAAACTTGAAATTTTCACCAACAATAAAAGGCTAGAACCAAACTCAGTTTTCAGGTAACAAGTTTACCTATTTCTGAAGGTGAGTCTTGGAGCAGTTGCAGATTGGGATAGAATTAGCATGCTTGCGAGGCAGTCCGTGATGAAAAGGTGTGTCTGCAGATACTTTATTAAAACTTCGCTAAGGTTTGGAAACCCTTAAAATATGTTAATTGGGTTCAGAGTCTGTCTTCCGTCCCACCTCCAAATTGCTCCAATGATCCGTAGCACGAACAGAAATCTCACCATTCTGTCCTCAGTCAAAATGCTGTGTATACTGTACCGTGGAAAAAGTTCTCACTTCAGAAGAACAATTGCCTGCCGCAGAAATAAAGTAATGCCTTTCCTGTGAAATCTATAAACTCAAAACAGGGACACAGAACTAGTGGTTGCCAATAACTTTAACTTCATTTATCTATATTTGGCAAAAATTGTGCTGCAGCTGGAGATGAAATGCTGAGCTAAATAACTGCAGAGACGTGAGCTCCAAAACAGCAATTACTAAGCTGTGCTGCCTTGTGTAAGATTTCACTTTTATTTATTATATTTAAAGCAACTCTCTAACTCTGTACAGTACAGCAGCATTGTCCGTTCCAACAGTGGCTGCTCCTAAGAGCATCTCCACCTTACTCTTGGCCCAAAAAGGTGCTTTTAGGCAGGCTAAAGATGTCTCTTGTGGCCACACTAACACACTAAGTGGCAGGCAGGCTATAGATGTCTCTTGTGGCCACACTAGCACACTAAGTGGCAGCCTTGCCACCAATTGCACCTCTCTTTTGTCCATAATTGGAAGAAGCAATTTTCATTTTCAGCTCAAACTTGGCCTCTCACATAGTATGCACAACTCAGATGATGCTTTTTTTTTTATCAGTGGAGATATTGATAATTATAATTGGCAGGCTGAAGAAGGGGGCTATAAATATCTCATCAGCTGCCACAGAGAGGAGAAGGGGGGGAAGAAAGAGGTGGCAACCTACGCCTCTGGAAAGGGGTTATAGAAGAAGATGGTTCCTCGCAGCCATTGTCTACCCAGCCAACATCTGTTTCTTATAGTGGGTGATGATTTTCATAGAATCATAGAAATTAGAGATAGAAAAGACCTATTAGGTCATCTCGTATAGTTCCCTGCCAGTGAGGGATTATTCTCTACCAGAGTGATTCTAAATCTTTGTTCTCATACAAAAATCTGATATTCACAAATAGCTCTGCCACAGAGAATGGCTTTAAGTGGACTCCAGAGGTAGAAGAGCTGAAAAATTATTAAAAACCCAATTCTGTGCAATAGTTATAAGACATGGCAAGATGAATGTTAGCAATTTATATAGCGTAGGACAAATTCCACTAGGAATGTTCCAACTTGTTTCAGAGGAAACTCAATTTTTTTTTTCCAGAAACAAAGGAATAAAGGGATGGCTAGATAGTTTCTGATGTTAGTTTTTAATCCAGTTCTAAAATTATTTCCAAAAGTTGAGCTCCCTGGGATTGAACACTTTTTTTCCTTTTAGGGGTCATCATTCCATTTCTCCCAATTAATGACAAGCTAGCTCATTTCTTGACTTACTAAATAAAGTTCTAATTTTGAAGTATATTTTCTGTCTCACATGTCTAATAGTCCTTTTGATCTCTGAAATTTTACTTTCAAAGCCACAACCATTTGTCTGGGCTTCAGATCTTCTTTCTTATCTGTCTTGGTCTATCAACAACATTAGGAAACAAATTTGTCTTTCCATTGGCTTAGGCTTCTATTACCGACCCAGCTCTTTCCTTTGGTGGAATCTTTAACATGAGAGATTCTCCAAAGCTTACCCTACAAACTATACTTTCTTATCAAGAGGAACCAATCCTTATTTTTGCTATTACTATTCCCTTTCTCTTACACTAGGCAATAATTCATGTAACCGACTTCAGACAAGTTCATAATATTCCACTCATCAACTATGACTCAATAAGCACTGATTCGAAAAGTGGGTTCTAACCTTTTAGAAGTGTGTGGTCCAAAACTGTAGACAAAAAAAAGGATGCTTTCTGAACAAAGTTAGGAGCACCGGCCAATTGGGATACGAATTATTAATCTCCCCTCTTCTATCCACAAATTATTATCATTCTATGTTGAGTGATTAAATTTTGGTTGGGTCTGAATTATTTTAGGACATGGTCAAGTCATTCTTTGTGGCTTTTAAAAGTAAAGCTTCTTTCAAACAGTTATGAAATCTTTTATTTGAAGACGTGACGATAACCCTGGAAATTTGGCGTAATATTATTTTTCGTTGTTACCATCATCAAAAAATATCTCGTTGGAATCTATTTTATATGTAACAGATAAAGGGAGTTAAATGGTAATAGCTATTCTACAGTAAGCTATTTTTGAGCACATAATATATAAAGCACTGTGCTGGGAGAGGACATAGAAAGATCATTAAAAATAGCCTTTGAGAAGATCAAACTATGATGAGTGAGACAGAGAGAAATGCTTGCTTATAGTTCAGTGTGATAAGACAGCCAAGGGCAAAGTAACAAAGAAGTATAGAGGAAGAAGGGCCCCCACCTTCCATAAACTCGCGTGATAGCATATGTAAAAGTGAAGTGTCTTTATGAAGAAATGGCCTGTAGAATGAGGGTAAATAAATACGTATACATTTTGTGGTGTCCTTCAACTAGTGATTCTGTAAATCAAAAACCCACAGAGAGGCAGGATGAGTCTTGGAGAAGACTCATCAGAAACTCATCGCTGTGTAGGCTTAAATCATGAGAAGAGTACACGATAGGAATCAGGAGAACCAACTGTTGTCTGTCCTATCACGTACAGGCTGAGTCACCCAGGCCAAGTTGTTCATTCATTTTTTTAGCCTGTTCTTTACCATATATAGTCCATGGAAGTCACTTAAAATCTCTCAGGATCATTTTCTATAAAATGGTGAGATAACGATCTTCTCTGCTTTGAGGGTCAAATTGGATAATTTACTTGACCTGTAAAATTTAATTCCAATACATTTGTGGATTGATATTATCCTGAGTGATTATTTCCCAAATCTGTAAATTTAATCAGTTTTTTAATGATTTATACATGTTCATACATAATTAAAGGCATTGCAATGATGTGTTTCCAAGTATCTTTTTTTTACCGCTGTCATGCATTTCTTTTCATTAATTCATCATGCACTTATTGTGCACTTATTGTCTGCTAAAGCCTTGGAAAAGTATTGTGGGTGATATAAACAGTCCTTTGACTGAGTACTTTCTTAAAAGTGCTTAATTTTGATAATTTCAATTGCTTCTGCGTTGGGTTCTGCTAAGTTTCTTATGGAAATTTAGTCATAACAAGCCAAGCGGTCCTACACGGAGCATCTGGCCGCACATGGTGATAAACTTCTTTTGTCATCTCTGCAGAAACTTTCTGCTGTACTGTACTGCAAGGAGTGGAGCAGTCCTCTTTTTTGGGGTGGCCTTGGTAACATACACCTAATCTAGATTAACAAGAAGCTTATGTTTGCTTCTTCTAAGAGATGTAGTGAAAGTGCCTCCGCATCCAACTGTCAACTTCTAAAGGGATTGTCCATCCAAAATCATTGTGGTCTCAGTGGTTTTTCCACCTGGGAGATCACAGAGAGCCCACAAATACACCCTCTTGGCCTGTGTGATTGTATTATGAGCTGGTGTTTTCCTGTTCTCCCTTTCTTTCTGCAAAAAATGCAAACTGTCCTGAAGAATTCTGGAGAGTGCCGGAGTACCATTCTATTCTTTGCCAATTCATTTGTTTGCAAA
The DNA here is from genome assembly GCF_015220235.1 of Choloepus didactylus. Taxonomy (NCBI): domain Eukaryota; kingdom Metazoa; phylum Chordata; class Mammalia; order Pilosa; family Megalonychidae; genus Choloepus; species Choloepus didactylus. The sequence continues at coordinate 56,833,795 of NC_051326.1, forward strand.
TTGTACTTCCTGGCTCTTTCCTGCTGTTTTCTCATCCTTGATTTTCACGTTGGAAATCTCAACTATTTCCCTTTCCAATGAGAAACTATTGCAAGGGTGCCAAATGGTTCTGACCTAAATGGACAACTAGCGCAACTTGACTTTGGATGAGGTTATGGAGACACTGAGCTACCATCATGAGTGCAAGAGCCTGGGAATTTGGCCATGATGCCAACTGCCTTCTTCTAGGGCTATTTCACTATGTTTCTGTTGTATTTTCTTTGTGTTTATGATATTTTGCCAACTGGCTTTGAGGAAGGCAAGAACCATGTCTGATTCATCTTCCAACATCCCTTAAACCCCAGCAAGAGCACACTTCTGGAAAATGCCCGGTAAATACTTGATGGGTGATTACACACCGATCCAGCTACCCTTCTACAATTGAACTTTTTGGGTTATGAGCTGGTGAACGGTGAAGCCTATCACAAGAAGCAGATGGAAGCTCACTCATCCATAAAGGAACTGGACCCAAACTCGTTATCTTACCGGCACCACTCTCAAAACAACAAAGAAAACCAGTTACGAGCAAATGAATAGCATATCTGAAGAGACATGCTATTCCAAAGGATTTGCATTATCACTCTGTTTCTTAGACTATAAAGGTTTGGATAGCCTCAACCTGATGAGCCATCCTAGTTGGTAATCTGGAGCAAGTTGCTTAACATCTCAATTTTCATCTCAATAATGAAAAGGGTAAATAGCTGATTTCTGAGAGTCTGTTCAGCTCTGCAATGCTTTGATTACATTTCTGTTAATGATGACTCAATATTTATTGGTTGGATTGGATAGGAGGAGCAGAAAAGCAAAGGTTTACAGTTTACCTCATTTCAGTAAAACTACATTAAAATTTATTTTATGCAGGCCACCATGCTGGGTGCCAGAGGAGATACAAGAGGGAACATGACATTTGTTTTGTCTGCAAGAAACTAAATTTCCTTCTTTGGATAGTGTCACAACATTATCTAATAATTCAGTCAAAGATGCAAGCAAGAGTGAAAGCAGTTCTTTGGCAATTACGTCACTGCTATCTCACGATCAAAATGAATCATACATGATTGTGAAATGGGTTGGTTACAGGTAAGCTTTGCTGAGGCTGGACAGGCCCCACTTCCCTCATTTAATGCTTCTTCCCCTCCCCGCTCCCAGAACAGACTGACACCGTCTGGTAATGACAAACCCTGCACTGCTAGGCCCTTCCTTCCTTCAGGACCCCTTCCTGGGAGGCCTCCTTCTTCTGCTCCCCCTGCCTTCCCTGGCTCCCATTAGATCTGGTCCTTCTCTCCTCTGTGCTCCCACTGCCCTGGCACTGACCTTCATTTTAGCAAGGCCATGGCGATGCAATTCTTTCTCAGATGCAGATGTCCCTCCCTCACCTCTGAGTTTCCCAAGGACGGGAGCTGCCTTTCTAATTGATCTGTGCTGTGCTGGCCTTTGGTGTAGACCAACATGTATCACTTACTAGCAAAACATTTGCTGCTCACTGGTCCCACAGTCAAGTGTTACAGATCAATTTGTTGCTTCGCCTTTTGTAACTTCATTATTGAATAAGAAACAGCCTCCCTGTGCAAAAGGCCAGTCTCACATTTGGGCAGTTGACATAACCTTGACTCTACTCTTTCTGATAAAGCTAGAAGAGCCTAGAAAAAGGGACTAAGCTTGAGCACCACGTAAAGGTATCAGATATTAGTAGGCAGACAGGCCAGGGCAATCTGCAGCCCAGTAGCTTTCTTTTCAGCATATCCTACTACGTGAGTGTATGTGCCTCTCTTTCCCTGTGGATTTGACTCCTCCTGAGGGCAATGACTGTGCTTCCCACTCAATAGCTTTCACGTTGCAGAGAATCTGTGCCAACAGAATTCATCACATCATTGCTAAGATTTTTGAGTTCTTGTGATGTGCCAGGCATTGCTCCAAGAGCTTTACACGAAATAACTCATTTAATCCTCACAATGACCCAAGGAAGAAGGTACCATCATTATCTTCATTTTACAGAAGAGGAAGGGAAGGTTCCGATTGTTTAAGTAACTAGCCCCGAGTCACACAGCAATTTGTAGCACAATCAGGCTTTGTACCAGGTGGCCATGCTTATGTTTTAGGCACGAAGTTACATCCTCTTCCTGTGAATTAGGACATGGTATTTATTATCTTTCCATGAGGCTGTATAATGGGGAGCAGTTCGAAATGGATCACCCCTTTCTTATATTGCCAAAGGGATAATGCTATAAGACAAATGTGACATTGAGCCAGAAAAGCAAACCCAGAAAACAGAATCCAGGAGCATGAGAACATAATTAGTTTGCTCACGAAATACCAACCAAAATCTAAACCTGGACCATCTCACAGGAGTCTACAGGGATGACGAGAAAGTGCCTCTCCTGGAGGTTTCTGGCTTTTTGTTTGCTTTTTTTGTTTCAATTGTTTGTGTGCACATGTGCACAAGCATGCTTCTTGAGGATGCTGTGATGGGCTTCTTGGGGACACTAATGACAGATTTTACTATTTCACCCCTTAAACTGCTTCCTTTTGCACAAGACTGAATCCCAAGCAGGCACTGAACTTGTGCCAAACTTCCAATATAATGACAATTTGCTGTAATAGTCAAAAGTGCTGGCTTTGATTCAGAGAAAACTGGGCTAGAATCCCACCTCTTGTCACCTAGCAGCTAAATACCCTGGGGCAAGTTATCTGATGTCTCCAAGCTTTGGTTCCATCTCTAAAATGGGGCTAATACGAATGCCTGTCTTGGACAGTTATTGTGGGGATTTAAATAAATGATGCTTGGAAAGTACTTAACACAGCCCCTGGCACAGGGCACAGGCTCAACAAATGTTAGCCATTATTTTGAAGGATGATTCATGCTTTATTATCAATATTTTCTTGCTAAGAATCCTTTTAATATACCAAAAAAAAAAAAAAAAAAAAAAGAGAAGAAGAAGGCTGACCAAAGCAAAGCAATCACCTCATTAAAAATTTACAAATACCTTATATGCAGCAAGAGAATCAGCATTTTCCCAAGATCTGTCCTAGCTCAGAACTTGTTCTAGCTGGACCTCCTTGCTCTCTCTTTTCCTGGCTTTTGTTGACCCATCTCATTCCATGCCACCTCCCCAGACTGAGGCCCTTCACATCCGCTCTCAATACAGCAGTCAGTCATCTGTAGAGGTCCATTCACCTAATATGAAAGTGTGATCCCAGCCCCAGCACTGTCTGCAGTAACTGCACAGACCCTGTCAAGTCTAGTTTGAATTGCCTTTGTCCTTGTGAAGATAACTTATACCCCACTTGCACCAAATTTCTTTCAAGAGGAAAACTGTAAGTGAATTTCCACAGGACACTGGCTTCACTCCATCTTCGGTCGGAGATTAAGTGATTTTCTCTTTATGGCTCTGACATCATTTCAAATGTATGAACATTGGGCTGAAACAATAAATTTCAGCCATCGTACATTCTTAACTTCTGCTCAGGCTGCAATTCTTTTGTTTAACAGAAAACAGTCACTGGCCACATGAAAACAATTTTCCCACATAGCACCTTCATTTTCTTTTCCAGTCTGGAAGTTAGAGATTGTACCTCTCACCTTGCAACTCTCCCAGAACACAGGGAACGCTACCATCTCCTGGACCTCACAGGAAATGGTGCACATTCCTCAAATTCCTCCCAGGAAAAAGGGGCCTCCCTGTTTCTGCACCACACTGTGCATACATGGGAAGTTTGGCACAGCAGTGGGTGCCGAGACTGTTAAAGAAGCCTGTGTTGCTGGGGGTTGGACCCCCTATATGTTCAACAAATTAAAATTGAACACCTACTATGTAGAAGGAAGTGGGCTAAAGGCTGGGTTTACAGCTCTGTACATGACAAGGCTGTATCAGCCCTTCTGGGTGCTACATTTTATCAGGGATGCACAATTCATCTCTTTAATTGCAACTGAGGTAAATGTGATAATATGATAAACAAAGGACTTGAGAGCATACAAAATAAGGGACTGGGCTTAGTCCTGGAGGTCATTAAAGACAACCCCGGAAAGGGGACTGTTAGCTGAAATCTGAAGTGTGAATAGAGTTAGCTGGATAAAGAGGAATCCAAAATTGCTTTCCAGGTGCAGCTGAAAAGCCTATGGGGCTGGCAGAGGTGGCAGGAGCATGTTATATTCCAAGAACCAAAAGAAGTGTTAAAGTGGCTGACATGCAAAAAGCAAGGATGAGGGAAACAGGCTAATAGGATCTGACAGACAAAAGCAAAAACACACAGGGCATTATACACCATGTAGACCATTTTAATGAGTTTTAATTGTATCCTTCCAAGAAAGGGAAACTACAGAAGGTTTAAGCAAAGGGGCGATAAGATCAGATTAGTGTCCTAAATGGTTATTTGGCAATGTGAAGAATGAAAGGGTGGGAGGCAAGAGAAGATGAGAAGAGACCAGTCAGAAGGCTGTTGCTGTGATGTTGGCAAGAGCGGAATGCAGCTTGGCCTTGGGTGGTGGCCGGGGGAGTCTTGACCATTGGATGGATGAACCAGATGGCAAACTGGCAGACTGATCGTCACTCAAGGCAGGACAGCAACAGACAACCACAGGAAGCCCAGGGTGTATGAGAACCTGCCTCAGAACAGGCAGCAACAGCTGGACAGGGGAGCAAACCAAAGCCTCCAGAGTACAGAGCACAGAGAGAGGCTGAGGCAGGACCATGGCTAAGTGCAGAGAAAATGTCTATCCACGGTTCAGCTCCAGATGATTGAGGCCATGTAAGTAAGTATTCCTGGTAGCACCAGATCTTCTGGGAAGCTAAAAATAAAGATTTCGATGTGCAATCTCCCAAATGTTAATAAGAGCTAGCAACCAAGTCTTAGGCATTATTTCTTGTATGGTCCAAATTAAACACACGTTCCTGCAGTGGCCATTTTGCAATTCTTAACATATTTTAGAATACAAATTGATGTTAAACCATAAACCTGCCTTCAAGAAGTTTACAATTTAATTTGAGAGGTGACCAACATATCTTAACAACAACTAAAATGGTAAATGGTAATCAAGGCTGTACGGGAATGGTGTCAAAGGAGAGGGTACCATCCGTGCTTTGTGAGAGCTGAGAGCGGAGAGAATTGTGAGCTGATGAAGTCAAGGATAGCTGACACGTGCCAAAGGGACAGTTGCAGTAAGTCAAAAAAAGCCGAGCACACACATGTATATATATGCACACACCAAAACCTGGATGCAAACCTGGAGAGAACCCAGGTGGAAGCTCATGCACATGGAAATGGACAGTGACCCATTGCCTGGGATGAACTTTCAAGGATTGGCCACAAGGATCAGTGCAAGAGCCAGCTGGCAGACAAAGAACAGTCCTCTCAGTCACCAATGGGGTAATGCCACTCCCTGCTCAAGGGTTTCCTTGCATAAGATAACGTGTAAACTCCTCTGCAGGACATTATACCATTCCACCCACCACTCCAGCATCAGATCTAGCTGTTCTCTGGGGCTGCAATTTATGGTCTTGCTTCGGTGGCAACCACATCCCCCACCAGGTCAGAGTTGAACCGCTTCTTAGGGACAGCAATGAGGAAGCTGGGTAGAATCTACCCTTTCACTTCCTTTGCTCCATATCATTCTCCATTTTTGGACCTTCAGGTTAGTTATGTTGTTATTGCTATAATAACAGCCCTTTAATGAATACAGAGCTTCATTGTTTACAGAATATTCTCATGTACATTGTTTTATTTCTTCTACTCAGCAAGCCTTAAAGGAGAGATTAACTCCATCTTTGAGATAAGCAAATTGGGTTCAGAGAGGTTAATTAACTTGCGCAGAATCCCACTGTGAATAAGCAACAGACAAAAACTTAGAATGCAAGTCGTTGGACTACAAGTCCAGTATTCTTTCCACAACATCACCATTATCTATCTCAGAAAAACGAATCTCTACATTTCTGCCCCGCCTCCATCCCAATAACTGAAAATTCTATCTCCCTCCAGTCAGAGTGGCAAAGTGCTCCAAAATATGCACAAAACACAGTGCTTCTGCTTGATAAATCATCTAGCAATTGATTTAACATTCTACTAGGTTATTAATTGGAAAATGTCATAGATTATTACCCATTTATATTTCCTTTTTAGGTCTCCATGTTGGAAGATCTTGAACACATCATGGGTGGTATCTGTGTGTGTGTGTGTGTGTGTGTGTGTGTGTGTGTGTGTGTGCGCGTGTGAATGTGTTCTGGTCCTTTAATCCCAAAAATATGTGTCCCATTCATAACCACAACAGCCCCTTGACAAACGCTTATTAAAGTGAAAATGTAATTAATGTGAATTCACTTAAATTTCACAGGTAACACGTGCATATGCCATTTAATGTTCTGGGGCAAGTCAAATGATGGGGTGTCTGTAAGCTAACAATCATCCTGAGGAAGAGTTCTGGTTTCCTTAAGGAAAATATTCACCTCCGACCTAGACGATCACCTCCATTCATCTCAGAGCTCCACATGGAACATGGGTTTGCTCTGAAGAACTGAAATCAATCTGGACTCAGTTTTCAAATTTTGTATCAGCCACCCCTACCCCTATTTCTTCAGCAGATGAAGGGGGAAGTGAGTTCTATCAGGAGGAAGGATTGCTAAACATTTTCTCCCTCTGTCCCTAATGTCTTGCCTCTGGGGACTTGTCTGGCAGAGGCAGGGCTCAGTGGATGAACCCCTGAGGCTCAATCGGAGCTCAGTTACCCAGGCTGGCCATGCTCTACTCACACCATTGTGGCCAATAGTTGTCATGAAAAGGGCCAAAGTTGGAGAGGGGTAAGTGCCAAGTTACCTGAAAAAAGAGAAAACAACGAAAAGACAAAATTTTAAAACACAGAGAGAGGGATTTAAAGAAAACCACAAATAAGCTCAGAGGTAAGGGAGTAGATAAGTAGTTGAGCTGCAGAGAAACTCAAGAAAAGTTCATCACAACTCTGAATCTTGTTCTACTTTGATGAGCAACTCGACGTGCAGGCCACACCAGTGACAGTTGTGTTGGAAAGAGCACCAGATTGTGCAGCTGGGCTAAAATTCTGTTCTACCATGAATGAGCCAGATGGCACTGAGCAAATTGTATCAGTTCTGGGACTCAGTTTCCTCATTTGTACAGTGGAAATATCTATTTCACCAGATTCTGGTAAGGATTAAATAAGGTGATAGATGTGAAAGGGCTCAGAATATTAGTTGAATGAGAATGTGCAGATGTGGCTGAAAGAATGAAAATAAGAATACTTAACCTTTCTTAGCACCATACTATATGCCAGCCTTACACAAAGAGCTTTACATGTACTATCTAACTTATTTCACAAAATAACTCTATGAAGAAGGAATTATTATCCCCACTTTATAGAAGAGGAAACTGACATATAGAAAGTTTTTGTAACTTGTCCAAGGTCACACAACTAAGGAGAGCTAAGGAGTGCTAGAGAGGCAATTCAAACACAGGCAGTGAGATTTGAAAGTCTGTGTTGTTAACCACTAACTATTACTACAAATAATAAGGTACTTCTCATGGATTATCTCATGTGATCCTCACAACAACCCTGTGAGGTAGGTGTTGCCATAACCCAATTTCATGAATGAGAACGTTAAGGGGAAGAAAGACTGATTAACTTGCAATAGAGGCAAGGAGAAGAGAAAGAAGATGTGGTGTTTAGGTAATTACAAAGAATTTGTTATTCCTGTTTGAGAAGCAGCACAGGGGAGTAGATAAGAGAATGGACCTTAAAACCCAACTTCCTGGGATCAAATCTCAGCTCTATAACTTAACTCCTTATGTGACCTGAGACAAATCACTTAACTGCCCCGTGCCTCAGTTTCCCCATCTGTGTAATAGGGATACTAACTAGTGCCAGCAATGTAAGTTGTTGGGAGGATTAAGTTAGCACATGCTAAGAAGTCCCTGCTACTCAAAGGTAACCTGCAGACCATCAGCATCATCTGGGAGCTTGTTAGAAATGCAGAATCTTGGGCCCCACTCCCTACTTACTTGAATCTGAACCTGAATTTTAATAGACTCTCCAGAAAATTTGGATGCACATTAAAGTTTGAGAACTGTTTAGAATAAAAATGATTAGTGCATGTCAACAGATATACTTATTATCGTTATAGCTGAGTTATGAGTGGCCAGGAGGCAGGGAGAGGTGGGATGGGAGCCTGGGGAAGCAAATTGGGGATAAAATGGGAAGAGCCCTGCAAAAGGAAATGGGTGCTATCCTGCAGATAGTGGAGATATAGTGGTGTCTTGTAGGGTTAGAGGGGGAGAGGGGGCAGGGAGAGAGCATGGTCAGATGGAGTTTTAAGATTCTTTTCCAAATAAAACCAGACAGATTAATGGAAAAACATTGCAAGATTGTCGCACTGTGATGCAAACTCATGTGATTCACCCAGAGTGCAGAGTATCCACCAGGGACATAGAGGACAGAGATACCCCGTGCCTGGCTCACCAAGGCTCTGCTGAACAAATGAATATTGAACAAATTGTCTCGTTTTCACTCTTCCCGGATTGTGAGTCAGGACTTAAAATTAAGCAGATGAGACAATTCTGGTTGAAGTGTGCTATAAACTGGGAAGCACTATGCAAAAGTGAGGATTCATCATTGGAAAGGCAATTGCCTCCTAAATGGAAACAGCACCAGACCTGGGCCCTAGGATTCAGGATTTTGGTCCAAGAAATATCTAAGAGATTTTGATTCAATAGACCTGGGTGGTGGCAGAGGGAGGGGGAAGATAGTTACTTGGAAGAAAGTCCAAAAAAATCTGTGTTTTTATAAAATATCCCTAGATGATTCTAATGAGAACTAGTGGTTTAGAGCATGTTGTGGTTTGGAGCTGTATGTACCCCCAAAAAGCGGGTTCTTAAATTTAATCCACTCCTGTGTGTGTGAACCCATTGTAAGTAGGACATGATGAGGTTACTTCATTTAAGGTATGGCCCACCTCACTCAGGATGGGTCTTAATCCTATTTTTGGAGTCCTTTATAAGCAGAATGGAATTCAGACAGAGAGAGGGGGAAAATCACAGAGGGAGAAGCCAGGAGCTGAACATCAAGGGAACCGGAAGGGAAGGAAGAGACCAGGAGCCTGCGCCATGTGACTTGCCATGTGACGAGCTCAGGACAGGGGAGCTCCAGCAGCCAGCCTCGGAGAGCCACAGCTTTCAGGGAGAAAACATTGCCTTGATGACACTTCGATATGAACTTCCTCCTAACCTCAAAACCATGATCAACTAAACTTCCATTGTTGAATCCGACCCATTTCATGGTATTTGCTTGAGTGCCCAAAGGAAACCAAAACAGAGCGGTAGGGCTCGAACTCAAACTCGGATGTGCATCAAGCTCACCTAGTGGATTGTTCAAACACAGATTGCTGGGTCCTACCCCAAGAGTTTCTGATTCGATAGTTCTGGGGTGATGCCCCAAAACCTGCATTTCTAGCAAGTTCTCAGGTGGCACTAATGCTGCTGTGATCTGCTGATCCGGAATGAGTTCCCTGACGCCCCTGTGGCTAGGTGGGTGCCTCTCCTGTGGGCACACAACCCCAAGCATGCACCCCATCATTCATTGGCCATGCTGTATTTTAACTGCCTGTTTGTTTGTCTGTATCCCCTGCAGACCTTGTGCTCAATCCTCTGTATCCAGCACAGTTCTTTCCCTGTATATATTTGCTGAATTAATGGCTTTCAGGGCTCATATATGAAAATATTAACTGCCTCTAGTGTTGGGATTAAATGAGATAATGTGCGTAAAGCACCTGCCAAAATGGACTCCTCACAGGTGCGTTGCACATTCCTCAGGGCTGAGTCTCCAGCCACACACCTGCCTGTCCAGTCTCTATCCAACTCCCCCCATGCTCCCACTCCCCAGGCTTCCAAAATCCTGAATCACATATCATCCAGGGAATCAGAGCTGGGCTGTGTTTCCAGGTGGCTAGGATAAGACATTACCTCTTGTCCTGCTCTCTCTTTGCCCACAATGCCATGGTCAAGTACGTTCTCTGACAACCACCACCACCCCCACTCTACTTTCCAGATTGCACTGATATGGGCAGACCTTCCGAGAGTTTGACAGTTATGTTTAAGAGGAAACAACGTGGTCTTTGGTCCTGACCCATCTCACTCCCAAGGAAAGCCAGCCAGTGTCATCTCTGCCTAAAGGAAGCAAGGCTGCAGACAGAGAAGGGAAACTAGCCGAGCTGGCCATCCATCTTCTTCATACCCCTACTCCCTTCTGGACCTCTTAACCAGGCTGCATTGCCCTTCTGCCCCTTCACTTCTTCAAGGGCCCTGCCCTGCTCTACGCCCTGCCAGGCACTTGGCCATCCCTGCTATCTGGACCCAGGATGTCACTTTCTGAGGCTTCCTGCACTCCAGCAGTGTCTCTCCTTGTGAACTAAAAGTGCCATTTCCAGTGTAAAAATTGCTGGGCATTTGCATACAGAAGGAGATTTGGGAGGGGGATTGGAGGGTGGGAATTTGGAAAGACTCTAATCATCTCTCAAGTCACATGTTATAAGTCAGTGCTTTCTCCGTCAAGGGTGACTAACATTTACTGAGTGTTTCTTGTATGCCAAGAAATGTTTTGGGTACTTGACAAGCAGTAGCACATTTAAGTTCTACAACCGCCCTGTGAGATTGTCATTATCCCCATTTGACCCATGAGGAAGCTGTTGCTCTGAGAGCTTCAGTAAAGAGCTCAAGGCAAACCCTTGGTAAGAAGCAGAGCTGGGGTTTCACCCTGACTTGCTGCGTGACTCTGGTAATGGCCATCAGGTTCCTATCCTCTTCCTTCTTCAACCACAAGGCTCCCTGAAGAGGGAAGAGGGACAGAGATGCCAAAGCCGTGGTACAGATGGCCAAGCAGCCCCACAAGGCAGTGTCAGGTCATCTCAGCCATGGACCCAGGCCAGCCTTCAGGTATGGTGAAGTTATGCCACCTTCCCATTGGGGTAAATGAGCATCACCTCTCGCAATTGCACATTGGCAACTGTCAAGCGTGCCCAAGGGCATCTTTCTGTAACAGACACCTACAAACACTGACATGTCAAGCCTCGGCTGTGGACCAACCACACCCTGCACATAATCCTACAGCCCCCAAGCCAGATGAAAGTCCAGATTGCTATGGTAGTGAATGGTCCATAAGCACAGAACTTTCTTCCTTCTCATCCTATTCAGTTCCCTCTAAATACATATTTCTTTGCCATTGTACCTTCCCTCCTGGACTCCTTTATAGCTGCTGCAAGTTCTCTGGGAAAAAAGCCCTGCACCTCTGCCGCAGGACTTCTTGGAGCAGTGGTTCATCAATGCCCATCTTTGTTAAGGCAGCATTCACAAGCGCCGTGGTGTTTTGTCACTCTGAGCCCATCTCCCTCCCAGGTCCCCAGCTATTTCCAAAAGGAGCTGCCTTCCCCAATGCATCTATAGAGTTAGAAATCTCTGGTCACCATAGTTAATATTTCTGACTTGATTGGCACCACCAGTAATTGAACAGCCGTTTCTCTGGTGCAACACACTCTATTCATTAGCTCCTATTGTATTGTGCCATTGCATCCGACCACATTATTTTTCTGTTTGCAAAAAAAAAAAAAAAGAAGAAAGAAAGAAAGAAAGGAAAGAAAGAAAGAAAAAAAGAAAAAAAGAAAGAAAGAAAGAAAGAAAGGCAGTCATGAATACCACGTTCTGTTGCCATATGAGATGTTACAGTTTTGCTTCAAGGATGAAATCTTTATAGACGGAATGCAATGTTGTACCAGTTTTGGACCCATCAAGAATGGTGAGATGTAAAGTGAGAAATCTTAATTTTGGTGGCACAGTCACCCAGAATCAAAGCTAGAAATCAAAACTAGCCGAGTCCCAGTGTTTGTGTCAAGAAGGCAACTGCTCATTTGTTTACGATACTGTCGACATGCTCAGAACCATCTTTGAATTCATGTCTTCCCCACATCTATTTATATTTTACCCCCATCCCTGGCATTTCGAGACTCTTTTGTGAGCTTGTGGCAGTTTTTATTTGATGAATTAATAAAAAATACACGAGTTTGTAAAAATCTTAGGATTCTTATATATGTTTCTATTTTTAATAGTCATGACAATGTTTTGTTTGTTTCTCTGTTTTTAAACTAGAGACGCTTCACTTTCCATCATAGCAATTTGACTTTTTCTTTCTCTCTTTTTCTCAGCTACTTCACCATGGTTCCTGCAGCTATACTAAAACCAGACTGTGTATCTGTGCAAACAATAACATTAGTAATAATAATTTTAAGAGGCAAAAATAATAAAAAGTGGGGTTTTAAAACTTCATTTTGTTTTTTTATATTCTAGCCTTCCATTGTAAAACAGTTCTGGTTTTACAATTTCCGACTTGAGAGATGGGACATTGTAAGACTCCATAAATCAGGGATCAAGGGTGCTTTTTGTCACCAGCGCTTTCTGCCCACATCACAGACTGCACCAGTGTCACTTCCAGTATCTTTCTCCTACAAACTGACCCTTCTCTATGCATTTGAATAGCATTTGTGCTCTCGTGGATTCTGTCTTCATTATGTCCTGTCTCTACCCTCCCATTTCTCTTTCCCAATATTTTTCAGTTCGTTTTTTTCTTCCCCTTCTTACTGACCCTGAAACTTTCATTCACCTGTTTATCTCTTCATACCTGGGGTTCGGAAATCATCTTCTCTTTGAGTAGCTGACTCTGCTCTCTCCCTCTTGACCGAGAACCAGACTAACTTCCTAAAACTACTTTTATTTCATTTCCTAAGAAAATTCAGTGTTAAAATTATATGTGTCCCCCCCTCACCCCTCCACACTCAGAAAAAAATAGTTGGCAGCCTCAAAGTCCAAAGACCACAACCACCTGCAAAGTTTTGTTTCCCAGCACTGTTAAAAATACGAACCTGCCCTGTGCTCTCTGTCTAGTTCGCCAGGCTTCACCATTCCCTACTGCCCCGCTCCTAATTCCTTCTCGGGTTTATGAGAGCTGCCTGGACCCGAAGGCACAGCAAACATTGGTTATTCTTGCATCACATTTAATCTCATATGCTCCACTCTTCAATCATCCAACATCCAGGTCCGGTGCTGCTCCCCATTCAAATCACTTCCCTCCCAGCCATGCTAAAAGTTGACACTATTCCATTCTAGTAATACTGGCCCTCAAAGATATTATTTCAGTTTGTATCTCAGACCCCAAAGCATATTTCTGGCACTAATACCCCTGTGTAAAATGCTTTTGCTGCTCCACTTCACCAGTCTAAACCCAGTCACACTTGACCAGGTCAAGTCTCCCGTTCTTCCATGAAGCCTTCTCGGTCCTTCTGGTTCATTCCAATTTGCCCTCTGTTGGATGTCAGTAAAGGAAAAGTCAGCCCCATCCAGCCCTTACCCAGCAACCTGGAAATTGTTGACTCTATCAACACCGAAAGCTTCACGTGGTAGGCTATATCCTTATTCATGTTATACAGCATACAGAACTAAATACATACTTGGTGCTCAATAAATGGCTAATCTGCATAATGAAGATAATAAATATGAACACATCTGCACTAAAAATTGCCTCTGAACACAAAATGATAGTGCTCTTTTCTTTGACTTTCTTAAGGCTCAAAGTGCTAACGAGCCAGTTAGCTCGCGTGTGCTGACAAAGTCCAGGGAAGCTGGTGGCAGGACTCTTCCCCAGGGCACTTTCTGAGCAAGTGTTGGGAAATGGGATCCTGATTCCCCAGAACCTCCCAGCCAGCCGCAGCTCTTGCATCATATTAGAGTCAAGTAATAGGAGGACACAGGACTCTTCCCAGCCTAGCCCACCTCCAACCCTGGGCTGTAGCCCCACTGGACTCCACCTTGTTCCCCCAAGGAACACCATGCCCTGACCAGACCTTCTCCCTAACCTCCAAAGCTCCTTCCTCCTACGCGTCTCTTTGATGGAACGCCCGTGTTACATCATACAAGGAACAGCTAAATTGTCACCTCTTCTGAGCAGCCTTCCCTGACCTCAATTCACACCAGTGGAGCAGTTAATCATCACTTCTTTTGTGTTCCTAGAGCCCTTTGGATGTTGTTGGCCTTTGCAGTTGCCTTTCTTTGTATACTAAAGCTTTGATTCACCATTTTTCTTCCGTTGAATTTCTCAAATACCCGACTTGAGTCCTCAGCGAGAACCTAGGAGTCAATATGAGAGCAAACTGAGTCCCTAAAATCACCCCTCACTCCACCACTCATCCCTCTGACATAAAAGGTAACATATTTTAAATGACTGAGTACAAGATCTGGAAAATGGTAGGTTCTTTAAAATGCTAATTGTTTTCTTTCTTTCTAATTGTAGGAAATAACAACTCTAAGTTCATGAATTCCCAAATACTTTAAACGTTAATAAAATATTTGCAGCCCAAGTAGATATCTAATGTGTTAGATTCTGCAATTAATTTTCGTAGGAGTTTGCGTTAGAAAATGGTGCAGGAAAAGCTCTCTGGGCTTTTCCTGTGTTTGCTTTGATCAACTCAACTAGCGATATAAGCCCTAAATGAGGCTGAGTCCGGGGGTTTAGTAGTGCCCTTTTCTTCACTCTTTGGCCAAACACCAGCCTCAGCCAGGAGCCCCGCATGCGTGCCTTTCCAGAAGCACAGCTCTGTAGCAGATTATTCCGGTTTACTAATGCTGCCATTATGCAAAATACCAGAAATGGATTGGCTTTTATAAAGGGGAATTATTTGGTTACAAAGTTAAAGTCTGAAGGCCATGAAAATGTCCAAATGAAGGCATCAACACAAGTATACCTTCACCGAAGGAAGGCCAATGGCATCAGGAAAGCCTCTGCTAGCTGGGAAGGTATGTGGCTGGTGTCTGCTGATCCCAACTCCTCTCTCAGCAACTGTGCATTCTTCAAAGTGTCTCTCTTGGCTGCAGCACCTCCTTCTGTCTGTGAACACTTTTATAGGACGCCAGTGATTCAATTAAGATCCATGCTGAATGGGTGGGGCCACACCTCCAGGGAAAAAATCTAATCAGAGTTATCACCTACAGTTGGGTGGGTCACATCTCCATGGAAACAACCTAATCCAAAGGTTCCAACCTAATCAAGACTAAATGCATCTGCCCCACAAGACTGCATTAAAGAACTAGGCATTTTGGAGGACATAATACATGCAAACCAGCATATGGAACCCCCACCCCCCACCCCCGCTGAAATCAGCAGTGCAGCTCTTACATTGACAAAGGAAGAAATCCATACCCAAAGATGTATAAGTGATGTATTCAAAATGATAGACAGAATGCTGGATCACAGTTCCAATCTCCTCTCATGCCAAGGTTGGGGTACCACAGCAGATGGGTCTTGTCCACAGTAAGAGGGATGGGAGTGGATGGGGGAGAGTAAAAGAACCAGCCAACTCAAGTTCAAGCTTCAAAGAGGGAAGTCTCCACTACATTCCAGGGATGGTGGAGCAAAAGGCTCCACTTGGCATTACACCCCTCATTTCCATACCCTCTTGTCTTAACTTGAATGACATTTCCTTCCCAAGCTCTTGCTTGGAGCACGTTCCGTCGATGCATGGTCCTGCATTCTAAATCTTTCCTCCTTACCTACACATCACCACATCATGTTATTGCACTCATTTGTGTGCACATGCACACGCTCACACACACTCACATGCACAATTCAACCTCTCCATCTGAGTAAAAATGCTTTTTCAAGTTCATCTTTTGGGGGTTGAAAACAGGTTGCCCAAGAGAGCTCTCAAAATGTTTATCATTTACAGGAAAAAAGAAGTGGAGCCATATGACTTAAATAACTCCAGAAAATAATTTTAACTCATCAGACCACACTTTAGTAAAGCCCAGTTAGATTCTGATTTAAAAATACTAATAAAATTTATTTATATGTGTGCTACCTCCAAAAAAAATCTGTAAAAATTCAAAGTGACTCTAACTCACCTCAGTTAAATCAATGGGCTACTGCAGATGATTTAGTTGATGTACCCGATAACAGCCAAGTCTCCGTTACCAATTTTTTTTTTCTCCATTGTTAATGTTCTAATTTCCAGATATTCACTCCAGGCCTTTTCAATATCTACACAGTGTACACTGAGGAATTTAATTAATTTTAATTTTATTCCAAGTTAAAATGTAGTATAATTCTCAGTTTAAAATTGACTATGTATAAATCATAGTTTATTATGCATTTTAAGTGAATTTATTACCTGGGGTTTATTATTTAAGAGCTACCTCTTTAGTATATTAAAGAACATGTTATTGGTCAAATTTACAGTCTGGGGAAGGAAATGAGTATTGACTGGGAGCCAGCCGGGGACCAGATCCTGAGGTAGGTGTTTTCGTATTCATTATTCCACTTGAGCCTTGCAACATCCTGAGGGGTAAGTATTATTTTGAAGTCATTTGGGATCTCGTGATAATCTGGCCATTGTACTTAAGCCCAAATCTCTCCAGACATTTTTTGTAGGTCTGTGTTTTCCACGGATGGAGCATGGAAGATGTCCAAGCACACAGAAAAGATGAACGGCTCGTCTTTTCTATTTAAGGGAATCTCCAAGAACATCCCATAAATTATCCTCTCCGTGCTTTTCTCTGCTCACACGGAGAACTCCGGAATCCTGCAGCAGGGTTTTCTGACATGCAGGCCCCAGAGCCCGCGGGCTTGTAGGCATGTTTGGTTTGCTGAGGCCATGACCAGATATGGAAGTGTCACCCCACAGAGCACCACGTGGGACTTTGCCGCATCTGATATGTTCTTCTCAGACTGGGGAATGCACAAAACAGGGATAGTAATAGTCTTTCTTTTCTTTCTTTCTTCCTTCCTTCCTTCTCTCCCTCCCTCCTTCCCTTCTTCCTTCCTTCCTTCTTTCCTTTTCTCTCTCTCTCTTTCTTTCTTTTTTCCTGAATAAAAGCACGCTTAAAGTTTCCAGGATACCAGATTTTATGTAACCCTCTAATCTCACCAGTTCTGGTCCCAATGAGAAGAACGATTTCATCTATATTCATTAAGCCTCCTCCCCTCGATGAGTCCCCGTGCCCCCCAACCCCAAGGATTTTATTAATTTTGCAGGGGAAAAAATAGTCATTGTGCACAATTTTTAAGTAAACAAAGAATTCCTTTCTTGTAGTCATTTCTCATCTTGTTTCCCCAGGGGACAGCTCGCTAAGCTCCAAAGCAGGCATCCCTGGGTTGTGCTAACTCTTACACTTCTTCCCCAATATGGGGCTCTTCCAGAATCCCTGTAAGGATGCTGAAGCTCAGCTCCAGTGTTTGCATGGCCTTCAGCTTGCCTTTTTGTTGGCCAATGTCCCCAAGACAGAAATAGTCACATTTTAAGAATAGAGCAAAATTCTTGTCCTCAGTTTGACACACTAAACCACTGGCAAAGAAGCATTCTCAGGACAGCTTTTTAAAGTCTGTCTGCAAACAGCACCAAGATTAAACATGTCTCCCCAGCCTCAAGAAGGATGGCACTTCTTGCAAGGAAGACTCTTGCAGGCCAAGGAGATCACAGTTTGGGCTTAACACACGTCAGTAGGTCTAGACAGAAATGTGCTAATTTTGGAAATGCCGGCAATCAGTAAAGCCCAACAAAGGGTATGATCACACATCCATCTATTGTAGACACAAGTGAGATATATTTATGAATTCAAAACAGCTTAGTCATTCTTTATAAGCAGTTAAAAATCCAAACCAGAAATATTCATACAGTTTCTTCTTTTAAGTTTCCAGGTTTTATGTAACGTCTAGGAGTGAAAACATATTATACACAGTGAGAATAGTGTCTTTGTACTTAATTAGAAAATTACAGCACTTTCTTTGTTGTCAAAGACTGTCCATAGATAGACACGGTCTAATTGAATCCCTTTCTCTACTTTTGGTTTTCTGCATTCCAATTTTTCCTGCTGTATTCATTAGAATATAGAAATGCTGCTAACTTAGCCTGACATTCACTTCTAGCTGAATTACGGGTGTGATTTAAAAACAGTTAACTGGGAGAACGGCTTGTCTTCCCACACTTGTGCTTTGGTGACAGCACATATGTTAACTCTTTCTAGTTTTGGATGAGAGTGGGTGAACACGATACTTATTGCTGCCCAGACTCTGGGGATTTTTTTTTTTAGCGCAGCAAATTGTTCTAAGAAATACCTTCTGATCGTTGCATGCTGCTGCTGCAGGTAGAAAGATTAGCAGACTATTATTTTACACCAATGGAGAATTTCCACATAAAAAAAACGATAACCATTGTGAATGTCGAATGGAATACTACGCAACCGATAAACTGAGGTTGATAAAATGAGGTGTATAAATCTATACTTTAAATGATAATGGAAAATTCTTGTGATAGGATAATGGAAAAATATATAATACTCTATAATAGAGACAGTTACAGTTGTATTATACATATGAAATTATATATTTTATATATGAAACTGTATGTATGTATATGTTTATATATAAACATACATATAAACAAGAGGAAGGTCAGGGTGATTGCTACTTTTAAAAATATGTTGTGCCAATTTGAATGTATTATGTCCCCCAAAAGCCATTATCTTTGATGTAATCTTGTGTGGGCAGAACTATCAGTGTTAATTAGATTGTAATTTTTTGAGTGTTTCCATGGAGATGCGCCCCACCCAACTGTGGGTGATGACTCTGATTGGATAATTTCCATGGAGGTGTTGGCCCACCCATTCAGGGTGGGTCTGGATTAAATTACTGGAGCACTATGTAAGATCAGACAGAAGGAGCAAGCTGCTACAGCCAAGAGGGGCACTTTGAAGAAAGCACAGGGGCTGCAGATGAGAGACAGTCTGAAGACAGTGGTTGAAAGCAGACTCTTGCTCTAGAGAAGCTGAGAGAGGACAAATATCCCAAGTGCAACTAAGAGTGACATTTTTGAGGAACTGCGGCCTAGAGAGGAATGTCCTGGGAGAAAGCCATTTTGAAATCAGAGCTTTGGAACAGACACTAGCCACGTGCCTTCCCAGCTAACAGAGTTTTCCGGACACCATTGGCCATCCTCCAGCGAAGTTACCCGATTGCTAATGTGTTACCTTGTACACTTTATGGCCTTAAGACTGTAACTGTATAACCAAATAAACCCCCTTTTATAAAAGCCAATCCATCTCTGGTGTTTTGCATTGCAGCAGCATTAGTAAACTAGAACATATGTTCTTACAATTTCCAAATTTTTGCCGCTGTGACACTTATTTTTCCAAGCAAGACAATAAAAATCTTGTCAAAAATCACATGTCAAATAAAATACATTTATATTTTGAGGATATTTTAACCTTTCAATTATTCCAAACAATTCACATGTAATAAAAAGAAGAGAGATATCCCAAGAGGCTTAGGAAAGCTCTTCTTTCCCAAGGCTTAGGACTTCTAAATTTACACTAAGAAATACAGTGCAGGGGGCACAATGGAAACTTCAACTGCTATGAAAGTTTCACCGTCACCACATTCTGCTAGATTTGTTGTAGTCTAAGGAGGCACTGTATACTTGAATCACTGATGTATTTTCTCATCACCACAAGGATTAGTTGGAAATTGAAAGTCTCACTCAATTCAACACAAAATGAATGTTTTGGAGACTACTCAGGAGCCCTGAGCTAGGTCAAATGAAGAGTGGAAAGATAAAGATGGGGAAACCCACAGACAGCCCAAGGGCCATTTTGCTACACAGCACCAAAGCATTTTTGCCCATGATTTTTAAAATCATTATTTCCTTTAGAAGGTAGATCATTTTCCTAAAGACGCACAAATCAACCAGTTGCACGAATGTGCTCATCTTGGCTTGACAAGGAACACTCCCCTGGCTTGCTTTCTCTGATTCCCAGATAGCTACCCAAATCAAACAAACCTCAAATCCTTGACCCATGTGTGTGTATATGTTGTTCTGTTTTGCTTTTCATTCTTGGGAAAGTGTACTCCATGCCAAGTGCACAATAGAAAGTATCTCAAATATGTCCCCATAGAATCGGATCCAACACTCCCTATGTCCCTGTGTGTGACTGTGAAGTTGCATCCTGCCCCTTCCTTCAGCATCTGCTTTAATTCACCATCAGCTGTAAGGAAGGAAATTAGTACAGGGAAAGAGAACAATGAACACACTGTAATTTTTACAATACACTAGCGGTAATATTGTGACAAACGGTTCAGCAGTGTAATTCAGCGCCTCTAAACACTCAAGAATAATAGTGAACAAGATCAGTATTTCAAGAACTAACAAATGATTTTGGGCATCTAGGGCCTGGGGCACAGAAGGCACTCAATAATTATGTGTTGAATGCACAAACAGACCAAAGAATGAATGAATGTGTGAAAGAATGACATCAGATAGTATTTGAGAAAATCCAGAGGATGCTTTCAGATATATTTTTCACCAAAGCTCTTTATGTACCTGTTGTTAATTGTTTTGTTTTTGTTTTTTGCTTTTGTTTTAAATCAAGTATCCTTTATTTCAAATCATGAGCCATAAGGAAAACCCAAAAGGAGCACTGATAACAACACAGCAGTAAGGACTCACATCAGGTGAAACTTGAAAAATCAAAGTACATTTCCCCCAAATGCATTTTATTAAAACAAATGAAGTAAAGTGTTTATAAGATTGTCAGGGAAGGTTCCAAATTTAAATGCAAGCAAGTTCCCGAGAAACAAAACTATAAAGCTAACTCACACACCTTTTACACATATAGCTCCAATGCAACATAGCTCAGCAAATACAGCATATAGAATGTAAATTATAATGATACATGAAAAAAACAGAATGTGGAACTTGTTGCACCTTAATTTCTTCTCTTTTAAAGTAGGGAAGATTAAACAACAGAGGCTAAGGCAAGCAGTGTAGAAAGTAAGCTACAAAGCATGCAATCTTAAAGCAAGCTCTGAGCTATGGTATGACTCATTTAAAGTATTTAAATAATAACTCCCCCAACCAAATTGTATAAATGTAGGAAAAGATACACCAGATGCCACACTACAATCAAATAGAACAACAGGAGCAAAAACGAATGTGAAAGCTCTTTTACAGAGACTGAAAGGATACTTTTTAAATACATCTGAAATTCAGGGGTCTGTTAATTTCATCTAGAGCAAAATAAACATTTAAGGGTACATTCTTAAAAGACATGCATATTCAAAGACACCCCATGTGAGGAAGCCAATGGCTTTGCTTAGACAGAAAATATAATTGAAATATAATTAGGTAGAAAATATACTTTTTTTCCCCAAGTCCTGCCAGGCTAAATCAGCCTGGAACATATATCTCATAACATAGTTTTCTGGAAAACAACTTACACCACATTGATTTATGAACTCATGTATCAGAGATAGAATAACTCTAGCAGCAGCAGCAGTAACGTTTCAAAGATCCCATATTGCTCACATCATCACAGCCGTGGTAAACCTGACCAAGGTGGTAAGATTTGTGCAGGTTCCTACCTAACTTCAGCATCATTATAGAAAGTTTTCTTGTTTTTTTTCAAAAAAAAGTATGCTGTCCTGGTTATAAAAATAATACTTGCTAATGTAAAAATTCATTAAAAATACAGAATAAGGAAGAGAAGAAAAATGCCTATGGTAACATTTCATTTCCTTTGAAGCCACACTGAGATCATACTGTATATGATTTTGCATTTAGCTTACGTTTTAATTTACTATTTTATCTTTAGCATTTCCTGTGACATTAAACATTCTTTGGAGACACAACTCACCATATACTTAACTATTTCCCTATTCTTGGACACCGACATGGTTGCAAATCTTTTGCTATAATAAGTAGCATTGTGTAGAACGACAACAAATTTTGTGTTATGCTATTAAATCAAACACACAACATGCAACTGGACACAACTCAATTTGAATTTAATCTAATTTATTTTCAGCATTTAGCAAGATTATTTTAAATCCCAGTTCTATACATTCCATTTGCTATGATCTAAAAGCGTAATAAGGCTTGTAATGCCTTCCTTGATGTGGCTGATTGAGCTGCTGGAAGACAGAGAGCAAAGAACAGACCTGAGATACTTCATTCAGATTTATTTTGACACATTATACAATGTGTTAAAAATGCACCTAACCCTTGTATCACCCAACTCATATTTTTCCTTCTCGCACATGAGAATTTAATGAAATATTTTAGCAATAAGTTGAATGAACTCTAGACACCAAGATGAACAATATCTCTTGATTTTGCTAGTCTAATAGCTCTATAAAAGCAATGGCATTTATTTAGCACAACTTCTTCTTAGAAAATCTATATGAATTCTAAATGATCACTTTTTTATTATGCATATTCATTTGTAAATATGCATTTATTTAAGCATATTCTATCAGTCATATAGGCCACTTCACGCTTCAGTTAAAAGAACAATGCAAACATAGCAGTGGCTTAACAAGCAAGTTTATTTCCTCTCCAGGGCAGTGGTCTTCCCTGGGTGAGCTCAAAATTTCAGAACACTTTGGTTTCAGGGTGCCTCCGTATCAGCGTGTGCTTCTGCCACAGTATTAGGGAAGAGCAAATTCAGAAATGTCCATCAGCAATTAAACGCTGCCACCCAGCACTGAATACATCCCCTCATTCTGCTCACATTTCATTGCCAAAGCAAATCGCACAACCACACCTAACTCCAAGGAGGCAGAGTTCAGCTCTTCCACATGGCCAACAGCAGGGAAGACCCTGAAATTCATGATAAGTTGATAATGCCTACCCTACCACACAGATCTTGAAGAATCTTGGCAGGAATCAATACCACCTCTAGAGATACTAGGAGTTACTTCTTGCCCTCAAAGAAGAGGAAGTCAGGTCTGCGCCTTTGGCATGCTGTCAGGCCATATGATTGCTCAAATACTCCCAGCTGGGGTTCCCAGGCCAGGTTTTGCAGTATTGATGATAATAAATCAAGTCCTGGAGACTGGGAGCCAGTTAAATCAGTTGGGTTTTTTCTTGGTGGCACATCCATGGCCATTTTAGGAGGGGGTCATGTAGTATAATGGAATTCAAATCCCAGCTCTGCCTCACAATTAGATGGATGCAAGGTCACTTTACACCATCAAAAGAACATGACTCCTTATTTCTTTTCATCATCCTCCCCATCTCTGATCCCCCTACACATTATTCTGTCAGGACCACATATAGCTCCTCAAGGAATAATAATAATAATATACCCAGTGACAATAATTACAAAACAAATAGTAATATTATTAGATGCTAGGCACTGTTCTAAGGCTATTACATGCATTAACTCATTTAATTTTCACATCAATAGTTTGAAGTAAGTAGTATTGTTTGCCCCATTTTATATGAGGAAACTGAGGCCCAGAGAAGTTCAAGAGCTTGCTCAAAGTCACACAGCTAGTAAGGGGTGGAGTCAAAATTTGGACCAAGGCATTTAGGCTCCAAAGACCCTTTTCTCTTTTATTGTACATTAACATTGGACCAAGATGCTTCTTACAGGTTATGCATAACTCTCAAGGCAAACAGGAAAGGTTGTTACTTCCATTTGCACATGCAGATGCTGTTCTTGCCAAGGTTATACCATTCATGAGCAGCAAGGCTGGGATCTGAACCCGGAATTTGAACCTGGGATTAAACACAACTCCACAGCACAGGGTGTTTCCACTCACTCAAGCTGCTGCTCGCCTTGTTGTCCTAAAACCTACAGCCCAAGCCCTTTTTTTTTTTTTCTGGTTATATTTCTGTCAGTAATGACATTTCATTTGTTCCCATATGGCCTCTTTTCTTTCCACTTCATTCTCTTGCCCTCTTATGAGGGGTTTGCAATCCCCAGGCAATAGCATGCTAGGATCCTGCAAGCGTTGCTACTGCCTCTGACCCTAATTCAAAGACCTCCTTTGTCCACCTTGAATTTTTAGCTCTCCACAGTAAAACTGTTTAATTCAGAGCCTCTCTCCAAAAGGAACTTGAATCCCTGAAAGCTGACACTCAGAATTCCTGCTCCTCAATGGATTCTATGTTCCCTGAGTGTTGATTTGCCTGTGAGATTCCCTGGCAGGTTTGAACCCGAGCTCAGTGAATTGAAGCTTCCCTCTCTCTAGTGGTATCTACCTTTTGCAATACTTCCCACTTGGGAATTCGGGGGAAATACAGGCCTGTCTTATTACTGGGCAACTGGATAGTTGGGCTGGGCAGAGAGAACCACACAAAAGGTCATCTCTGTAGGACAGAAAATCTCCAAACAGCCCCATGGCAGCAAAAGATTTTTGCCATTACTGGGTTAATTGAGGACTTTTGTGAGCCTCTCATTTTTGACTCAGGTTTTACCTAATATGTCCTTTTCCTGTAGAAATTTGAAGCAACTGCTCTCCTTGGTAGCTTTTGATGCAATACACAGGCTAGCTAGAAGCTAAGTAGTATAATTGAATTCACAACTATTTGCTGCAGGACTATAATTTAATTGGAGCATTATAATTTACTAAATACCATTACTGCAGCATCAGATCCTATTAATCAAAAAAATGGAGAAGCTGTGCACAGCAATTTTTCTTTACTCTTTATAATAGTTTATTATCATGTACTTACCTCTAGTACGGAATGGATGCTAACTTTCTAGCTCCCAGATTCAAATATCCTAAAAAAGAAATTCAAAATCTAGAATCTCCAATTTCTGCTACCTCCAAATCTAGTGCCTCCAAATTGAAGTCTTCCAATTTCTAAATGTCTCCTTTGAAGCATCACATTCATTATGTAGCTCACAGCTACCCTAAAATAGTTACTATTTTTATAAACCCTCAAACAGTGAAACTATGCACTAAGGTTCTACTGTGAACCTGTTATAGTGCTGAGCTGATTACACATATGTGTGGGGGGCAGGTAGGGGTCAGGTGGAGCAGTTTTGTGTGTGTATGTTCTAATCTGAACAGTGGTCAAACAATGATCTCCATTTTTAGAGATCAGACACTGAAATTCTAAGAGGGCCAAGGTTATCCAGCTACCTAAGGAGAAGCGGATCCTTGCTCCATCTGACACTCAAACTACCTCCTTCTATGGGGTTTTCCCAACCTAAACAAAACAGCTAGGATTTCCCGAGACGCTGCTTGAGCTAGCGAGCCATTTTTCACCCTAATGGGTGAGCTCTTGCCAATGTCACTGACTAAAGACCGAAATGGTGGAGGACCACAAACAAAACTGATCCTTTCCCTCTAAGCGTTTGGGCTGGTGTGGATTTCTGTTTTCTTTTTTCCAGGGGAAGAGTTCTAAGAGTTGTGTGATTTCTATAGGGGAACCACTTACTATGAGAAGTAACTATTTTTAGTTACTATTCCCATCTGTTAATATTCACACAGTGATGTGCTCTTAAAACCAACCTAATGAGAATTGGTATTTTATCCTTCATTTTAGAGTTGTGTTCCCTGTTTCTGTCACAAAATCAGCCCGATTTCCATGGGGATCAGATTTCATGGCATGGTTAGGAAGAGGACTCACTTCTTTCCCAACTATTAACAAGCTTTCCCACAACCCCTTTCCACCTCCTTTCTTGACAAGCCTCAGCCTTGAAGAAGTACAGGCTGCATATTTGGGGGCAAGGGTAACATATTTTGAATAGTGCAAATCTTGCCACAATCGCTGCTAGAATAATATGCTCTGCATATCTATGACTTCCTAGGCAACATGGGAAAATGCATGGACCCCATGGTGTCTCTAGCTACACCAACTTAGAATTAAAAATGGGCCAAAAAGAAGAAAAGTGGTGTCACATTATCAGCAAACCTCAAATTGTATGGGCCATCACCTCTACCCCACAAAGCAGGAATTATATCTCTCTGAAAAATTCTCTGTAAATTCTGGAAGACCTCTGGGGTTGCTATATGAGCTTTTAAATAAGTCCTGTCAGTCATATGCATTAACCACCTTTGTCTTCCTCTCCTGTACCAAGCACCTTTAGATGTCAAGGCTTGCTGAGGCTAGTCTGAAGAACTGTGTAAAAACATGCACCACAGCTTCTGGTGTGCATGGTGAAGTGTTCTCCAGGGCTTTCCCAGCCAAGCCCCAGGGAATCAGGGAATCACAGGAAATACGCCCAAGGATGCTATTCCAGTTTGCTAATGTTGCTGTTATGCAAAATAACAGAAATGGATTGGCTTTTATAAAGGGGGGTTATTTGGTTACAAAGTTACAGTCCTAAGGCCACTGAAGGATGGCCGATGGCATTGGAAAACCTCTGTTAGCTGGGAGGGTGCATGGCTGGTGTCTGTTGATCCCGGGTTGTGTTCCAGCTCCTCTCTCAGCTCCTGTGCATTCCCAGGATGTTTCTCTCCAAGCGCCTGCAGGTCCTTTCTTAGAATATCCTGGGGCAAGCTTTGGGCTTCATCTCCTAGCTAAATGTCCTTTTATCTGCATCTCCAAGTATCTCTTAGTGTCAGTGTCAGCTCTTGGCTTCTCTCCAAAATGTCTCTCTCAGCTGCTCTGAGCTCCTTCTGTTTGTGAGCTCTTTTATAGGACTCCAGTGTTTAAATCAAGACCCACCCTGAATGGGTGGGGCCCATATCTCCAAGGAAATAATTTAATCAAACGTTTCATACAAAGTTGATTGAGTCACATCTCCATGGAAACACTCAATCAAAAGATTCCAACCTAATCCACACTAACACATCTGCCCCCGCAAGATTGTATTAAAGAATATGGCTTTCTGGGGAACATAATATATCCAAACTGGCACAGATGCAATCTGAACAGTCCTTTACATACAGCACTTGCACCCAGCATTTTCCCTCAGCATAAGAGTAGGACCCGGTCCCTCCACAGCCAGGAAATGAAGCACATTTCAGATCCAGTATTTCCCACTCAAGAATCTCATCCTTGCCAGATCCCACCAGCATTCATAGATATCATCACCACAGGCCAACTCGTACTTGTCATACCACTTCTATCTCCTTTCTCTTAAACATACAGATGCATCCTTATTCATCCTGCTTTCATATCCTGTTCTCCTTTCCTCACAGCTCCTGTAACATCAAGTGTATCTTGTCTTGCACAAACCACCCCAGGCTGTCTGTTTTTCTCAGTTCCACCATTTCCACTGCCCTTAATATCAGGCATTGCTTCCTGAGCCTGGCATTGCCACCGTGTGCAATGTGGGATCCCTGGCTCTGCACCTGGCGTTGCACTATGTGCAATGGGGGGAGAGCGCCCCTCCCTGACCTTAAGTCCCACTTGTCAGCCACCTGCCAAGCTGGGCTGCCCAGGCCTGGGGGCAGCTCTGATGACCTGGTCTGGCAGTTCACTGCTTAGCCAGGGCCAGAGTCCAAGGAGCTGGGGCAGGATAGAATTTTCCTAACAGGCAATGTGTTTGCTCTTCTTCATTGCTACTGCTTTGTAAGATCATTTTAGAAGGCGCATGTAGGATAGACTGAGGAGAGTGGATGGGGCCAGCACAATTAGGGAAAGGAAGTCACAGAGTGCTTTAGTTTCCTAGGTCTGCCATAGCCAAGAACCTCAAATTGGAGTGATTTGTTATCTCACTGTTTGGGATCCTAGAAGACTAAGAACATAGTGTGTGTAGGGCCACACTTCCTCTAAGGTCTGTAGAATCTTCTGGTGGTGGCATAACTCAAGCTCTCCCTCTGTCACTGCCATCTTCTCTCCATCTCTCTGTGTCCAATTCTCCCCTTTATAAAAGGAAACCCGTCATATTGCATTAAGGTCCACCCTAATCTATTTTGGCCTTGAATTAACTAATAACAACTTCAAAGATGCTATTTCCAAATAGGATCACATTCACCAGAACTAGATTTAGGATTTGAGCATATTTTCTTGGAGACACTATTCAATGCATTAACACAGAAGCACAGATAGATGGGACGAGGTGGAAATAAAGGTAAAGGGTAGAGGCAAAGCACATTTTAAGGAAGCAGAAACTGGACTTGAGAGCTTAGTTCTGCTGCTAACTTCCTGTGTGCCAACAAGCAAGTTGCTTAATTTTCATGGGTCTCAGTTTCCTCACTGGCATGACGGGGCTTGACTCCAGTGACTTTTGAATTGCACTCAGCTCTGGCCACTCGGGACCTTGAGGCCACAGGACAATGACTTTATATTAACAGGGATAAAATGAAATCTTGTCAGGGTGGGGCTTGTAGATTATCCTCTCCTTTTTCAATGCGTTCAAGTGTTTGAAGGATGGAGGATGTTAGTACAAAGGCATTAATGAAGGATGCAATTGGCAACATGTAAAGAAATACGACCAGGAGCAGTGTGGGATTCAGATGTTCATTTAATACGAAACTTGAATCCAGATATGACTCATGTATAAATAGGCATTTAGGATATGACAAAAGGTGGCATTTTAAATTAATAGAGAATGATTCTTTCATCAGTAAATTATGTCAGATGAGTTATTTAGCAGGTGCAAGGGGAAGGCAGGATTTTTATCACCCTTCTTACACCCCAAATTTTCCAACAGGATCATGGGTTAAAAAATAAAAATGTTTTAGAAACTAATATAAAATAAATGTGCTAAAACAAAAAGTTAGTAGTAATTTATAACCTTAGGGCAAAGGAAAATTTTCTGAGCATGCCTTAATAATAAAAATACACACAAGAGAAAAATTATATATTCAACTTCAAATACGGATTTGTATATAGATGTATATAGATTTTGTGTATATAGATTTTATGTACACTATAGTAAAACAACAAACATTATAAGGCAAGTGGAAAAGGCATTTTCGAGGCATGTGTTAACAGAGTTAATGGCTGTAATATTCAAAGACCTAGGTTTCCTATTACGTGATCCCAATAACCTATTCATGTTATTCTCCGTGCAAGTGTGAAAGATGCCCCCTGGAGTTTTGCAGTGTGCACACCTCAAGAGTGAAAAATAAAATTCTCTCAAGGAAACAATGTCTTTAGAACATGCAGAAAGATGAGACTGCTCTCCAGGCAAGTCCTAAATGGCCTGGGATGAGGTGATGAAGCCAGCCTACCCTACAGAAGAAATGAACAGGAATTTGGGGGAGGAGGTTGAAGGCAGCCAGCAAGGGAAAAGAGAAGAAGTCCAAGGAGGGATGGCTAACCAACATGGCGGAACGCATAAGCCCAAATAGAGTCCATCAGAGAAATTTCCCCAGTGATGGGAATAGCCAAGAGTTTTTTAAGGAGAGGGAAGTGTAATACTTGATTTTTAAGTTGTTTGTTGGGCTCTAGTGTAGGTTGCTGTTGCTCTAATGAAACCCCACTCACCACCACATCTACCCCACCCCACCCCATCCCATCCCCCCACACATCCCCCACACCATTCCCAAAATGTTGGTAGCGTTTGCTGTATCTTATTTCTGAGTCAGTGGTACATTGAAAGCCCAAAGGATAAGAGTCATCTCCACCCATATGGGAAATGCAGAAAAAGACTGACACACACAAGAGATGAAGCAAAAAGTGGATGTGAGAATTTAGGGAAAGCAAGAACACAAGGCAAGCAACTACTAGAAGTATAAACTTCCCACTCCCCAGCCTCAAAATTCCCAGAGATATGGCAAGCATTAGCCAAATGGATGACATTCATGCTAAATCTTATGTAAATCTTGAAGAAAAAGATGACTTTTAGCAAATAGGAATAGTTATAAACATTGAGAGTAAGATACATAGTTATCATATAAAAAAAACTTCATGCACATTAATAATTTTTAAAAAATACAAATCAAAGCCAAAATATTCTTAGCTAATATTATCAAAATCCAGGTGTATTCTTTTTTCTAATAGAGAAGTTATGGGTTTACAGACAAATCATGTGTAAAATACAGGATTCCCATATACTACCCCACTACCAAAATCTTGCATTGGTGTGGAACATTTTTTACAATTAATGATAGTACTTCATTATAATTCATCTATTCTTTTAACCGTAGTTACCTTTGTTACAATTGATGAAAGATTATTTAAATAGTACTATTAACTATCACCCATTTTACATTAGGTGTATTTTTCTCATACATCACCTTATTAGTCACGCCTTGTATTGGTGTCATTTATTTGTTGTGATTCATGAAAGAACATTGTAATACTTTAACTATAGTCCATTGTCTATGATGGGGTTCACTGTGTTAAAGGTCCTATAATTTTATCTTTAAATTTTACTCTAGTAACATATATGACCTAAAATTTCCCCTTTTAACCACACTCACCTATATAATCCAGCATTGTTAATTAAACTCACAATAATGTGCTACCATCACCACCATTCATTTCCAAACATTTATAATCAACCTAAATAGAAATTCTGCACAAATTAATCAACTCCCCTTTCTCCAACCCAATCTATCTCCTGGTAACTTATATTCTAGATTCTAACTCTGTGGGTTTGCTTCTTGTAATTAGTTCCTATCAGTGAGATCAAACAATATTTGTTCTTTTGTGTGTGGCTTATTTCACTCATCAAGTTTCATCCATGTTGTCATGTGCATCAGAGCTTCACTACTTTTTATAGCTCAATAATATTCCATTGCATGCTGTTCTGGTTTGCTAATTGTGCAAAATACCAGACTTGGATTGGTTTTTATAAAGGGGATTTATTTCATCACAAATTTACAGTCTTAAGGCCATAAAAGTGTCCAAACTA
This sequence comes from Choloepus didactylus, assembly GCF_015220235.1. Taxonomy (NCBI): domain Eukaryota; kingdom Metazoa; phylum Chordata; class Mammalia; order Pilosa; family Megalonychidae; genus Choloepus; species Choloepus didactylus. Next base: position 56,864,401 of record NC_051326.1, read on the forward strand.
AGGCATCAACAGGAGGATACCTTCACTGAAGAAGGCTGATGGTGTCCGGAAAGTCTCTGTCAGCTGGGAAGGCACGTGGCCAGTGTCTGCTTGTCCTTTGCTCCCGGGTTGTATTTCAGAATGGCTTTCTCCAGAATATCTCTGGGCTTCATCTCTCAGCTTCTCTCGCTCAGCTCCTGTGCATTCTTGCTTCTTTCTCCCAGGGCATTTCTCTCTAAGCATCTGGGGTCCTCTCTCAGCTTCCCTGGGGCAAACTTTGGACATTGTCTCTTAGCTTATCATCTCTAAACTTCCTTCTGTCTGCATCTCCAAGCATCTCTAAGCATCAGCAAGCATCTGGGTCTGTGTGGGCTCTTAGCTTCTCTCTTAAATACTCCAGTGAACTAATCAAGACCCAGCCTGAATGGGTGGGGTCCATACCTCCATGAAAATAGCCAAATCAAAGGTGTCACCCATAGTTGGGTGAGTCACATCTCCATGAAAACACTCAACCAAAATGTTCCACCCAACAAGATGGCGTTAAAAGATCATGGATCCATAACAGTTTCAAACCAGCACATTGTCTACACGACACTGTTTATTCATTCACCAGCTGATGGACACTTGAGTTGCTTCCATCGTTTGGCAATTGTGAGTAATGCCACTATGCACGTAGGTGTGCAAGTGTCTGCACACGTCCCTGCTTTCAATTCTTCTGAATATATACCTAGTAGTGGGTTTGTTGGGTCACATGATAATTCTATACCTAGCTTACTGAGGAATGGCAAACCATCTTCCAGAGCAGCTGCACTACTTTACATTTCCATCAGCAGTGACTGAGTGTTCTTATTTCTCCAGCATATTTTTACTCTTTACTATTGTGCTTTTCATTCCATAATTTCTGTTATGTTTCTTTTTATACTTTCAAATTCGTCTTTCTATGCACCCATTGATTTCTTAATATTCTTTATCTCCCCATGCATACCTTCAGCTCCTTGAATTGACTTGGGAGATTTATTTGAACTTCTTCGATTGGTTGGTCCAAATTCTGTGTCTCCTCTGAGGTTTTACTTTGTTCCCTTTACTGAGCCATATCATACTGTTTCCTAGTATGGCCTGTAATTTTTTTGCTGCTATCTGGGCATCTGATTATCTTTATGAATTAACTCTGACGGTCAGTTTCTCCCTGTTATCTAGGGTTTTATTGTAGATTGTCTTTGTGTTTGGCTCTTCTTTGATACTTTTTCCACCTTATGCTGGACCTTTATAATAGTCTAAGTTTAACTGTTCAGGTTTCTCAAGTCTTCTTCTGAATCTTGTCCTAGAGATGTGCTACAATTTTTAAGATGGAACTTTTCTGTGTAATTGTTTCACCTCCACAGAAAATTTATTTTCCTCTGTTCTTTCTCTGTGAATCTTGATGTGTTTTGTATAATTTTATGCCTAATATTATCCCCTGCTCCTATGATGTGTTTAAATTCCCTCCCTCTCTCAGTGCTCCACTTTCCTTACACTTTTCATTGCTGGGATCCTCCAGTCTTACAGCAATTCAGTTTAACCCCACCTTTTTACCTCTGTGAGTCTTTTCTGCCTCCAGTTTCTTCCCCATTAGGTTACCCCACCCAAGGGAGCCAGATGGGGTCAATCCAGAAAAGTGTGTTTTTCATTTAGGGAGTCAGTAACTGGATGGAGTGACTTCACCACTTGACTACCACTGTTCTGCTTCGTTTCTTTCTCTCCCTCCTTCTCCCTCTCTCTCACTCTCTAACTCTCTCTCCCTCTCTCTCCCTCTTTCTCTCTCTTTCCCTCTCTCCCTTACTCTCTCTTTCATTTCACCCGGGGTCCCTTTTGTATGCAGCACTCCTCAGCAGCTTTTGTTCCACTCTGAGTCTCTGCAGACTTGGGTACCTGTGCCAGACAGGTGTGCAGTTCTAACTCACTGCTGTGAATTCTTCTTAGCAGTAGTCAATTTCCCCTGTGGGAGTGATCCGGGGCTGCCTCTGAAGTACTCTCAGGCTGTGCATGACTGAATGATGGCGAGGGAATTGGACAGCCAGTCTGGGAACAAAATTTCCTACCTGATATTTTTCTCTGTCTTTGATTCAGCATTTGTGGAGTCCTTCTCCAGTATCTACCATCCTCCAGAGTTCTAAGCAAGTGGGATTTTTCCTTATATTTGTTGAATCTCTGGGGACGCTTTTTCAGGGGATGTCTTGTGTTGCCAAGGGGATGACATCACAAACATTTCTTTCTCTCCCCAGCTCCTTTCCCTGTGCCTGGAATAGGATAGATGCTTGACAAATACTTGTTGGATGGATGGAGGGATGGATGGATGGACGAAGCTGCCTCAGGGGAAATTCAGCTTCTCAAGCAGGAAGGAGCTACAGGAGTGGAACTGAGGCAGTCCTGTAGTTTTGAGGTGGAGAAAATGTCCTCATCAAGGCATCATAAAGGTGGTGCTTTCTTCCCAAAGACACATGCACGCAAGGCACATGGCAGCCTCTGCTGATCTCTCCCTTCAATTCACGTATATTCTTGAGAAGAATCTATATCCCTTCCAGCAAGAGTGGAAAGACCTTGTACTACATGGGGCATGGTAAAAATTTCAGAAGAATGCTCCATTAATAGTGGAGGTAAATTAGCTCTAGACTAAAGTCTACTCTGTATCCACTTTATAAAGATTATAAACAAGACTCAAGGGGCTCCAGCTTTTGAGAAATTGGACTAGATGTACTTTTCTCTATTCCTCCTGCTAAATACAACTAAAAACCCAGGACATTATATATAAAACAAACATAAGGAGACACTGAAAGGTGGAGAGAGGAAGGCAGATCAGCTAGGGACCTCAAGACCCAAAGAATGAGTAGAGAGTTGAATGGATTTTCATTTTGTCTCGTAAGTCCCAGACTTGGAGCTGAAGAGCCAGCAACATAGAAATACCAACAGGCACATGCAAAAGGAGCCTCCAAAAAGTCTTCTTTTGCTAGCCAAAGGTCCAAGAAAGAGGCAGCCTAGAAAGACAGAAAACTTTTAGATAATGCTCACTATATTTCAGTGAAATGAAACAGAAAAATTTATGGTCCACTCCCAACACCCTTCAGAAAAGGCTGAATGGGAAACCTAGACCTCCTCGCTTGCCAGGATGTAATGGGGCACCCTGAACCCCTGTGGAGGCTGTGTCAGACAAGGTAAGTACGGAGCCGGGACCTCCATCCCAACAGGTAATGAGCCCCTCAAAACCCCAGTGTCAGTGGAGAGCATGCGAAGAGCTGGGTCTTACACCTCCATCTGGCAGTAACTAGAAGTCCCACCCTTTCCAAGGTGGGGTGATATCAGACAAAAATATTAGAATAAAGGAAGACTATAGACCAATATTCCTTTTGAAAATAGCTACAAATATCCTTAATAAAATATTAGCAAATAGAATTCTGTAATAAATCAATTATATCATAAAATTATACATTACATAAGTAGTATATAATTATATAAAATGACCAAGTAAGGTTATTCCAGGTAGGTAGATTTGATAATCAATCAATATAATCCACCATATAGAAAGCTAAAGATGAGAAATCACAAGAGCATATCAATTGATACAGAAAAACCATTTGACAAAATTTAACATCCATTCAGGATAAAATACTCAGAAAAAATAGGGATAGAGGGGATCTTCCTCAACTGGATAAAGAGCATCTACAAAAACCCTATAGCTAATATTACAATTAATGGTGGAAGAGTGATTTTTTCCCTAAGATTGGGAGCAAGGCAAGGATATCCACTCATGGATGCCCTCTCTTACCACTCTTATTCAACTGGAAATTCTAGCCAGGGCAATAAGGCAAGAAAAGGAAATAAAAGGCATACAGATCAAAAAGAAAGAAATAAAATTATCCATATCTTTAGATGCCATGATTGTTTACACAGAAAATCCCAAGATTGTAAAGTTTTGGAAATGGGTGGTGGTGATGGTAGCACAACATTGTGAATGCAATTAACAGCATTAAATTTTATATATGAATGTGGTTAAAAGAGGAAATTTCAGGTTTTGTCTGTGTTTCTATAATAAAAATTAAAAGATAAAACATAGAACTGTACAAGAGAGAGAACCCTATTGTAAACAATGGACTATAGTTAATAACACAATCATTAAAATGTTCTTTCATGAATTATAGCAAATTCATGTACCACATTAATGCAAGGTGTTACTAATAGGGTGCCATACTGGAAAAAAGTACACCTTAATGTTAACTATGGACTATAGTTAATAGTACAATTATAACTTTTTTTATGAATTGTAACAAAGGTACCAGACTAATGCAAAGTGATGATAATGGGGCAGCAGAGGAAGAATTTTTCTTTTAAATCCCAAGAAATCTCCGAAACAACTCCTAGACCTAATAAGTGAATTTAGCAAGGTCGTAAGATACAAGATAAACATATAAAATTCCACTGGATTTCTATTCAAGGTAATATATACACAATGAGATTAAAATTATAATACCATATACAATTATTAAAAAGTGAAATCCTTAGGTATAAATCTACTAAAACACACAGATTACTTGTCTGCTGAGAAGCACAGAATACAAATGAATAAATTTTGAAAGGTGTAAATTAATGGACAGCCATGCCATGTTCACAACATAGTAATGGTGATAATCCTCCCCAATTTAATATGCAGATTTCACACAATTACTTTCAAAATCCCTGTAAGATTTTTTGTAGCAAAATAAAAAAAAAAAAAAGGAGTATTCTAAAATTTATGCAGAAAGGCAAAGGACCTAGAATGAAAAGAACAATTTGAAACATGTAAAACAATGAAGCGTTTAGAAAAAAATTAGAAGAAAATCTTCAAAGTCTCAGTCTAGGCAAAGAGTTCTTAAACTTTATACCAAAAGCACAATCCATAAAAGGAAAAATTGAACTTTTGGACTTCATCAAAATTAAAAAAAATTAAAAAAAAATTGTTCTGCAAAGACCCAGTTAAAAGGATAAAAAGGCAAGCTACAGACTGGGATAAAATATTTTCAAACCACATATCCAAAAAAGGACTACTTTCTAGAACATATAAACAATTCTCAAATCTCAACGGTATAAAAATAATTCAGTTAGGAAATGTACAAAAGACATGAACAGATATTTTACTGAAGATATAAAATGGCAAAAAAGCACATGGAAAGATATCCAACATCATCAGGAAAATACAAACTAAAATCACAATAAGATATCATACATACCAACCAAAATGGCTAAAATTTTAAAAAGCCATTCTTGAAAATTGCTGTCAAGAATATGGAGAAACTGGATCTTTCAAACATTGCTGGTAAGAAAGTAAAATGGTATAAAAACTCACTAAAATAATTTGGCCATTTCTTTAAAAACTAAATATTCAAACACCACAGACTCTGTAATTTTACTAATGGACATTAATCCCAGGCAATAAAATGTATATTCACTCAAAATTCTGTACACTAAAGTTTATAGCACCTTTATTTGTAAGAGCCAAAGCCTGGAAACAATGTAGATGTCCTTCAGTAGGTGACTGCTTAAACAACTTGTGGTACATCTATACCATGGAATACGACTCAGCTATAAAAAGGAAGAAACTATTGATACACATGACAATATGGGTGTATATCCCAAGAGAATTATGTTCAGTAAAAAAAAAAATGATAATCCCAAACATAACAGGAATGTACGACTCTATCCACCTAAACTTTCTGAATGACACAAGCATAGAAAAAGAGAACAGATTAGAGGTTCTCTGGGGTTAAGTAGGGGATGAGGGCAGGCGAGAACTGGGTGTGCTATGAAAGGTCACTTGGAGGATGGCTATGGAAATACTCTGCTTCTCTCAGTGTCAATGTCATTATCCTCTTTGCAATAGTGTGCTGGAGTTTTACAAGATGTTCTCATTGGAGGAAAATGGGAAACATTTTTGATAAAGGGGAATGACACTAACAAATAAGTGGTATGGGAACACTGAGGCTGGTGGGAACACATAGTGTAGCGGGAGAATCTTGGGGGGCTGGGGGCAGACGTTTGGGGTGGTATAGCCTAGGCCTGGGTGACTGAGGTCTGTTCAGCTTGATGAGGTAAAGGAAGGTAAGTGGAGAAGCCAAAAAAGGGGGATGTGAATGCAAACTCAATAGGGCACAAAATGTTTTGCTTCATGGACGTAAGGCCAACAGTGTCAACATTCATTCCAATGACTTGAGTAAGCCCACTGGCAATAATTGCTTGCAGAACATAATATATTGTTGCTAATTTCCTAAAATTCAAATTTTCCATTGCACCAGGGGGACAGATCTGTGAATTTTTAAAAAAAAAAAAAAGGGGGGGAGGGTTTCAGAGTCAAAACAATCTCTCTTTGAATTCTGTTCTCTGAGTAATATTAGGGAGTTAATTTACCTAAGCTTCTTTACTTCAACTATAAAATGAGCATAATAATACCTACCTCAAAGGTTGCTGTCAAAATTATGTGAGTCAACATCTAAGTACCAGGTGCAAGCTCCTTACAGAAGGAAGGTTTTCAATCTCTCAAATCTTTGATACCATACCCAAACGTTATAAGATGATAGAAGGAGACGGAAAGGCCAAAATAGGGGCCTTAACACACAGAATGCCCCATATTCAGATAAGAATCTGGTGGTTCTGCAATGCTTTTCTAATTTAGTTTAACCTTTCAGCTCAGCTCTCCTGACTAGCAACCTTGCTAAACCGCACCGAATGGCTATCCAAATTTGGCATATTGATTAACGATTTATATATGAATTGGCTGATTCAATGAAAGGCATTTACCTTTTAAAACTACCTGTGTTTAACATCAGAAATTAGCTCTTTCTCCCACATACCTCTGTAGTGGATTGAATCATATACCCCAAACTAGACTTGTTCTTAATCTTAATCCACGTTCTAGTGGATGTGAACCCATTGTAAACAGGAGCTCTTGAGGATGTCATTTTAGTTAAGGTCCACCTGATGAGGGTGGGCCTCAGTTCAGATTACTGCTTCAAAACTGTGAGCCAATAAATCCAATTGTTGAAGCCAACTCTTTGTGTGGTATCTGTTGTAGCAGCCGGGCAAAACTAAAACAACTTCCAAATAAAAGAAAAGGAAATACATCCCACAAAACTACTTCTCATATTTGTTTGATTAAAACAAATTCACTATAATGTATTCTTTTTTCATTATTTTTCAATAATATTTCTGTTTGAATTTAGTTGTTTTCCTTTCTTTCTTTCAAATTTACGTTGATGTTTCTTCTTTCATACCTGCCTACGTATTGTTAATTTTCACTTCTAACATTACATCCTTTAAGGATCGTCATAGCCTTTTATAACATAGTACCATATAAATCTTGGAAATAGGAATTGAGAGCCTAGGTACACTGAACTTTATCACTTCTTAAAGATCATAGCTGAGAACTGATTAGGGACCTTGTTCTAGGCTCTCATAGCTTACGCAGATTTGGACATGTTCAGTTTATGTGCCAGTTTGGATGTATTATGTCCCCCAAAACGCGATGTTCTTTGATGCCATCTTGTGGGGGCAGATGTTTTAGTGTTGATTGAGTTGGAATCCTTTGATTGAGTGTCTCCATGGAGATGTGACTCAATCAACTGCGGGTGAAATATTTGATTGAATTATTTCCATGGAAATATGGACCCCACCCATTCAAGGTGGGTCTTGATTTAATCACTGGAGTCCTATAAAACTCAGAGCAGCTGAGAGAGACATTCTGGAGATGGCTGTTGAAAGCAGACTTTTGCTAGCCCAGAGTTTGCTCCGGAGAAGCAAAGAGAGATGAAGCCCAGAGTTTGCCCCAGGACCCCCAGGTGCTTAGAGAGAAACATCCAGGGAGAAAGAACCAAGAAAGCACAGGAGCTGAGAGGGGAGCTGGAACACAACCCAGGATCAACAGAGCCAGCCACGTGCCTTCCCAGATAACAGAGCTTTTCTGGACCTCATTGGCCATCTTTCAGTGAAGGTACCCTATTGTTGACGCCTTTGCTTGGACACTTTTATAGATAAACCCCCTTTATAAAAGCCAGTCCATTTCTGGTATTTTGCATAACGGCACCATTAGTAAACTGGAACAGTTTAATAACTTGTATTGCAATGTAATACCATTATTTAGGGGTTCACAGTGTTTAAGACACTGTGCTAGACTTTGGAGAGAAATCACAAAAATCATAGAATGTGAAATGGATGGAAACTAAAGGAATGCCTAGTCTGACCCTCTGATCTGGAAAACTGCAGCCATAAAACAACCAATACAAAGAGGAATAGTGTTTAAAATATCATCCCCCTGTTATTTCACTCATTAGAAAGATACATATTCTTATATATAGAACTACAGCTTTTATACTGTGCATAATCTTCCAAAAAGATATTTATTTATATTTAGGTCCAAGATGAGCTAGGTATTCCATTTTTACAAGGAGAGAGAAAAAATTCAGTGAGCAGGGTCCTTTTTAGGATGGACATATCACATCCCAGATGAACTTGACTTTCCATGTTGATGATACATAATTTACCTTACCACACAAACATTGGTCTCTTTGTTGGTGGTAGTAGAAGTGGTTTTTTAGTCCATGAATTTTGCCACTCCATGGCAATAATTTGTGTTTCTGTTTCCATAAATTATCTAAACCTCTATTTTCCTGGATGAGCCCATGTCAGTACAGAACAAAACACAGATCCTGACCTGTAATAGCAAAAAGGCCAGACTAAAACTTTCTCTTAAACTACCATTTAAAATAGAGTATTTAGCACAAATGTGTGGCTAACTATGAAACATGTATTTCCAAATTACCCCACAAAGAGATTGGATCAATTTAGAGTTACAACCACAGTTTATGAGTGATGAGTACAGGTTTCCCCACATACTTGCCACTTTGATATATTAAACAATGTTTTGATTTCTGAACTTTGGAGTTTGAACAATGATAATGTTCTCATTTTCATTTCTTTGTGTGTGATGCTGATCATCTTTTCTTTATCAATGAACTTCTTTTTATTTTTGTATGCCTGCCTTTGACATCCTCTACCCATTTCTCACCTGGATTTTGTACTTTTTGATTTTGAATTGTAACCCACGGTGTAGTAAAAAATTATCCTTTTTTCTTCATATAAGTCACAAATATTTTTCTCAGTTTACTGTTTATCTTGGATTCTGTTTGCCCATTTTTGCCATAGGAATTCTAGTTGTATCTAGCCAAATGTATCAATTAACTTCATTTCTGATTTCTGGATTAGAAAGGGCTTCGCCATTCCAATCTTATAAAAATTCATTCAGGTTTTCTTTCAGAACTTTTGAAGGTTCATTTTATCATTAAATCCTTTGATCCAACTGGAATTTACATTAGATTTAAGGAGTGAGCTTGGGTCCCAATCATTTATGTTCAGCATGGCTTATTATTTATCCTACCACCATTTAGTTTTCTTATTCATGGCCCATCTAGTCCTTCCTCATACTGTTTTTTTTCCCCCTCTCTCTCTTTTTAAGAATTTCTTGCTTATTCTTTAATTCATTTCTTTCATATTTTTATTTATTAACTTTAGTTTTGAAAGGCATGTATTTCCCATTAATATTGTCCTAACCACATTTAAACCTACTGTTCTCAACTCTGTGTGAGCTTTCACTCTTGTCCTTTTTTTCATTAAGTGGGGAAAACAGTTATTTTATAGTCTGGCTCTGATAATCCCCTGTTGGAGGGCCTTGAAACTCTATTCTGCTGCTTATGTACCTTTCTTTTCTCACACAGCATAATGTTTACAGAGTTCGTCCCTGTTACAGCTTGTCTCATGATTTCATTCCTTCTTGCAGCCGAATGATATTCTATTGTGTGTATATACGTTCCACATTCTGTTTGGAACCTGCTGTTCATCAGTTATTTCCACCTTTTGGCTATTGTGAATAATGCTGCTATGAATATTGCTGTACAAATATCTGAGTCCCTGTTTGCACCTTTTTGGGTGTCTACCTAGGACTGGAATTGCCTGGCCGTATGGTAATTCTCTATTTAACTTTTTGAGCTACCACCATAGTGCTTTCCATAGTAGCTGCACCATTTTACACTCTCACCGGTTCTCTTTATTCATGCCTGTGTGTTCGTTCATACATTTTCCTTGGGATTTTACATGTGGAAATCCTTTGAGAACTGGGAAGAAGCTGAAATATTCCACAAAGAATTTGCACTTGATTCTACTAGGGGCTCCAGGACACTATTAGCCAAGCATCTCTTTAATTTAAATTTCTCTCTTGAATTCTTCTGGACCACCTAAGTGGAATGAATTAGAGATGCAAACCCATGTAAGGCTGGTTTATGGTTACTAGTTTATAGCAGTGAATCCCCTTCACTGCCTCACTCAGGTCCTACATTCTAGAAAGGCAGTATTTTCTTGAACTCTGGGGTATGTGAGAGGGTCGTGTATTTTTCTTTCATCCTTATATATTTGAATACCTGGCCCTTTAGGCCCCAAGTTTATGAATGAAGAAATTTTTATTATATTGACCATCTTGGGTGGCCCCATGTTTAGCCTCCTAATCTCAGTGCCCCATGCCATAAAAACAGGTTCAGTAGATATCCTCAGGGCAAAATCCAACTGCGGGACTTGGCTTACATCCCTAAATTTTCTCCCTGCCTAGTTTTCTAGACTGAAAAAGAGCTCACTTTCCTACCAGCTCAGCAGCGCATTTAAGGAGACATTTTTAAAATACTTGTAGTTAGAATATTTATTTTTTCAAGAAGGGCCAGTCTTGGTACTTAGAGCACCTTTTTTGTCAGAGAAGATGTCTAAAACATAATATCTCTGTGGTAATTATTTTCTAAATATTCTGTCATTTCACTTTTTTCCCTTTTATTTCCAGGTTGTAGGGAATTTTTTCCTCCATTATTCTATCAGTTGTCATTCAACTGCAATAACAGAAAAACATATTTCAGTATCTTCAGCAGATATGGGAGTATATTTTTGTTTCATGTAGGTATCTGAGGGCTGCCTTGTCCAGGACAAAGGCCCTTTACAACTTTTAGCTCGGGCATCCTTAGTGTGTCGGTCTTTTTCCTAATGTTCACAAATTGCTACTCCTCTCCAGGTATCACATCTGCTATTCAAACAGGAAGAAGGAAGAAAGCAAAAATAGAAAACAATTAGGGTAGCACTGCATCATGAAGCAAAAGTTTTTCCAGAAGCTTCAGCTTGTATCTTGCTGGCTATAATTTCCCACACAGCCACTCTCATTGAAATGGAGTCTGGGAAACTGTTTTAGCTGGGAATATTACCACTCCAATGAAATGGAGGTTTTACTAATAAGGCAGAAAAATGAATGAGTATTAGGTAGGTCAAAGACAAGTGTCTATCATAGATACTCGTTTCTAGTTTTTACAAGCATTGTCAATACATACCCATTTATCGCTTATGATTATTTAGCTTCCTATATTTTTACTTATTTGATATATCATGAGATAAGAAATTCAAATTCAAGTTTCTTTATACCATTGTGTTTCCTTCTGTTCCTTTTTTATTTTCTGTTCTTATGTTTTTCATATTTGGTGAGTTAAAATTCATGATAGACCTTCCTCGTGGATTGTAATCTTTATCATTGTATAGTGTTCACCATTGCTTAATATTTTTTGCTTTCTGTTGAAACTTGCTAGATATTAATTTTAGAACTCTGTGTTTCTTTACATTTCCTTGGTACATTACCACCCCTTCTATTCCAGTTATAATTCCTGTGTGTCTTTGGATAAGTTCCTTAAATAGCCGCATCTTCTCTCCCCACTCAAACTCAGTGTTTTGCTAGCTTATTATTATAATATTTTATGACATATACTTTCTATTCTGTAATCATACCCTCCACATTTATTCAACTCATGCACGCATTTAAGTGAATTCAATGCTCCCATCAGTCTACTCTCTCCTCCTTCCTTCCTTCCTTACCCCTCCCTTTCTCTCTTCCCTCTTTCCCTTCCTCCTACACTCTTCCTTCTGTTTTTGCTTCTTCTTCTCTCCCTCCTCCTCTTCCTCCTCCTCCTTCTTACCTTTTTATTACAGTAATCAATATACAGTATTCGTTTTCCCACTTTACACTCAAGTGTACAGTTTAGTCACATTAATTATATTCATATAATTAATTCTATTGTGCTATCATCCCCAACATCTGTTGCCCCTCATTTTTCACCTCTTCAAAAGGAAGCTACAATTTCCTCTTCCTGCCCTACTCCCCTGCCCCTAGTCACCTATAAACTGCCACCTGTCTCTATGAAGTTTGGTTCTTCTAGGTTTTTCATATAAGCAAGATCATAAATACTTGTTTTATTCTGTCTGGCTTGTTTCAAGTAACATGATGTCTCATGATTCATCCATGATGCAGCATGCATGAGAACGTCATTGCTTTTTATGGCTGAATAATATTCCACTATATATATAGTGGGAACTCATTTTATACAAAGTCAACACATGAGACTTCAGGAATACATGATTGGAAATAGGAAAAAAAGGCAGAGAGAGAGAAAATTAAAGATAAAAATAATTATTTGTATGATTAATGTTGTTTACTTATTGTATTAGAGCGTTCATTTCTCTTATTTATAAAATAATGTGTGTGATAATTATGTACATGTAAGAAATATTTATTAAATAATGGAGTTTGCTAATATTGGAGTGTGAAAGAAAGAATTAAGATTAAAAAAAATCTATGATTAAATTTGTTTACTTACTGTTACTAGAGTGTTTCATTGGCTTATTTATAAAAATATTTTTTTTTACTTTTTTAGTTATAAAAATGTAATTTTTTATTTATTAAAAAAATGTGTAATAGTTATGTTTGTATAAGAAATAGTTAATAATCGAGTTCGCGATTATGCGCAATTTTCAACTTACCGAAGGGTCTTGGAATATGTCTGTGGCGTAAAACAAAGTCCTACCATTCATACCACATTTTGTTTATCCACTCATCTGTTGGTGAGCACTTAGGTTGCTTCCACCTTTGGCTATTGTGAATAATGCTGCTATAAACATTGCTGTACAATATCTGTCAGAGTTCCTGTTTCAACACCTTTTGAGTATGTACCAAGAAGTGCCTATATACCATTGGATCTCATGGTAATTCTATTTTCAATTTTTGGAGGAACTGTCAAACTGATTTCTACATTGGCTTTAACACTCTATAGTGCCATCAACAATATATAAAGGTTCCTATTTCTCTGCATCCTTGCCAACATTTATTATTTCCTGTGTTTGTTTTTTTTTTTTTAAATTATAGCCATCCTCGTTGGTACAAAGTAGTATCTCACTGTGGTTTATATTTGAAACTCCCTGATGACCAGTGATGTTGAGCATCTTTTCATGTGATTATTGGCCTTTTGTGTATTTCCTTTGGTTAAATGTCTATTCAAGTCCTTTGCCCATTTTTAAATTGGGCTGTCTTTTTGTTTTTAAGTTGTAGCAGTTGTTTATATATTCTGAATATTAAACCCTTATCAGATATATGGCTCATGATTGTTCTCTCTCATTCTACAGGTTGTCTTTTCACTTTCGTGATAGTGAATTTAATTTTCTTGACATACAAAAGTTTTTAATTTTGACGAAGTCCATTTCATCTTTCTTCTTTTTTGATCATGTTTTTGGTGTCATATTTAAGAAATCACTACAAAATTCAAGTTTATGAAGGTCCTCCCCCTCCTCTATGGTTTCTTCTAGGAATTTGATGGTTTTAGCTCTTAATCTTCAGTTCCTTAACCCATTTAGAGTTAATTTTTGTATATGGTGTGAGATAGGGGTCTAACTAATTTTGCATGTGGACTCTTCTTTTTTTTTGTTTTTGAGATCTCTAATCATCTCCTGTTTGCCTGCAGTTTATTTTCTCATAGGTATTTTTCTTTCCTGTAAACACTACTAGGGGCTATATACCTTAAGTTCTTAAATACTTGAGAAGATCTGTCTGTTACCTTTAGACTTGAACAAAAACAAGGTTGCATATAAACATCTTGAATTACACTTTCATCCTCTAAGAACTTTGTAAACCTCATTCCACTATCTTCCGCATTTGAATGCTATAAAAAGATCTGAGGCTCACCTGTCTTTCTCCCCTTAGAGAGAACTTGTTTTTTCCCCCACATGCCCTAGAATTATCTTTGAAGTCTGTTAACTTTAGAAAACCATGTGTCAGTAGTTTTGTTCTAAATTAGTTTTTCCTGATCATAGGATATTCTTCTAATCTGTGGATTACAATCTTTCTTTTATTAATTTCAGAATTTTAAAAAATACTTTTTTCTATTTTTGCTTTTCATTTTTTTCTCTTTCTTTCCCAGGCATATCCTTTATCTTTCAAGGGATATCCTTTAGCTTTCTTCATTACCAATCATTTCTTCTGTAAAACCTTGTAACTTGTTTCTTTTTCTGCTTCATTTTTCCCAGTCTCTCAAACTTGTGTTTTTAGTCTATGTGTTTTTTTAAGTTCTTATAGTGAGATTTTCATTTCATAATGATTTGTTTTTTCTTGCTTTTCATTTATTTGTTTCCTTATTATTTCTACCTTAAAGTCTTATATTTCTCCTTTGAGTTCTTATATCAGAAAGCTCATATTTTCATACTTAAGTCATAATTCACTTAATAGCATGGAGAGCTATTTGCTTATGTATTTCTTAATCTTTGTGGCATCATTTTTTCCTGATATTTTTTCTTTATCTGCCTTCTACTTTTCGTATTCTAATTCTGCATTTCTGCTTGGAGTAAATTTGCAAAGGTCCCATGCCTTGTGATGTGTACTTATTTTAGAATGGATCATCTACTTGTGGATATGATTGGGGCAGAAGGTTGAGCTTAGGTACCTGGAAGTCTGAATTTTAGTCTATTATTTCTAAGCACTTTCTTAAGAGCACACTCCACCAGAGGTTTGACTTTTGCTGTGGCCGCCATGGTGGAAATTTTCTGTAAGGTTACTTAAACTTTATTCTTTTCAGCTCTCCTTGCTATAGGGCAGCTTTTTCCTTCCATTGTTGTACACTGATCGCTTGACTCGTGCCAAGTTGCCATCTGTTCCATTTCAAGAAACATTTCTGACCTTCTCAGCTAACTTGTTCAATCCCTGGATCATCTTCTTCATTAGTTAAACCTCCAAAATAAAGTTTCCTGTTTAGGCAGAAGCATTGCAAATGGGTGTAGTAATCTATGTTTAGAGACCAGAACTAAGAGCCAGGGGCAGCCATGTGACCTCCTCCTCCCAGGCCGGGAACCCAGAGTTCTCCTTGCTGAACCCCACCTTTCCCAGGGAAGGCGACATTCAAAGGAACTGAAAAAGCCCAAGTCCCGCACTAATTCAGAGACACAAACAAAATGCCAATAGTGCAATAGCTGACACAGATATGACCAGTAAGTTCTCACGCAGTGTCCAAAGCATCGGGAAACATGCACAGGAGCTGAAAGAAAACTGGGGCAATTTATGAACTGAACTGGATGTTCAAACATTTGAACATATCTTTAAATTTACCTAAAATGTCACTGTCATGAAATAAAACACACACACCTACGTGCTTGCACAAAATTGACAGAAATACAGGTTTTTGCTCAGTATAAGGAAGACTTCTTTAACAAGTGGGTATTCTGTAAATGATATAGGGACAGTTAAATGAGATCATGTAAATGCCCCCCCTCAGCTCCCATAATTAAGGCTACAATCCATCATTCTTCAAAGGACAATGCATCTCAACCTACCTATGTAATAATACATCTTTAAACATTACTTTCAATACTTTTGATTTTAATCAATCCAATCCACCCACATATTACCCATTGATACAAAACCTCCAAAAACACGGTCAAAGGTAAAGATCGTCTCCAAATTATCTCTAGGAGATTTTACAAGACCCAATTATAAACAAAGAAGAGCCTGGACATTTTTAGATGACTGTAGGTGGGAAAGATTCCACATGGTGGATCACTTCCTGAGTTTCTGTGCAAAAACATCAAGTGGTAAAATGAGAACCACTGTTTACCAATGAACAAAAACAACGTTCGAACATCTCCTGTCGGTAGATTAATTTGCTAGGCACCTCGAGCAATTTTATCAGTGGCAAAGCTATTCTTCTAGGCCTCGTCCCTTAGCAGGCCCTTTAATTAGAGGAAGGCTGCATATCCCAACAGACAAAGCCTCTACAGACTGGTAGGGAGAGCCCGTTACATTTACCCAGTATACCCTTGACTCTCTCTCTGTGCCCAAAATGAGGCAAATGTGCGCTCTGAACATTAACACAGCCAGAGAGGAAACATCCCACAGGGTGAATCAATACCCAGCAAAGGATAATGGGATTTCTGTTCAAGCAGCTGTGTCCTGCCCACCCTCTTTCCCCATTAGCACCTGTCAGAGAGAGCAGTCAGGGCTGGTCAACGGGCAACTCTCCTTACAGCTCAATTCACAGGATGATCATTAGCTGGAGCCAACATGGTGGCACCCCACGCTGCCAAATAGTGTCCTTTTCTCCTTAAATGCAGACAAACAATGCCTTTTCCCCTAATAGCTGGCACAGCTCTTGTTAATCTTTCTTGTTTCACTTTTGTTTTGCCCTTTGCACAGTGTGGAAGAAGAGATCTAGTTGAAGGTAGAAATTAGGTGATTCGAGTTAATTTCAGGACATGCTCTGCTCAGAGCCTTCAAACCCATCTAAGCTGGCATGAGTCACTTAGAGGTAATCATAGGATGGAAACAATACTCCACTGAGTGTGTCAGCTGGTAAATGATCAAGAGCTACCCTTTGGGACTTTTTTTATAATCATTTACTAAAAAGAGCACTGCATGATCCTACATGGCTGAAAATCTCTCCTTCCCTCTCTTCTTCTTTCTCCCTCTTTCTCTGTTCCCTTCCTGCCTTCCCGCTTTCCTTCTTTCTTTCTTTCCTTTTTTCCTTCCTTCCTTCCTTCCTTCCTTCATTCATTCATTCTTTTTTTCTCCTCCCTCTCTTCCTTCCAATTAGAGGTGAATAACCTTGCAAAGGAAAACTGGTCATTTAAAATATCAGTATTAATCCTGGAGAGGAGTAAGATTTTTAAAAAGTACTTCTGTCCACAGACAGTTGAATGCAAATATATGGGAGCCCAAGTCCATATTCTGGGGTGAGGCCAGGCACTGCTCTCTTGCCCCTGTAAGTCAAGCTGCTTTAAGAATGTCTGCATGGTAGAGGGCTGAGCCTTGCAAAATCTTCCAGAAATTCATAACTGATTTGTTCCAGGTATTTTGTATTCTATGTGGTAGATTTGTACTTGTGTGTATAGAATTGTAATCTATATGGTAGAATTGTGAAGATACTCCTAGAATAAATTGGCAGAATCAATTCAATGTTTTTATTTTTGCCTTTTTCAGTGGCAGTATCCAATAGATCAAATTTTCCTCTTAATATTGGGTGTATATGGACTTACAATTCAGCCACATTCTATTCATAGGAAAAACCAAGTCATTTGGTACGGGGGAGGAAATCAGGAAAGTTGCAGAATGTATTGCACAATACTTAATTATTTAACTGCTCTCTCCCTTATGTATTCAGTCATTCAACCACTGGCAAACATTAATGGAACACTTACTTGGTGTCAGGCCTATGTACACATGATCTCAGTTTCGTGGGGGGAATCTGCTAGGGGAAGAGTTCTGGTTTGCTAATGCTGCCGGAATGCAAAGTACCAGAGATGGATTGGCTTTTATCAAGGGAGTTTATTTGGTTACAAAGTTACAGTCTTAAGGACATAAAGTGTCCAAGGTAACGAATCAACAATTGGGTACCTTCACTGAAGGATGGCCGTTGGCATCCAGAAAACCTCTGTTAGCTGGGAAGGCACGTGGCTGGCATCTGCTCTGGAGTTCTGGTTTCAAAATGGTTTTCTCCCAGGATGTACCTCTCTAGGCTGCAGCTTCTCTCCAAAATGTCACTCTCAGTTGCTCTTGGGGTGTTTGTCCTCTCTTAGCTTCTCCAGAGCAAAAGTCTGCTTTCAACGGCCATCTTCAAACTGTCTCTCATCTGCAGCTCCTCTCTAAGCTCCTGTGCATTCTTCGAAGTGTCTCTCTCAGCTATAGCAAATGCACTCCTGTCTGAGCTTATATAATGCTCTAGTAAACTAATCAAGGTCCACACTGAATGGGCAGGACCACACCTCCATGGAAATTATCTAATCAGAGTTATCACCTACATTGGGTGGGGACATCTCTATGGAAACACTCCAAGATTTACAATCTAATCAACACTAATATGTCTGCCCACACAAGATTGCGTCAAAGGTAATGGCGTTTTAGGGGACATAATACATTCAAAGTGGCACAGGAAGGGAGGAGTATGGGAAAAAAAGAGTAAGTATTTTCATTAAATCTAGTACTTTCTAAAGAACCCTAGATACCAGAGACCAAACAACTTCAAATCTTCTACTAACCGACAAAGTATATATGCTCCAGAACCTATGTCTCTCTCCACGATAAAATGTTCCGCTCCTGGAGCTACTCAAGAATCATTTTTCTTATTTAAAAAAAAAAAAAAAAATACACACACATTCTAGAAAGTATAGATAAGAAAAAGAAGAAAATTTAACACTGTCTTCTAATCACCATCCATCCAGAACTACAACTTTTTGGTAAATAGCTTTCATGTGTGCATATATATAAATATGTGTGTGTGTCTGTGTGTATGTGTGTTCTATTATCCCTAACTGCTGATATTAACCCATTTTCACATCCAAAATGGGAATTTTATATGCTTCAACCTAATACTGTAGATAGATTTATGAAAATGGGGTCATAGTGTGAATACTATTTGTATCCTAATCTTTTATCATTTAACTATATGGCATAAACTTTTCTCTCTGGCGTTAAACATTTTAATAGTAAAATTAAACAAATTAGTTTCCAGTCACTCAATGGTTTACTTTATGTGGCTATAAGATTAAAGCTTTTTTGTAGCAGACTATTTAAAGAAACTTTTCCTAATTTCTAGCATTTTAATAATGCTGGGGAAATCATCCGCATCTCGAGTTCTTCTAGTCATGACTTCAGTGCTTTGATGTCAAAAGTGAAAGATGTGGTCTCCAAGTCAAGAGCAAACATAAGCAACTTAGCATTCTGTAAATTAAGCCCAATTTTTAAAATAATGTTTATAAGTCAAAGACTGTTCGTAAGTACACTTGACCCTGATCTTCTACAAAATTAGTTCTTGCAATCAAACTTGTCCTTCCTAAATATTTACTTTCCACCATTACTAAGATGCATGCTTCTATCTATTTGTTGAACTATTCTTCCTGTCTTTAAATAATGTCCTTTCATTTTGGGACAACTACCTTGCAGAAAGTCTCATGGCCGTGACATAGAACACACAAACTAAAATAACCCTGTCCCAACTACCTTGATATGGTAAATGAGACTTAATGAATGAGACTGAAAAAAGGAGACTGGGTCACACAAAGATAAAAGAGAAGAAAAATATTCAAATGGAAAACATTTTTGAGATCATTAATTTGAAAATTTGAAATAGAGAAAATGCTTCTTTTCATTAAGGCAGAAGCAGGTTACAAAAGAGGGAAATTCTGCAAATTGAATGCATTTCAGCTTTCTCCAGAAAATCTACCAAGATGAATCACCAGCCTTCCATATGCTTTGCCATATTTCACCAAGCACGTGATAGAAAGCAACTTAGAAAACTCCCACAAATGTCAGACTAGCTTTCAACCAGTCTTATCCATTTTGAAAATGGTGGAATTGGGAATTGCAGTGATAGATTTAATTTGCTTGCAATGGTATATTTTAAAAGTGGTTAAAAACAAAACACAAAATTCTTTCAAGCACGTTCAATCGCAAGAAACTATGGAGAATGAGATTCTAAATGATGGTTTTGCCTCAGATAGCTCTCCAGGTTCAAATTTGAATTGAAAAGTGTTTATTTGCTGAGTTAAAATCACGCTATACCTTGGGGGTGGGAAACAGGATTTCAGCCAAGTAGCTGAAACTCCTATAGCAGGTGTAATCAGCGTTTTCTTACTCTGTGAAAGTAGCACTCCTGATTTTCCACATTGCAGGCAACACACGTTTCCTTTAAAAACTTTTGAGGCTTGCTTTAGTTCCGTGTCTATGTCTCATCCAGAAGTGGGAGGAAGAAATTCAGCTGTTTGTAAATAGAAGGCAGCAAGTGAGAGAGAATTATAATAATTTGCACTCTGATACTTTCTTGCATTTGAAATTTCAAAAGGCTTTGCAAGCTTTACAAGTAGTATTTCCCTTCTTTATTTAAGGAAGAAAACTGGGGCACGACCCAGCCAAGGTAGTAACTTAGTTGCAAAGCCAATAGCAGACTATAAGTCCTGACTCTTCTTTTCCAGCCGCTAAATCATACTCCTGTAAGTCACGGCAAGAACAAAGATTACATCGTTAGGGCTGACCCCTGTCAGAGCAGCACATACATTAAACTTTTGCAAGCACATGGAAATCATTGCTGGTTCTGGGAAAAGGCTTTTGGTGTCCATGAGATGATTGATCACATATTCACATCTGGAGATTAAACAGATCCAAAGATGTAGCAGTCCCCACCTTTTGCCATCATTCCAAAGGAGTAACAAACACAAGATACTAAAACCACTCCTCTGCCCACATGTCCAGCTGCTTTTCCTACCCACCCTCTACAGAATGCTCCATACTAATGATATTTTTAAATGTCAAATGCTATTTGTTTTGAGATTTAAAGAAAAAAGTCTTCTGAAAGACAAAGCAGTCTCTTTAAAGGTGAACAATTCTAGTAAATGTACAGCTTTTAAAGTCAACATTAATTTCTCCCTTTGCCATGCTGGTGGCTTGGGGAGTCTTTTGCAGGGAAAGCAAGGTTTCAATTTACTAAACAAATCTGAAACAAGCACATGCTTTTTTTATAGAAATTACAGAGATCATACAAATAAACACAAACACATCCTAGAAAATCAATATATAGCTGAATCCCTTCTGTTTTTCCACCAATGTGTCAAATTAAACACAAAGTCAGTTTGCTCTATAGGGTGGTTTAATCTTTCAGGCTAAATTCAGCCTGTTGCCTGTTTTTATAAATAAAGTTTTATCAGCACACATCCACACCCATTCTTTTACTGATTGTTTGTGGCTGCTTTTGTGCTACAACTGCAGAGTTTAGTCGTTGAGACTCTATGGCCCACAAAGCTGAAAATATTTTCTATCTAACCCTCTACAGGGCAAGTTTGCTGATCCCTGCTTTACTCCATGAAATGGTTTTGCCAAAGAACATTCTAGAAAATACTAAAGGAGAATAAATGCTCACCCATTCAGAGATGAATCAGAAGACACAGCTTGATTAAATTACCTTTCCTGATTATGGCTGTCATCCGTGATACCTGCTTATCTACACACTGTCAACACTGAACATTAGGTAAGCACCAATTACTAGAGTTTCCTCACTTCTTAATCTTGAAGATGAGGGTAAAGGGCAGTAGCTAAAGGTCATGGAATCCAACCTTCTGCACAACGAAGGAATCACATCCACAACATTCATGAAATGTGATCCTGGAAACTCTGCTTGAGCTACGCTTTTCATATCACAATGCATATCATTCCATACCTAGACAGTTCTAGTTGTTAGTTTTTCCTTATATTGGGCAGAAAACCGTTTCCCTGTCACTTGAGCTTACTTTTCAATATGGCAAATGTTGGGAAACAGCCCTCGTGAGTTCTTGGACATGCTCCCACCCCCAGGCCCTCTTTTCCCAAGTTCCCTTCACTGTGGCTTGTGGAGAGCAGTTTTGACACTACACACTCCTATCGCCCTCATCTAGCCACAATCCAACGGTCCCTTCCTACAGGAGCAGAACTTCTCCTCTTCTGGCATATTCAAGCCTTCCTCCGAAGTGGGCGTATTTGAAGAGGGAAAAACTCCAGAAGCGAAGGCATGTTGCTTTGCGGTCCTTATTGCTTTAAGTCATCACACTTCCTCATGGTCACATCCCATTTTGACCCAGATCTCAGTTTGCTAAAAACAGCAGTGTTTTATGGCTCCGTGCAAACAGCGTTGGAGTAAAGCTCCAAGGACTCAGAGTCTACTTCAATCTCTGCT